>NC_092718.1:136607653-136907653 GCF_047496885.1 Scyliorhinus torazame
CCGACCGGCGCAGTACGATTCCCGCCCCCGCCGAATGTCTGGTGGTGGAGAATTCGGGACACGGCGGGGGCGGGATTCACGCCAGCCCCCAGCGATTCTCCGACCCGGTGGGGGGTCGGAGAATCGCGCCCTGTGTGTTTGAGATAGTGGGCGAGGTTCTCCAACCCCCCCGGCCAATGAATGGTAGAATCCTCAAGAGTACTGACAGTCAGAGAGATCTAGGTGTACAGGTCCACAGGTCACTGAAAGGGGCAACACAGGTGGAGAAGGTAGTCAAGAAGGCATACGGCATGCTTGCCTTCATTGGCCGGGGCATTGAGTATAAGAATCGGCAAGTCATGTTGCAGCTGTATAGAACCTTAGTTAGGCCACACTTGGAGTATAGTGTTCAATTCTGGTCGCCACACTACCAGAAGGATATGGAGGCTTTAGAGAGGGTGCAGAAGAGATTTACCAGAATGTTGCCTGGTATGGAGGGCATTAGCTATGAGGAGCGGTTGAATAAACTCGGTTTGTTCTCACTGGAACGAAGGAGGTTGAGGGGCGACCTGATAGAGGTATACAAAATTATGAGGGGCATAGACAGAGTGGATAGTCAGAGGCTTTTCCCCAGGGTAGGGTGGTCAATTACTAGGGGGCATAGGTTTAAGGTGCGAAGGGCAAGGTTTAGAGGAGATGTACGAGGCAAGGGCAGCACGGTAGCACTGTGGATAGCACAATTGCTGCACAGCTCCAGGGTCCCAGGTTCGATTCCGGCTTGGGTCACTGTCTGTGCGGAGTCTGCACATCCTCCCTGTGTATGCGTGGGTTTCCTCCGGGTGCTCCGGTTTCCTCCCACAGTCCAAAGATGTGCAGGTTAGGTGGATTGGCCATGATAAATTGCCCTTAGTGTCCAAAATTGCCCTTAGTGTTGGGTATGGTTACTGGATTATGGGGTTACTGGGTTATGGGGATAGGGTGGAGGGGTTGACCTTGGGTAGGGTGCTCTTTCTAAGAGCTGGTGCAGACTCGATGGGCCGAATGGCCTCCTTCTGCACTGTAAATTCAATGATAAGTTTTTTTACGCAGAGGGTAGTGGGTGCCTGGAACTCGCTACCGGAGGAGGTGGTGGAAGCAGGGACGATAGTGACATTTAAGGGGCATCTTGACAAATACATGAATAGGATGGGAATAGAGGGATACGGACCCAGGAAGTGTAGAAGATTTCGGGCTTGGGGGGCCGAAGGGCCTGTTCCTGTGCTGTACTTTTTTTTGTTCTTTGTTCACACGCTGGCGCTCCCGCGCATGCGCCAACTCGCGCCGGCTGGCGGAGGCCCTTCAGAGCCTTCAACCACTCTGGCGCAGGCCTAGCCCCTGAAGGTGCGGAGGATTGATGGTGTGTGTGAGGGTGTGTGTGAGGGTGTGTTAGGGTGTGTGTGAGTGTGTGGGTGTGTGTGAGGGTGTGGTGTGTGTGTGTGTGTGTGAGGGTGTGTGTGTGTGTGAGTGTGTGTGTGTGTGTGTGAGGGTGTGTGTGTGTGGGTGTGTTAGGGTGTGTGTGAGTGTGTGGGTGTGTGTGAGGGTGTGTGTGTGTGTGTGTGTGTGAGGGTGTGTGTGTGTGTGAGGGTGTGTGTGTGCGTGTGTGCGTGTGTGTGTGAGGGTGTGTGTGTGTGTGTGGGTGTGTGAGAGGGCGTGTGTGTGGGTGTGTGTGAGGGTGTGTGTGTGTGTGAGGGTGTGTGTGTGTGTGTGTGAGGGTGTGGGGGTGTGTGAGAGGGCGTGTGTGTGGGTGTGTGTGAGGGTGTGTGTGTGTATGAGGGTGTGTGTGTGTCGGTGTGTGTGTGTGTGTGTGTGTGTGTGAGGGTGTGTGTGTGAGGGTGTGTGTTTGTGTGAGGGTGTGTGTGAGGATGAGTGTGTGGGTGTGTGTGAGGATGTGTGTGTGTGAGGGTGTGTGTGAGGGTATGTGTGTGGGTGTGTGTGCGAGGGTGTGTGTGAGGGTGTGTGTGAGGACGTGTGTGAGTGTGAGGGTGTGTGTGTGAGGGAGTGTGAGTAAGTGTGTGGGTGTGTGAGAGGGAGTGTGTGTGTAAGTGTGTGGGTCTGTGAGGGTGTGTGTGAGGATGTGTGTGAGGGAGTGTGTGTGTGTGAGTGTGAGGGTGTGTGTGTGAGGGTGTGTGTGTGAGGGAGTGTGTGTGAGTGTGTGGGCGTGTGTGAGGATGTGTGTGAGGGAGTGTGTGTAAGTGTGTGTGTGTGTGTGAGGGTGTGTGTATGTGTGTAAGTGTGTGGGTGTGTGAGAGGGCGTGTGTGTGGGTGTGTTAGGGTGTGTGTGAGTGTGTGGGTGTGTGTGAGGGTGTGTGTGTGTGTGTGTGTGAGGGCGTGTGTGTGTGTGTGGGTGTGTTAGGGTGTGTGTGAGGGTGTGTGTGTGTGTGTGTGAGGGTGTGTGTGTGTGTGAGGGTGTGTGTGTGCGTGTGTGTGTGAGGGTGTGTGTGTGTGTGGGTGTGTGAGAGGGCGTGTGTGTGGGTGTGTTAGGGTGTGTGTGAGTGTGTGTGAGGGTGTGTGTGAGGGTGTGTGTGTGTGTGTGTGTGAGGGTGTGTGTGTGTGTGTGGGTGTGTGAGAGGGCATGTGTGTGGGTGTGTGTGAGGGTGTGTGTGTGTGTGAGGGTGTGTGTGTGTGTGTGGGTGTGTGTGTGTGTGTGTGTGTGAGGGTGTGTGTTTGTGTGAGGGTGTGTGTGTGTGTGTGAGGGTGTGTAAGTGTGTGGGAGTGTGAGGGTGTGTGTGAGGATGAGTGTGTGGGTGTGTGTGAGGATGTGTGTGTGGGTGTGTGTGAGGGTGTGTGTGAGGACGTGTGTGAGTGTGAGGGTGTGTGTGTGAGGGAGTGTGAGTAAGTGTGTGGGTGTGTGAGAGGGAGTGTGTGTGTAAGTGTGTGGGTCTGTGAGGGTGTGTGTGAGGATGTGTGTGAGGGAGTGTGTGTGAGTGTGTGGTGTGTGTGAGGACGTGTGTGAGTGTGAGGACGTGTGTGTGAGGGTGTGTGTGTGAGGGAGTGTGTGTGAGTGTGTGGGTGTGTGTGAGGATGTGTGTGAGGGAGTGTGTGTAAGTGTGTGGGTGTGTGTGAGGGAGTGTGTATGAGTGTGTGGGCGTGTGTGAGGATGTGTGTGAGGGAGTGTGGGTGGGTGTGAGGGTGTGTGTGAGGTGTGTGTGATGGAGTGTGTGTAAGTGTGTGGGTGTGTGTGAGGGTATGTGTGTGGGTGTGTGTGAGGGTGTGTGTGTGTGTGTGAGGGTGTGTGTGTGTGTGTGTGTGAGGGTGTGTGTGTGTGTGAGGGTGTGTGTGTGTGTGTGGGTGTGTGAGAGGGCGTGTGTGTGGGTGTGTTAGGGTGTGTGTGAGTGTGTGGGTGTGTGTGTGTGTGTGTGTGTGTGTGAGGGTGTGTGTGTGTGTGTGGGTGTGTGAGAGGGTGTGTGTGTGGGTGTGTGTGAGGGTGTGTGTGTGTGTGTGAGGGTGTGTGTGTGTGTGGGTGTGTGTGTGTGTGAGGGTGTGTGTTTGTGTGAGGGTGTGTGAGGGTGTGTAAGTGTGTGGGAGTGTGAGGGTGTGTGTGAGGATGAGTGTGTGGGTGTGTGTGAGGATGTGTGTGTGGGTGTGTGTGAGGGTGTGTGTGAGGGTGTGTGTGAGGGTATGTGTGTGGGTGTGTGTGCGAGGGCGTGTGTGAGGGTGTGTGTGAGGACGTGTGTGAGTGTGAGGGTGTGTGTGTGAGGGAGTGTGAGTAAGTGTGTGGGTGTGTGAGAGGGAGTGTGTGTGTAAGTGTGGGTCTGTGAGGGTGTGTGTGAGGATGTGTGTGAGGGAGTGTGTGTGAGTGTGTGGGTGTGTGTGAGGATGTGTGTGAGGGAGTGTGTGTAAGTGTGTGGGTGTGTGTGAGGGAGTGTGTGTGTGAGTGTGTGGGCGTGTGTGAGGATGTTTGTGAGGGAGTGTGGGTGGGTGTGAGGGTGTGTGTGAGGATGTGTGTGAGGATGTGTGTGATGGAGTGTGTGTAAGTGTGTGGGTGTGTGTGAGGGTATGTGTGTGGGTGTGTGTGAGGATGTGTGTGAGGGAGTGTGTGTAAGTGTGTGGGTGTGTGTGAGGGAGTGTGTGTGAGTGTGTGGGCGTGTGTGAGGATGTGTGTGAGGGAGTGTGTGTGAGTGTGAGGGTCTGTGTGAGGGAGTGTGTGTGAGTGTGTGGGCGTGTGTGAGGATGTGTGTGAGAGAGTGTGTGTAAGTGTGTGGGTGTGTGTGAGGGAGTGTGTGTGAGTGTGTGGGCGTGTGTGAGGATGTGTGTGAGGGAGTGTGGGTGGGTGTGAGGGTGTGTGTGAGGATGTGTGTGATGGAGTGTGTGTAAGTGTGTGGGTGTGTGTGAGGGTATGTGTGTGGGTGTGTGTGAGGATGTGTGTGAGGGAGTGTGTGTAAGTGTGTGGGTGTGTGTGAGTGAGTGTGTGTGAGTGTGTGTAAGTGTGTGAGGATGTGTGTGAGGGAGTGTGTGTGGGTGTGAGGGTGTGTGTGAGGGAGTGTGTGTGAGTGTGTGGGCGTGTGTGAGGGTGTGTGTGAGGGAGTGTGTGTGAGTGTGTGGGCGTGTGTGAGGGTGTGTGTGAGGGAGTGTGTGTGGGTGTGGGTGTGTGTGAGGGAGTGTGTGTGAGTGTTTGGGTGTGTGTGAGGGAGTGTGTGTGAGTGTGTGGGTGTGTGTGGGTGTGTGTGGGCGTGTGTGAGGGTGTGTGTGAGTGAGTGTGTGTGGGTGTGAGGGTGTGTGTGAGGGAGTGTGTGTGAGTGTGTGGGTGTGTGTGAGGGAGTGTGTGTGAGTGTGTGGGCGTGTGTGAGGGTGTGTGTGAGGGAGTGTGTGTGGGTGTGTGTGGGGATGTGTGAGGGGGAGTGTGTGTGAGTGTGTGTTGGTGTGTGTGAGGGAGTGTTTGTGAGTGTGTGTTGGTGTGTGTGAGGGAGTGTGTGTGAGTGTGTGTTAGTGTGTGTGAGGGAGTGTGTGTGAGTGTGTGGGCGTGTGTGAGGGTGTGTGTGAGGGAGTGTGTGGGGGTGTGTGAGGGTGTGTGTGAGGGAGTGTGTGTGAGTGTGTGGGCGTGTGTGAGGATGTGTGTGAGGGAGTGTGTGTGGGTGTGTGTGAGGGAGTGTGTGTGAGTGTTTGGGTGTGTGTGAGGGAGTGTGTGTGAGTGTGTGGGCGTGTGTGAGGATGTGTGTGAGTGAGTGTGTGTGGGTGTGAGGGTGTGTGTGAGGGAGTGTGTGGGTGTGTGGGCATGTGTGAGGGTGTGTGTGAGGGAGTGTGTGTGGGTGTGAGGATGTGTGTGAGGGAGTGTGTGTAAGTGTGTGGGTGTGTGTGTGAGTGTGTGGGCGTCTGTGAGGGTGTGTGTGAGGGAGTGTGTGTGAGTGTGTGTGAGTGTGTGGGCATGTGTGAGGGTGTGTGTGAGGGAGTGTGTGTGAGTGTGTGGGTGTGTGTGAGGATGTGTGTGAGGGAGTGTGTGTGAGTGTGTGGGTGTGTGCGAGGGAGTGTGTATGAGTGTGTGGGCGTGTGTGAGGTTGTGTGTGAGGGTGTGGGTGTGTGTGAGGGAGTGTGTGTGAGTGTGAGGGTGTGTGTGAGGGAGTGTGTGTCAGTGTGTGGGCGTGTGTGAGGGAGTGTGTGTGAGTGTGTGGGCGTGTGTGAGGGTGTGTGTGAGGGAGTGTGTGTGAGTGTGTGGGCGTGTGTGAGGGTGTGTGTGAGGGAGTGTGTGTGGGCGTGGGTGTGTGTGAGGGAGTGTGTGTGAGTGTGTGGGTGTGTGTGGGTGTGTGTGGGCGTGTGTGAGGGTGTGTGTGAGTGAGTGTGTGTGGGTGTGAGGGTGTGTGTGAGGGTGTGTGTGAGGGAGTGTGTGTAAGTGTGTGGGTGTGTGTGAGGGAGTGTGTGTGAGTGTGTGGGTGTGCGTGAGGGTGTGTGTGAGGGAGTGTGTGTGAGTGTGTGGGTGTGTGTGGGGATGTGTGAGGGGGAGTGTGTGTGAGTGTGTGTTGGTGTGTGTGAGGGAGTGTGTGTGAGTGTGTGTTGGTGTGTGTGAGGGAGTGTGTGTGAGTGTGTGTTAGTGTGTGTGAGGGAGTGTGTGTGAGTGTGTGGGCGTGTGTGAGGGTGTGTGTGAGGGAGTGTGTGGGTGTGTGTGAGGGTGTGTGTGAGGGAGTGTGTGTGAGTGTGTGGGCGTGTGTGAGGATGTGTGTGAGGGAGTGTGTGTGGGTGTGGGTGTGTGTGAGGGAGTGTGTGTGAGTGTTTGGGTGTGTGTGAGGGAGTGTGTGTGTGTGTGGGCGTGTGTGAGGGTGTGTGTGAGTGAGTGTGTGTGGGTGTGAGGGTGTGTGTGAGGGAGTGTGTGGGCATGTGTGAGGGTGTGTGTGAGGGAGTGTGTGTGGGTGTGAGGATGTGTGTGAGGGAGTGTGTGTAAGTGTGTGGGTGTGTGTGTGAGTGTGTGGGCGTGTGTGAGGGTGTGTGTGAGGGAGTCTGTGTGAGTGTGTGTGAGTGTGTGGGCATGTGTGAGGGTGTGTGTGAGGGAGTGTGTGTGAGTGTGTGGGTGTGTGTGAGGATGTGTGTGAGGGAGTGTGTGTGAGTGTGTGGGTGTGTGCGAGGGAGTGTGTGTGAGTGTGTGGGCGTGTGTGAGGGTGTGTGTGAGGGAGTGTGTGTGAGTGTGTGGGTGTGTGTGAGGGAGTGTGTGTGAGTGTGAGGGTGTGTGTGAGGGAGTGTGTGTCAGTGTGTGGGCGTGTGTGAGGGTGTGTGTGAGGGAGTGTGTGTGGGTGTGAGGGTGTGTGTGAGGGAGTGTGTGCGAGTGTGAGGATGTGTGTGAGGGAGTGTGTGTGAGTGTGTGGGTGTGTGTGAGGGAGTGTGCGTGAGTGTGTTGGCGTGAGTGAGGGAGTGTGTGTAAGTGTGTGGGTGTGTGTGAGGGTGTGTGTAAGGGAGTGTGTGTGAGTGTGTGGGTGTGTGTGAGGGAGTGTGTGTGAGTGTGTGGGTGTGTGTGAGGATGTGTGTGAGGGATGTGTAAGGGAGTGTGTGTAAGTGTGTGGGTGTGTGTGAGGGAGTGTGTGTGAGTGTGTGAGGGAGTGGGTGTGAGTGTGTGTGAGGGTGTGTGTGAGGGAGTGTGTGTAAGTGTGTGGGTGTGTGTGAGGGAGTGTGTGTGAGTGTGTGGGTGTGTGTGAGGGAGTGTGTGTGAGTGTGTGGGTGTGTGTGAGGGAGTGTGTGTGAGTGTGTGAGTGTGTGGGTGTGAGTGAGGGTGTGTGTGAGGGAGTGTGTGAGGGAGTGTGTGAGGGAGTGTGTGTAAGTGTGTGGGTGTGTGTGAGGATGTGTGTGAGGGAGTGTGTGAGGGAGTGTGTGAGGGAGTGTGTGGGTGTGTGTGAGGGAGTGTGTGTGAGTTTGTCGGTGTGTGTGAGGGAGTGTGTGAGGGAGTGTGTGTAAGTGTGTGGGTGTGAGAGAGGGAGTGTGTGTGGGTGTGTTAGGGTGTGTGTGAGTGTATGTGTGTGAGGGTGTGTGTTTGTGTGAGGGTGTGTGTGTGTGTGAGGGTGTGTAAGTGTGTGGGTGTGTGAGGGTGTGTGTGAGGATGTGTGTGTGGGTGTGTGTGAGGATGTGTGTGTG
Source organism: Scyliorhinus torazame (assembly GCF_047496885.1). Classification (NCBI taxonomy): domain Eukaryota; kingdom Metazoa; phylum Chordata; class Chondrichthyes; order Carcharhiniformes; family Scyliorhinidae; genus Scyliorhinus; species Scyliorhinus torazame. The sequence goes on from NC_092718.1 coordinate 136,615,220, forward strand.
GGTGTGTGAGGGTGTGTGTGAGGGTGTGTGTGTGTGTGTGTGCGAGGGTGTGTGTGAGGGTGTGTGTGAGGACGTGTGTGAGTGTGAGGGTGTGTGTGTGAGGGTGTGTGTGTGAGGGAGTGTGTGTGAGTGTGTGGGCGTGTGTGAGGATGTGTGTGAGGGAGTGTGTGTAAGTGTGTGGGCGTGTGTGAGGGAGTGTGTGTGAGTGTGTGGGCGTGTGTGAGGATGTGTGTGAGGGAGTATGGGTGGGTGTGAGGGTGTGTGTGAGGATGTGTGTGATGGAGTGTGTGTAAGTGTGTGGGTGTGTGTGAGGGTATGTGTGTGGGTGTGTGTGAGGATGTGTGTGAGGGAGTGTGTGTAAGTGTGTGGGTGTGTGTGAGTGAGTGTGTGTGAGTGTGTGTGAGGATGTGTGTGAGGGAGTGTGTGTGGGTGTGAGGGTGTGTGTGAGGGAGTGTGTGTGAGTGTGTGGGTGTGTGTGAGGGAGTGTGTGTGAGTGTGTGGCCGTGTGTGAGGGTGTGTGTGAGGGAGTGTGTGTGAGTGTGTGGGTGTGTGTGAGGGAGTGTGTGTGAGTGTGTGGGCGTGTGTGAGGGTGTGTGTGAGGGAGTGTGTCTGGGTGTGGGTGTGTGTGAGGGAGTGTGTGTGAGTGTGTGGGTGTGTGTGGGTGTGTGTGGGCGTGTGTGAGGGTGTGTGTGAGTGAGTGTGTGTGGGTGTGAGGGTGTGTGTGAGGGAGTGTGTGTGAGTGTGTGGGCATGTGTGAGGGTGTGTGTGAGGGAGTGTGTGTAAGTGTGTGGGTGTGTGTGAGGGAGTGTGTGTGAGTGTGTGGGCGTGTGTGAGGGTGTGTGTGAGGGAGTGTGTGTGAGTGTGTGGGTGTGTGTGGGGATGTGTGAGGGGGAGTGTGTGTGAGTGTGTGTTGGTGTGTGTGAGGGAGTGTGAGTGTGTGTTGGTGTGTGTGAGGGAGTGTGTGTGAGTGTGTGTTAGTGTGTGTGAGGGAGTGTGTGAGAGTGTGTGGGCGTGTGTGAGGGTGTGTGTGAGGGAGTGTGTGGGCGTGTGTGAGGGTGTGTGTGAGGGAGTGTGTGTGAGTGTGTGGGCGTGTGTGAGGATGTGTGTGAGGGAGTGTGTGTGGGTGTGGGTGTGTGTGAGGGAGTGTGTGTGAGTGTTTGGGTGTGTGTGAGGGAGTGTGTGTGAGTGTGTGGGCGTGTGTGAGGGTGTGTGTGAGTGAGTGTGTGTGGGTGTGAGGGTGTGTGTGAGGGAGTGTGTGTGAGTGTGTGGGCATGTGTGAGGGTGTGTGTGAGGGAGTGTGTGTGGGTGTGAGGATGTGTGTGAGGGAGTGTGTGTAAGTGTGTGGGTGTGTGTGTGAGTGTGTGGGCGTGTGTGAGGGTGTGTGTGAGGGAGTGTGTGTGAGTGTGTGTGAGTGTGTGGGCATGTGTGAGGGTGTGTGTGAGGGAGTGTGTGTGAGTGTGTGGGTGTGTGTGAGGATGTGTGTGAGGGAGTGTGTGTGAGTGTGTGGGTGTGTGCGAGGGAGTGTGTGTGAGTGTGTGGGCGTGTGTGAGGGTGTGTGTGAGGGTGTGGGTGTGTGTGAGGGAGTGTGTGTGAGTGTGAGGGTGTGTGTGAGGGAGTGTGTGTCAGTGTGTGGGCGTGTGTGAGGGAGTGTGTGTGAGTGTGTGGGCGTGTGTGAGGGTGTGTGTGAGGGAGTGTGTGTGAGTGTGTGGGCGTGTGTGAGGGTGTGTGTGAGGGAGTGGGTGTGGGTGTGTGTGAGGGAGTGTGTGTGAGTGTGTGGGTGTGTGTGGGTGTGTGTGGGCGTGTGTGAGGGTGTGTGTGAGTGAGTGTGTGTGGGTGTGAGGGTGTGTGTGAGGGTGTGTGTGAGGGAGTGTGTGTAAGTGTGTGGGTGTGTGTGAGGGAGTGTGTGTGAGTGTGTGGGTGTGCGTGAGGGTGTGTGTGAGGGAGTGTGTGTGAGTGTGTGGGTGTGTGTGGGGATGTGTGAGGGGGAGTGTGTGTGAGTGTGTGTTGGTGTGTGTGAGGGAGTGTGTGTGAGTGTGTGTTGGTGTGTGTGAGGGAGTGTGTGTGAGTGTGTGTTAGTGTGTGTGAGGGAGTGTGTGTGAGTGTGTGGGCGTGTGTGAGGGTGTGTGTGAGGGAGTGTGTGGGCGTGTGTGAGGGTGTGTGTGAGGGAGTGTGTGTGAGTGTGTGGGCGTGTGTGAGGATGTGTGTGAGGGAGTGTGTGTGGGTGTGGGTGTGTGTGAGGGAGTGTGTGTGAGTGTTTGGGTGTGTGTGAGGGAGTGTGTGAGAGTGTGTGGGCGTGTGTGAGGGTGTGTGTGAGTGAGTGTGTGTGGGTGTGAGGGTGTGTGTGAGGGAGTGTGTGAGTGTGTGGGCATGTGTGAGGGTGTGTGTGAGGGAGTGTGTGTGGGTGTGAGGATGTGTGTGAGGGAGTGTGTGTAAGTGTGTGGGTGTGTGTGTGAGTGTGTGGGCGTGTGTGAGGGTGTGTGTGAGGGAGTGTGTGTGAGTGTGTGTGAGTGTGTGGGCATGTGTGAGGGTGTGTGTGAGGGAGTGTGTGTGAGTGTGTGGGTGTGTGTGAGGATGTGTGTGAGGGAGTGTGTGTGAGTGTGTGGGTGTGTGCGAGGGAGTGTGTGTGAGTGTGTGGGCGTGTGTGAGTGTGTGTGTGAGGGAGTGTGTGTGAGTGTGTGGGTGTGTGTGAGGGAGTGTGTGTGAGTGTGAGGGTGTGTGTGAGGGAGTGTGTGTCAGTGTGTGGGCGTGTGTGAGGGTGTGTGTGCGAGTGTGAGGATGTGTGTGAGGGAGTGTGTGTGAGTGTGGGTGTGTGTGAGGGAGTGTGCGTGAGTGTGTTGGCGTGTGTGAGGGAGTGTGTGTAAGTGTGTGGGTGTGTGTGAGGGTGTGTGTAAGGGAGTGTGTGTGAGTGTGTGGGTGTGTGTGAGGGAGTGTGTGTGAGTGTGTGGGTGTGTGTGAGGATGTGTGTGAGGGATGTGTGAGGGAGTGTGTGTAAGTGTGTGGGTGTGTGTGAGGGAGTGTGTGAGGGAGTGGGTGTGAGTGTGTGGGTGTGTGAGGGTGTGTGTGAGGGAGTGTGTGTAAGTGTGTGGGTGTGCGTGAGGGAGTGTGTGTGAGTGTGTGGGTGTGTGTGAGGGAGTGTGTGTGAGTGTGTGGGTGTGTGTGAGGGAGTGTGTGTGAGTGTGTGAGTGTGTGGGTGTGAGTGAGGGTGTGTGTGAGGGAGTGTGTGAGGGAGTGTGTGAGGGAGTGTGTGTGAGTGTGTGGGTGTGTGTGGGGATGTGTGAGGGGGAGTGTGTGTGAGTGTGTGTTGGTGTGTGTGAGGGAGTGTGTGTGAGTGTGTGTTGGTGTGTGTGAGGGAGTGTGTGTGAGTGTGTGTTAGTGTGTGTGAGGGAGTGTGTGTGAGTGTGTGGGCGTGTGTGAGGGTGTGTGTGAGGGAGTGTGTGGGCGTGTGTGAGGGTGTGTGTGAGGGAGTGTGTGTGAGTGTGTGGGCGTGTGTGAGGATGTGTGTGAGGGAGTGTGTGTGGGTGTGGGTGTGTGTGAGGGAGTGTGTGTGAGTGTTTGGGTGTGTGTGAGGGAGTGTGTGAGAGTGTGTGGGCGTGTGTGAGGGTGTGTGTGAGTGAGTGTGTGTGGGTGTGAGGGTGTGTGTGAGGGAGTGTGTGAGTGTGTGGGCATGTGTGAGGGTGTGTGTGAGGGAGTGTGTGTGGGTGTGAGGATGTGTGTGAGGGAGTGTGTGTAAGTGTGTGGGTGTGTGTGTGAGTGTGTGGGCGTGTGTGAGGGTGTGTGTGAGGGAGTGTGTGTGAGTGTGTGTGAGTGTGTGGGCATGTGTGAGGGTGTGTGTGAGGGAGTGTGTGTGAGTGTGTGGGTGTGTGTGAGGATGTGTGTGAGGGAGTGTGTGTGAGTGTGTGGGTGTGTGCGAGGGAGTGTGTGTGAGTGTGTGGGCGTGTGTGAGTGTGTGTGTGAGGGAGTGTGTGTGAGTGTGTGGGTGTGTGTGAGGGAGTGTGTGTGAGTGTGAGGGTGTGTGTGAGGGAGTGTGTGTCAGTGTGTGGGCGTGTGTGAGGGTGTGTGTGCGAGTGTGAGGATGTGTGTGAGGGAGTGTGTGTGAGTGTGGGTGTGTGTGAGGGAGTGTGCGTGAGTGTGTTGGCGTGTGTGAGGGAGTGTGTGTAAGTGTGTGGGTGTGTGTGAGGGTGTGTGTAAGGGAGTGTGTGTGAGTGTGTGGGTGTGTGTGAGGGAGTGTGTGTGAGTGTGTGGGTGTGTGTGAGGATGTGTGTGAGGGATGTGTGAGGGAGTGTGTGTAAGTGTGTGGGTGTGTGTGAGGGAGTGTGTGAGGGAGTGGGTGTGAGTGTGTGGGTGTGTGAGGGTGTGTGTGAGGGAGTGTGTGTAAGTGTGTGGGTGTGCGTGAGGGAGTGTGTGTGAGTGTGTGGGTGTGTGTGAGGGAGTGTGTGTGAGTGTGTGGGTGTGTGTGAGGGAGTGTGTGTGAGTGTGTGAGTGTGTGGGTGTGAGTGAGGGTGTGTGTGAGGGAGTGTGTGAGGGAGTGTGTGAGGGAGTGTGTGTAAGTGTGTGGGTGTGTGTGAGGATGTGTGTGAGGGAGTGTGTGGGTGTGTGTGAGGGAGTGTGTGTGAGTTTGTGGGTGTGTGTGAGGGAGTGTGTGAGGGAGTGTGTGTAAGTGTGTGGGTGTGAGAGAGGGAGTGTGTGTGGGTGTGTTAGGGTGTGTGTGAGTGTGTGTGTGTGTGAGGGTGTGAGGGTGTGTGTTTGTGTGAGGGTGTGTGTGTGTGTGAGGGTGTGTAAGTGTGTGGGTGTGTGAGGGTGTGTGTGAGGATGTGTGTGTGGGTGTGTGTGAGGATGTGTGTGTGGGTGTGTGTGAGGGTGTGTGTGAGGGTGTGTGTGTGTGTGTGTGTGCGAGGGTGTGTGTGAGGGTGTGTGTGAGGACGTGTGTGAGTGTGAGGGTGTGTGTGTGAGGGAGTGTGTGTGAGTGTGTGGGTGTGTGTGAGGATGTGTGTGAGGGAGTGTGTGTAAGTGTGTGGGTGTATGTGAGGGAGTGTGTGTGAGTGTGTGGGCGTGTGTGAGGATGTGTGTGAGGGAGTGTGGGTGGGTGTGAGGGTGTGTGTGAGGATGTGTGTGATGGAGTGTGTGTAAGTGTGTGGGTGTGTGTGAGGGTATGTGTGTGGGTGTGTGTGAGGATGTGTGTGAGGGAGTGTGTGTAAGTGTGTGGGTGTGTGTGAGTGAGTGTGTGTGAGTGTGTGTGAGGATGTGTGTGAGGGAGTGTGTGTGGGTGTGAGGGTGTGTGTGAGGGAGTGTGTGTGAGTGTGTGGGTGTGTGTGAGGGAGTGTGTGTGAGTGTGAGGGCGTGTGTGAGGGTGTGTGTGAGGGAGTGTGTGTGAGTGTGTGGGCGTGTGTGAGGATGTGTGTGAGGGAGTGTGTGTGGGTGAAGGTGTGTGTGAGGGAGTGTGTGTGAGTGTGTGGGTGTGTGTGGGCGTGTGTGGGCGTGTGTGAGGGTGTGTGTGAGTGAGTGTGTGTGGGTGTGAGGGTGTGTGTGAGGGAGTGTGTGTGAGTGTGAGGGCATGTGTGAGGGTGTGTGTGAGGGAGTGTGTGTAAGTGTGGGGGCGTGTGTGAGGGTGTGTGTGAGGGAGTGTGTGTGAGTGTGTGGGTGTGTGTGAGGATGTGTGTGAGGGAGTGTGTGTGAGTGTGTGTTGGTGTGTGTGAGGGAGTGTGTGTGAGTGTGTGTTGGTGTGTGTGAGGGAGTGTGTGTGAGTGTGTGGGCGTGTGTGAGGATGTGTGTGAGGGAGTGTGTGTGGGTGTGGGTGTGTGTGAGGGAGTGTGTGTGAGTGTGTGGGTGTGTGTGAGGGAGTGTGTGTGTGTGTGGGCGTGTGTGAGGGTGTGTGTGAGTGAGTGTGTGAGTGAGTGTGTGTGGGTGTGAGGGAGTGTGTGAGTGTGTGGGCATGTGTGAGGGTGTGTGTGAGGGAGTGTGTGTGGGTGTGAGGATGTGTGTGAGGGAGTGTGTGTAAGTGTGTGGGTGTGTGTGTGAGTGTGTGGGCGTGTGTGAGGGTGTGTGTGAGGGAGTGTGTGAGTGTGTGTGGGTGTGTGTGAGGATGTGTGTGAGGGAGTGTGTGTGAGTGTGTGAGTGTGTGTGAGGGAGTGTGTGTGAGTGTGTGGGCGTGTGTGAGGGTGTGTGTGAGGGAGTGTGTGAGGGAGTGTGTGGGTGTGTGTGAGGGAGTGTGTGTGAGTGTGAGGGTGTGTGTGAGGGAGTGTGTGTCAGTGTGTGGGCGTGTGTGAGGGTGTGTGTGAGGGAGTGCGTGTGGGTGTGAGGGTGTGTGTGAGGGAGTGTGTGCGAGTGTGAGGATGTGTGTGAGGGAGTGTGTGTGAGTGTGTGGGTGTGTGGGTGTGTGGGTGTGTGTGAGGGAGTGTGCGTGAGTGTGTGGGCGTGTGTGAGGGAGTGTGTGTGAGTGTGTGGGTGTGTGTGTGAGTGTGTGGGTGTGTGTGAGGGTGTGTGTGAGGGAGTGTGTGAGGGAGTGTGTGAGGGAGTGTGTGTAAGTGTGTGGGTGTGTGTGAGGATGTGTGTGAGGGAGTGTGTGAGGGAGTGTGTGGGTGTGTGTGAGGGAGTGTGTGTGAGTGTGTGGGTGTGTGTGAGGGAGTGTGTGTGAGTGTGTGGGTGTGTGTGACGGTGTGTGTGAGGGAGTGTGTGAGGGAGTGTGTGTAAGTGTGTGGGTGTGTGTGAGGATGTGTGTGAGGGAGTGTGTGAGGGAGTGTGTGAGGGAGTGTGTGAGGGAGTGTGTGGGTGTGTGTGAGGGAGTGTGTGTGAGTGTGTGGGTGTGTGTGAGGGAGTGTGTGAGGGAGTGTGTGTAAATGTGTGGGTGTGAGAGAGGGTGTGTGTGTGTGAGTGTGTGGGTGTGTGTGAGGGAGTGTGTGTGTGAGTGTGTGGGTGTGTGTGAGGGAGTGTGTGAGGGAGTGTGTGAGGGAGTGTGTGAGGGAGTGTGTGTAAGTGTGTGGGTGTGTGTGAGGATGTGTGTGAGGGAGTGTGTGAGGGAGTGTGTGTAAAGTAAGTGTGTGGGTGTGTGTGAGGGTGTGTGTGAGGGTGTGTGTGAGGGAGTGTGTGTGGGTGGGCGTGTGTGGGCGTGTGTGAGGGTGTGTGTGAGTGAGTGTGTGTGGGTGTGAGGGTGTGGGTGTGAGGGTGTGTGTGAGGGAGTGTGTGTGAGTGTGAGGGCATGTGTGAGGGTGTGTGTGAGGGAGTGTGTGTAAGTGTGTGGGTGTGTGTGAGGGAGTGTGTGTGAGTGTGTGGGCGTGTGTGAGGGTGTGTGTGAGGGAGTGTGTGTGAGTGTGTGGGTGTGTGTGAGGATGTGTGTGAGGGAGTGTGTGTGAGTGTGTGTTGGTGTGTGTGAGGGAGTGTGTGTGAGTGTGTGTTGGTGTGTGTGAGGGAGTGTGTGTGAGTGTGTGGGCGTGTGTGAGGATGTGTGTGAGGGAGTGTGTGTGGGTGTGGGTGTGTGTGAGGGAGTGTGTGTGAGTGTGTGGGTGTGTGTGAGGGAGTGTGTGTGTGTGTGGGCGTGTGTGAGGGTGTGTGTTAGTGAGTGTGTGAGTGAGTGTGTGTGGGTGTGAGGGAGTGTGTGAGTGTGTGGGCATGTGTGAGGGTGTGTGTGAGGGAGTGTGTGTGGGTGTGAGGATGTGTGTGAGGGAGTGTGTGTAAGTGTGTGTGTGTGTGTGTGAGTGTGTGGGCGTGTGTGAGGGTGTGTGTGAGGGAGTGTGTGTGAGTGTGTGGGTGTGTGTGAGGATGTGTGTGAGGGAGTGTGTGTGAGTGTGTGAGTGTGTGTGAGGGAGTGTGTGTGAGTGTGTGGGCGTGTGTGAGGGTGTGTGTGAGGGAGTGTGTGTGAGTGTGTGGGTGTGTGTGAGGGAGTGTGTGAGGGAGTGTGTGTCAGTGTGTGGGCGTGTGTGAGGGTGTGTGTGAGGGAGTGTGTGTGGGTGTGAGGGTGTGTGTGAGGGAGTGTGTGCGAGTGTGAGGATGTGTGTGAGGGAGTGTGTGTGTGTGTGGGTGTGTGTGAGGGAGTGTGCGTGAGTGTGTGGGCGTGTGTGAGGGAGTGTGTGTGAGTGTGTGGGTGTGTGTGAGGGAGTGTGTGTGAGTGTGTGGGTGTGTGTGAGGGTGTGTGTGAGGGAGTGTGTGAGGGAGTGTGTGAGGGAGTGTGTGTAAGTGTGTGGGTGTGTGTGAGGATGTGTGTGAGGGAGTGTGTGAGGGAGTGTGTGAGGGAGTGTGTGGGTGTGTGTGAGGGAGTGTGTGTGAGTGTGTGGGTGTGTGTGAGGGAGTGTGTGTGAGTGTGTGGGTGTGTGTGAGGGAGTGTGTGAGGGAGTGTGTGTAAGTGTGTGGGTGTGTGTGAGGATGTGTGTGAGGGAGTGTGTGAGGGAGTGTGTGAGGGAGTGTGTGGGTGTGTGTGAGGGAGTGTGTGTGAGTGTGTGGGTGTGTGTGAGGAGTGTGTGAGGGAGTGTGTGTAAGTGTGTGGGTGTGAGAGAGGGAGTGTGTGTGTGAGTGTGTGTGAGGGAGTGTGTGTGTGAGTGTGTGGGTGTGTGTGAGGGTGTGTGTGAGGATGTGTGTGAGGGAGTGTGTGAGGGAGTGTGTGTAAGTGTGTGGGTGTGTGTGAGGGTGTGTGTGAGGGTGTGTGTGAGGGAGTGTGTGAGGGAGTGTGTGTGAGTGTGTGTGTGAGTGTGTGTGTGTGTGTGAGGGAGTGTGTGGGTGTGTGTGAGGGAGTGTGTGTGAGTGTGTGGGTGTGTGTGTGTGGGTGTGTGTGAGGGAGTGTGTGTAAGTGTGTGGGTGTGTGTGAGGGAGTGTGTGTGGGTGTGTGTGAGGGAGTGTGAGAGGGAGTGTGTGTAAGTGTGTGTGTGAGTGTGTGGGTGTGTGTGAGGGAGTGTGTGTGAGTGTGAGGGAGTGTGTGTGAGTGTGAGGGAGTGTGTGTGAGTGTGTGGGTGTGTGTGAGGGAGTGTGTGTGAGTGTGTGGGTGTGTGTGAGGGAGTGTGTGAGGGAGTGTGTGTGAGTGTGTGTGTGTGTGTGTGTGTGAGGGAGTGTGTGAGGGAGTGTGTGTCGGTGTGTGGGTGTGTGTGAGGGAGTGTGTGTGTGTGGGGTGTGTGTGAGGGAGTGTGTGTGAGTGTGTGGGTGTGTGTGAGGGAGTGTGTGAGGGAGTGTGTGTGAGTGTGTGGGTGTGTGTGAGGGAGTGTGTGTGAGTGTGTGGGTGTGTGTGAGGGAGTGTGTGTGAGTGTGTGTGGGTGTGTGTGAGGGAGTGTGTGTGAGTGTGTGGGTGTGTGTGAGGGAGTGTGTGTGTGTGAGTGTGTGGGTGTGTGTGAGGGAGTGTGTGTGAGTGTGTGGGTGTGTGTGTGAGGGAGTGTGTGTGAGTGTGTGGGTGTGTGTGAGGGAGTGTGTGTGAGTGTGTGAGGGAGTGTGTGAGGGAGTGTGTGTGAGTGTGTGGGTGTGTGTGAGGGAGTGTGTGTGTGTGTGAGGGTGTGTGTGAGGGAGTGTGTGTGAGGGAGTGTGAGTGTGTGGGTGTGTGTGAGGGAGTGTGTGAGTGTGTGGGTGTGTGTGAGGGAGTGTGTGTGTGTGTGTGTGTGAGTGTGTGGGTGTGTGTGAGGGAGTGTGTGTGAGTGTGGGTGTGTGTGAGGGAGTGTGGGTGTGTGTGAGGGTGTGTGTGAGGGAGTGTGTGTGAGAGGGAGTGTGTGTGTGTGTGAGGGAGTGTGTGTGTGTGTGAGGGAGTGTGTGTGTGTGTGAGGGAGTGTGTGTGAGGGAGTGTGTGAGTGTGTGGGTGTGTGTGAGGGAGTGTGTGAGTGTGTGGGTGTGTGTGAGGGAGTGTGTGAGTGTGTGGGTGTTTGTGAGGGAGTGTGTGAGTGTGTGGGTGTGTGTGAGGGAGTGTGTGTGTGTGGGTGTGTGTGAGGGAGTGTGTGAGGGAGTGTGTGAGTGTGTGGGTGTGTGTGAGGGAGTGTGTGAGTGTGTGTGTGAGTGTGTGGGTGTGTGTGAGGGAGTGTGTGAGTGTGTGGGTGTGTGTGAGGGAGTGTGTGGGTGTGTGTGAGGGAGTGTGTGAGTGTGTGGGTGTGTGTGAGGGAGTGTGTGAGTGTGTGGGTGTGTGTGAGGGAGTGTGTGAGTGTGTGGGTGTGTGTGAGGGAGTGTGTGAGTGTGTGGGTGTGTGTGAGGGAGTGTGTGAGTGTGTGGGTGTGTGTGAGGGAGTGTGTGAGTGTGTGGGTGTGTGTGAGGGAGTGTGTGAGTGTGTGGGTGTGTGGGTGTGTGTGAGGGAGTGTGTGAGTGTGTGGGTGTGTGTGAGGGAGTGTGTGAGTGTGTGGGTGTGTGTGAGGGAGTGTGTGAGTGTGTGTGAGGGAGTGTGTGAGTGTGTGGGTGTGTGTGAGGGAGTGTGTGAGTGTGTGGGTGTGTGTGAGGGAGTGTGTGAGTGTGTGGGTGTGTGTGAGGGAGTGTGTGAGTGTGTGGGTGTGTGTGAGGGAGTGTGTGAGTGTGTGTGTGTGTGTGAGGGAGTGTGTGAGTGTGTGGGTGTGTGTGAGGGAGTGTGTGGGTGTGTGTGAGGGAGTGTGTGAGTGTGTGGGTGTGTGTGAGGGAGTGTGTGAGTGTGTGGGCGTGTGTGAGGGAGTGTGTGAGTGTGTGGGCTGGGGAGGTCAGTGATAGTTTGAAGATCGATTGTTGCTCCCAGCCTTGCTCCCGGTTCTCAGCAATGCCCAGACCATGCAGTCGCCCCTCTCCCTCCCGCGGGTCTGCCACTCACACACACACGCTCCCTGTCAACGCTCAGCAGCTCCAGAAAGACCAATAAACATCTGGCATGAACAGAACTCTCACCTTTCACAGAAAGAGTCCGCAATAGCCAGCAAACCACAGCTGTGACAGACTGGCAGCAGTACCTTTCTGAGAAATGTGAGGTGTTACTACTGCCAGCTAGTCTGGGCTGAGAGGAACAGGGCGTCCGCTTGGCTTCACATCCACTCCATGTGTGGCGAGATGGGAGCCGAGGGCAGGCCGGGTGCTGCTGGTGGGTAGGGGCGGGGGCGCCACTCATGTTAACAGCAACCCCTGGCAGGTTACTGAGAGGCTGATTTCCCCACACACACACACACTTCCCCAACCCCACCCCACACACTTCCCCCAGCCCCCCCCCCCACACACACACACTTCCCCAACCCCACCCCACACACTTCCCCAACCCCACCCCACACACTTCCCCCAGCCCCCCCCCCACACACACACACTTCCCCAACCCCACCCCACACACTTCCCCCAGCCCCCCCCCACACACACACACTTCCCCAACCCCACCCCACACACTTCCCCCAGCCCTCCCCCCACACACACACACTTCCCCCACCCCGCACACTTCCCCCAGCCCCCCCCCACACACACACTTCCCCAACCCCACCCCACACACTTCCCCCAGCCCCCCCCCCACACACACACACTTCCCCAACCCCACCCCACACACTTCCCCAACCCCACCCCACACACTTCCCCCAGCCCCCCCCCCCACACACACACACTTCCCCAACCCCACCCCACACACTTCCCCCAGCCCCCCCCCCACACACACACACTTCCCCAACCCCACCCCACACACTTCCCCCAGCCCTCCCCCCACACACACACACTTCCCCCACCCCGCACACTTCCCCCAGCCCCCCCCCCACACACACACTTCCCCAACCCCACCCCACACACTTCCCCCAGCCCCCCCCCCACACACACACACTTCCCCAACCCCACCCCACACACTTCCCCCAGCCCCCCCCCCACACACACACACTTCCCCAACCCCACCCCACACACTTCCCCAACCCCACCCCCCCCACACACACACTTCCCCAACCCCACCCCACACACTTCCCCCAGCACCCCCCCCACACACACACACTTCCCCAACCCCACCCCACACACTTCCCCCAGCCCCCCCCCCACACACACACACTTCCCCAACCCCACCCCACACACTTCCCCAACCCCACCCCACACACTTCCCCCAGCCCCCCCCCCACACACACACACTTCCCCAACTCCACCCCACACTTCCCCCAGCCCCCCCCCACACACACACACTTCCCCAACCCCACCCCACACACTTCCCCCAGCCCCCCCCCACACACACACACTTCCCCAACCCCACCCCACACACTTCCCCCAGCCCCCCCCCCACACACACACACTTCCCCAACCCCACCCCACACACTTCCCCCAGCCCCCCCCCACACACACACCCTTCCCCCAGCCCCCCCCACACACACACTTCCCCCACACACACACTTCCCCCAGCCCCCCCCACACACACACACTTCCCCCAGCCCCCCCCCCCACACACACACACTTCCCCCAGCCCCTCCCACACACACACATTTCCCACCCCCACCCCCCACACTTCCCCCAGCCCCCCCCACACACACACCCTTCCCCCAGCCCCCCCCACACACACACACACTTCCCCCACACACACTTCCCCCAGCCCCCCCCCACACACACACACACTTCCCCCAGCCCCCCCCACACACACACACACTTCCCCCAGCCCCCCCCGCACACACACACTTCCCCCGCCCCCCCCACACACACACACTTCCCTCAGCCCCCCCCCCCCCACACACACTTCCCCCAGCTCCCCCCACACACACTTCCCCCAGCCGCCCACACACACACTTCCCCCAGCCCCCCCCACACACACACACACTTCCCCCAGCTCTCCCCACACACACTTCCCCCAGCTCCCCCCACACACACTTCCCCCAGCCGCCCACACACACACTTCCCCCAACCCCCCCCACACACACACACACTTCCCCCAGCTCCCCCCACACACACTTCCCCCAGCTCCCCCCCACACACACTGATTCCCCCAGCCCCCCCCACACACACAGACTCCCCCAAGTCCCCCCCACACACTCCCCCAGCTCCCCCCACACACACACACTTTCCCCAGCCCCCCCCTCACACACACACACTTCCCTCAGCCCCCCCCCCCACACACACTTCCCCCAGCTCCCCCCACACACACTTCCCCCAGCCGCCCACACACACACTTCCCCCAGCCGCCCACACACACACACACTTCCCCCAGCTCCCCCCACACACACTTCCCCCAGCTCCCCCCACACACACTTCCCCCAGCTCCCCCCACACACACTTCCCCCAGCTCCCCCCACACACACTGATTCCCCCAGTCCCCCGTCACACACTTCCCCCAGCCCCCCCCCACACACACAGACTCCCCCAAGTCCCCCCCCCACACACTCCCCCAGCTCCCCCCACACACACACACTTCCCCCAGCCCCCCCACACACACACTTCCCTCAGCCCCCCCCCACACACACACTCCCCCCCCACACACACTTCCCCCTGCCCCCCCCACACACACACTTCCCCCAGCCCTCCCCACACACACACTTCCCCCAGCCCTCCCCACACACACACTCTCCCCAGCCCCCCCCACACACACTTCCCCCAGTCCCCTCACACACACACTTCCCCCAGCCCCCCCCCCTCACACACACACTTCCCCCAGTCCCCCCACACACACACACTACCCCCAGCCCCCTCCCCCCCCACACACACACTTCCCCCAGTCCCCCCATACACACACTTCACCCAGCCCCCCCCCCCCCCCCACACACCCACAGACTCCCCCAGTCCCCCCACACACACAGACTCCCCCAGTCCCCCCACATACCAGGGGCCAGGAGTATACAAAATAAGGTAGGGGAACTGGCAGCATGGGTTGGTACCTGGGACTTCGATGTTGTGGCCATTTCGGAGACATGGATAGAGCAGGGACAGGAGTGGATGTTGCAGGTTCCGGGGTTTAGGTGTTTTAGTAAGCTCAGAGAAGGAAGCAAAAGAGGGGGAGGTGTGGCGCTGCTAGTCAAGAGCAGTATTACGGTGGCGGAGAGGATGCTAGATGGGAACTCTTCTTCCGAGGTAGTATGGGCTGAGGTTAGAAACAGGAAAGGAGAGGTCACCCTGTTGGGAGTTTTCTATAGGCCTCCAAATAGTTCTTGGGATGTAGAGGAAAGGATGGCGAGGATGATCCTGGATAAGAGCGAAAGTAACAGAGTAGTTATTATGGGAGACTTTAACTTTCCAAATATTGACTGGAAAAGATATAGTTCGAGTACATTAGATGGGTCGTTTTTTTGTACAGTGTGTGTAGGAGGGTTTCCTGACACAATATGACAGGCCAACAAGAGGCGAGGCCACGTTGGATTTGGTTTTGGGTAATGAACCAGGCCAGGTGTTGGATTTGGAGGTAGGAGAGCACTTTGGGGACCGTGACCACAATTCGGTGATGTTTACGTTAATGATGGAAAGGGATAAGTATACACCGCAGGGCAAGAGTTATAGCTGGGGGAAGGGCAATTATGATGCCATTAGACGTGACTTAGGGGGGATAGGTTAGAGAAGTAGGCTGCAAGTGTTGGGCACACTGGATAAGTGGAGCTTGTTCAAGGATCAGCAACTGTGTGTTCTTGATAAGTATGTACCGGTCAGGCAGGGAGGAAGGCGTAGAGCGAGGGAACCGTGGTTTACCAAAGAAGTGGAATCTCTTGTTAAGAGGAAGAAGGAGGCCTATGTGAAGATGAGGTGTGAAGTTTCAGTTGAGGCGATGGATAGTTACAAGATAGCGAGGAAGGATCTAAAGAGAGAGCTAAGACGAGCAAGGAGGGGACATGAGAAGTATTTGGCAGGTAGGATCAAGGAAAACCCAAAAGCTTTCTATAGGTATGTCAGGAATAAGCGAATGACTAGGGTAAGAGTAGGACCAGTCAAGGACAGGGATGGGAAGTTGTGTGTGGAGTCTGAAGAGATAGGCGAGATACTAAATGAATATTTTTCATCAGTATTCACTCAGGAAAAAGATAATGTTGTGGAGGAGAATGCTGAGCCCCAGGCTATTAGAATAGATGGCATGGAGGTACGTAGGGAAGAGGTGTTGGCAATTCTGGACAGGCTGAAAATAGATAAGTCCCCGGGGCCTGATGGGATTTATCCTAGGATTCTCTGGGAGGCCAGGGAAGAGATTGCTGGACCTTTGGCTTTGATTTTTATGTCATCATTGGCTACAGGAATAGTGCCAGAGGGCTGGAGGATAGCAAATGTGGTCCCTTTGTTCAAAAAGGGGAGCAGAGACAACCCCGGCAACTATAGACCGGTGAGCCTCACGTCTGTAGTGGGTAAAGTCTTGGAGGGGATTATAAGAGACAAGATTTATAATCATCTAGATAGGAATAATATGATCAGGGATAGTCAGCATGGCTTTGTGAAGGGTAGGTCATGCCTCACAAAACTTATCGAGTTCTTTGAGAAGGTGACTGAACAGGTAGACGAGGGTAGAGTAGTTGATGTGGTGTATATGGATTTCAGTAAAGCGTTTGATAAGGTTCCCCACGGTAGGCTATTGCAGAAAATACGGAGGCTGGAGATTGAGGGTGAGTTAGAGATGTGGATCAGAAATTGGCTAGCTGAAAGAAGACAGAGGGTGGTGGATGATGGGAAATGTTCAGAATGGAGTTCAGTTACAAGTGGCGTACCACAAGGATCTGTTCTGGGGCCGTTGCTGTTTGTCATTTTTATCAATGACCTAGAGGAAGGCGCAGAAGGGTGGGTGAGTAAATTTGCAGACGACACTAAAGTCGGTGGTGTTGTTGACAGTGTGGAAGGATGTAGCAGGTTACAGAGGGATATAGATAAGCTGCTGAGCTGGGCTGAGAGGTGGCAAATGGAGTTTAATGTCGAGAAGTGTGAGGTGATTAACTTTGGAAGGAATAACAGGAATGCGGAATATTTGGCTAATGGTAAAGTTCTTGGAAGTGTGGATGAGCAGAGGGATCTAGGCGTCCATGTACATAGATCCCTGAAAGTTGCCACCCAGGTTGATAGGGTTGTGAAGAAGGCCTATGGAGTGTTGGCCTTTATTGGTAGAGGGATTGAGTTCCGGAGTCAGGAGGTCATGTTGCAGCTGTACAAAACTCTGGTACGGCCACATTTGGAGTATTGCGTACAGTTCTGGTCACCGCATTATAGGAAGGACGTGGAGGCTTTGGAGCGGGTGCAGAGGAGATTTACCAGGATGTTGCCTGGTATGGAGGGAAAATCTTATGAGGAAAGACTGATGGACTTGAGGTTGTTTTCGTTGGCGAGAAGAAGGTTAAGAGGAGACTTAATAGAGGCATACAAAATGATCAGGGGGTTAGATAGGGTGGACAGTGAGGGCCTTCTCCCGCGGATGGAAATGGCTGGCACGAGGGGACATAGCTTTAAACTGAGGGGTAATAGATATAGGACAGAGGTCAGAGGTAGGTTCTTTAAAAGCACTTGTCTTTGCAGGGGCAGGCCAGTCGATTTCGGCGGGGGAACAGCTGGTGAGTCAGTTTCAGCGGGAGCAGTGCGGAAGTGGTTGCTGGGAGGTAAGTCTGTCCTTTAAAAAGCACTTGTCTTTGCAGGGGCAGGCCAGTCGATTTTGGCGGGAGTGGAGCTGGCTGGTTAGTCAATTTCAGCAGGAGCTGAGAATTTTTTGTTTTTGTTTTGAAATTAGTGTTTTAGGCGGGAACAGGAAGTCGACCCACAGACGTCTGGGAAGACCCTCACCAATAAATTCTGGTGGAGAGGAAACCCGAGACACTACACGTGTAGTGTCTCCCACCCGCCCTCCTCCTCTAACCTAATAATAAAACCCATTGGTCTGAGGTAAGTACCATATTTTATTATATTATTATTATTTTCTATAAAAAATTTGATTTAGTTGTTAGCCAGATCTTGGTAGAAAGTTAGAGGAATGGCAGGGAAGGGAGTGCAATGTTCCTCCTGCAGGATGTTTGAGGTGAGGGATGCAGTTAGTGTCCCTGCTGATTTTACCTGCAGGAAATGCTGCCATCTCCAGCTCCTCCAAGACCGAGTTAGGGAACTGGAGCTGGAGTTGGAAGAACTTCGGATCATTCGGGAGGCAGAAGGGGTCATAGATAGCAGCTTCAGGGAATTAGTTATACCAAAGATTGGAGATAGGTGGGTAACTGTAAGAGGGACTGGGAAAAAGCAGTCAGTGCAGGGATCCCCTGCGGTCGTTCCCCTGAGAAACAAGTATACCGCTTTGGATACTTGTGGGGGGGACGACTTACCAGGGGTAAGCCATGGGGTACGGGCCTCTGGCACGGAGTCTGTCTCTGTTGCTCAGAAGGGAAGGGGGGAGAGGAGCAGAGCATTAGTAATTGGGGACTCGATAGTCAGGGGCACAGATAGGAGATTTTGTGGGAGCGTGAGAGACTCACGTTTGGTATGTTGCCTCCCAGGTGCAAGAGTACGTGATGTCTCGGATCGTGTTTTCCGGGTCCTTAGGGGGGAGGGGGAGCAGCCCCAAGTCGTGGTCCACATTGGCACTAACGACATAGGTAGGAAAGGGGACAAGGATGTCAGGCAGGCTTTCAGGGAGCTAGGATGGAAGCTCAGAACTAGAACAAACAGAGTTGTTATCTCTGGGTTGTTGCCCGTGCCACGTGATAGTGAGATGAGGAATAGGGAGAGAGAGCATTTAAACACGTGGCTACAGGGATGGTGCAGGCGGGAGGGATTCAGATTTCTGGATAACTGGGGCTCTTTCTGGGGAAGGTGGGACCTCTACAGACAGGATGGTCTACATCTGAACCTGAGGGGCACAAATATCCTGGGGGGGGAGATTTGTTAGTGCTCTTTGGGGGGGTTTAAACTAATGCAGCAGGGGCATGGGAACCTGGATTGTAGTTTTAGGGTAAGGGAGAATGAGAGTATAGAGGTCAGGAGCACAGATTTGACGTCGCAGGAGGGGGCCAGTGTTCAGGTAGGTGGTTTGAAGTGTGTCTACTTCAATGCCAGGAGTATACGAAACAAGGTAGGGGAGCTGGCAGCATGGGTTGGTACCTGGGACTTCGATGTTGTGGCCATTTCGGAGACATGGATAGAGCAGGGACAGGAATGGATGTTGCAGGTTCCGGGGTTTAGGTGTTTTAGTAAGCTCAGAGAAGGAGGCAAAAGAGGGGGAGGTGTGGCGCTGCTAGTCAAGAGCAGTATTACGGTGGCGGAGAGGATGCTAGATGGGGACTCTTCTTCCGAGGTAGTATGGGCTGAAGTTAGAAACAGGAAAGGAGAGGTCACCCTGTTGGGAGTTTTTTATAGGCCTCCTAATAGTTCCAGGGATGTAGAGGAAAGGATGGCGAAGATGATTCTGGATAAGAGCGAAAGTAACAGGGTAGTTATTATGGGAGACTTTAACTTTCCAAATATTGACTGGAAAAGATATAGTTCGAGTACAATAGATGGGTCGTTTTTTTGTACAGTGTGTGCAGGAGGGTTTCCTGAAACAATATGTTGACAGGCCAACAAGAGGCGAGGCCACGTTGGATTTGGTTTTGGATAATGAACCAGGCCAGGTGTTGGATTTGGAGGTAGGAGAGCACTTTGGGGACAGTGACCACAATTCGGTGACGTTTACGTTAATGATGGAAAGGGATAAGTATACACCGCAGGGCAAGAGTTATAGCTGGGGGAAGGGCAACTATGATGCCATTAGACGTGACTTGGGGGGGATAAGGTGGAGAAGTAGGCTGCAAGTGTTGGGCACACTGGATAAGTGGGGCTTGTTCAAGGATCAGCTACTGCGTGTTCTTGATAAGTATGTACCGGTCAGACAGGGAGGAAGGCGTCGAGCGAGGGAACCGTGGTTTACCAAGGAAGTGGAATCTCTTGTTAAGAGGAAGAAGGAGGCCTATGTGAAGATGAGGTGTGAAGTTTCGGTTGGGGCGATGGATAGTTACAAGGTAGCGAGGAAGGATCTAAAGAGAGAGCTAAGACGAGCAAGGAGGGGACATGAGAAGTATTTGGCAGGAAGGATCAAGGAAAACCCAAAAGCTTCCTATAGGTATGTCAGGAATAAGCGAATGACTAGGGAAAGAGTAGGACCAGTCAAGGACAGGGATGGGAAATTGTGTGTGGAGTCTGAAGAGATAGGCGAGATACTAAATGAATATTTTTCGTCAGTATTCACTCAGGAAAAAGATAATGTTGTGGAGGAGAATGCTGAGCCCCAGGCTAATAGAATAGATGGCATTGAGGTACGTAGGGAAGAGGTGTTGGCAATTCTGGACAGGCTGAAAATAGATAAGTCCCCGGGACCTGATGGGATTTATCCTAGGATTCTCTGGGAGGCCAGGGAAGAGATTGCTGGACCTTTGGCTTTGATTTTTATGTCATCATTGGCGACAGGAATAGTGCCAAAGGACTGGAGGACAGCAAATGTGGTCCCTTTGTTCAAAAAGGGGAGCAGAGACAACCCCAGCAACTATAGACCAGTGAGCCTCACGTCTGTAGTGGGTAAAGTCTTGGAGGGGATTATAAGAGACAAGATTTATAATCATCTAGATAGGAATAATATGATCAGGGATAGTCAGCATGGCTTTGTGAAGGGTAGGTCATGCCTCACAAACCTTATTGAGTTCTTTGAGAAGGTGACTGAACAGGTAGATGAGGGTAGAGCAGTTGATGTGGTGTATATGGATTTCAGCAAAGCGTTTGATAAGGTTCCCCACGGTAGGCTATTGCAAAAAATACGGAGGCTGGGGATTGAGGGTGATTTAGAGATGTGGATCAGAAATTGGCTAGCTGAAAGAAGACAGAGGGTGGTGGTTGATGGGAAATGTTCAGAATGGAGTACAGTCACAAGTGGAGTACCACAAGGATCTGTTCTGTGGCCATTGCTGTTTGTCATTTTTATCAATGACCTCGAGGAAGGCGCAGAAGGGTGGGTGAGTAAATTTGCAGACGATACTAAAGTCGGTGGTGTTGTCGATAGAATGGAAGGATGTAGCAGGTTACAGAGGGATATAGATAAGCTGCAGAGCTGGGCTGAGAGGTGGCAAATGGAGTTTAATGTAGAGAAGTGTGAGGTGATTCACTTTGGAATGAATAACAGGAATGCGGAATATTTGGCTAATGGTAAAGTTCTTGAAAGTGTGGATGAGCAGAGGGATCTAGGTGTCCATGTACATAGATCCCTGAAAGTTGCCAACCAGGTTGATAGGGTTGTGAAGGCCTATGGAGTGTTGGCCTTTATTGGTAGAGGGATTGAGTTCCGGAGTCGGGAGGTCATGTTGCAGCTGTACAGAACTCTGGTACGGCCGCATTTGGAGTATTGCGTACAGTTATGGTCACCGCATTATAGGAAGGACATGGAGGCTTTGGAGCGGGTGCAGAGGAGATTTACCAGGATGTTGCCTGGTATGGAGGGAAAATCTTATGAGGAAAGGCTGATGGACTTGAGGTTGTTTTCGTTGGCGAGAAGAAGGTTAAGAGGAGACTTAATAGAGGCATACAAAATGATCAGGGGGTTGGATAGGGTGGACAGTGAGAGCCTTTTCCCGCGGATGGAAATGGCTGGCACGAGGGGACATAACTTTAAACTGAGGGGTAATAGATATAGGACAGAGGTCAGAGGTAGGTTCTTTACGCAAAGAGTAGTGAGGCCGTGGAATGCCCTACCTGCTACAGTAGTGAACTCGCCAACATTGAGGGCATTTAAAAGTTTATTGGATAAACATATGGATGATAATGGCATAGTGTAGCTTCGATGGCTTTTGTTTCGGTGCAACATCGTGGGCCGAAGGGCCTGTACTGCGCTGTATTGTTCTCTGTTAGCTCTCTCTCTCTTTACGCAAAGAGTGGTGAGGCCGTGGAATGCCCTACTGCAACAGTAGTACATTGAGGGCATTTAAAAGTTTATTGGATAAGCATATGGATGATAATGGCATAGTGTAGGTTAGATGGCTTTTTTTTTGGTGCAACATTGTGGGCCGAAGGGCCTGTACTGTATCGTTCTGTTCTATACACTCCCCCAGCCCCCCCCCCACACACACAGACTCCCCCAGACCCCCCACACACACTCCCCCAGCCCCCCCCACACACAAAGACTCCCCCAGCACGCCCCCCACACAATCCCCCAGCCCCCACACAGACTCCCCCAGCCCCCCCACACACACTCCCCCAGCCCCCCCCACACACACTCCCCCAGCCCCCCCACACACAGACTCCCCAAGCCCCCCCCCCCAACACACACTCCCCCAGCCCCCCCCACCACACACTCCCCCAGCTCCCCACACACACACTCCCCCAGCCCCCCCCCCCACCACACACACACACATTCCCCCGGCCCACCCCAACCACACACTCTTCCCCCAGCCCCCCCACCCCCACACACACACACTTCCACCAGCCCCCCCCCCCCACACACACACACACACTCCCCCCAGCGCCCCCCCACACTCTCACTTCCCCCAGCCACCCCCCCCTCCACACACACACACACACTTCCCCCAGGGACCCCCCCCCCACACACACACACACACACACTTCCCCAGGGACCCCCCCTCCCCAGGGACCCCCCTCCCCACACACACACACACTCCCCCCAGCAGCCCCCCCCAACACACACACTTCCCCCAGGGACCCCCCCCCACACACACACTCCCCCCGCCCCCCCCCCCCACACACTCATTTCCCCCAGCCACGCCCCCACACACACACTTACCCCAGGGATCCCCCCTAAAGACACACACACTCCCCCCAGCCCCCACACACACACACTTCCCCCAGCCCCCCCACATACACACTACCCCCAGCCCCCCCGACACACACTTCCCCCGTCCCCCACACACAGACTCCCCCAGACCCCTCACACACTCCCCCAGCCCACCCCACACACACAGACTCCCCCCCCACACACACTCCCCTAGCCCCCCCACACTCCCCCAGCCCTCCCACACACACTCCACCCAGCCCCCCCCACATACACACACTCCCCCCAGCCCCCCCACACACACACTCCACCCAGCCCCCCCCACACACACACACTCCCCCCACCCCGCCCACACACACACACACACTCCCCCCACCCCGCCCACAAACACACACACTCCCCCCGCGCCCCCCCCCCACACACACACACTCCCCCCCAGCCCCCCACACACACACTTCCCCCAGCCCCCCCCACACACACACACACACTCCCCCCACCCCGCCCACACACACACACACTCCCCCCGCGCCCCCCCCACACACACACACTCCCCCCCGCCCCCCCCACACACACACACACACTCCCCCCAACCCCCCCCTCCACACACAGACACTCCCCTCAGACCCCCCGACACACACACTTTCCCCAGGTCCCACCACACACAGACTCCCCCAGCCACCCCCACACACAGACAATACCCCCAGTCCCTCACACACACAGAGACTTGTCACAGTCCCCACCCACACATACACACTGCCCCCCAGCCCTCCCCACACACAAACCTCCCCCCACCCACACACACTACCCCCAGCCCCACAACACACGCACTTCCCCCCCACCCACACACAATCCCCCAGCGCCCCCCACGCACTCCCCCAGCCCCACACACACATCCCACCAGCCCCCCACACACACACACATCCCCCAGCCCCCCCACACACTCACTCCCCTCAGCCCTCCCCACACACACACTCCCCCCAGCCCCCACACACACACACTTCCCCCACCCGCCCCACACACATTCCCCAGCCCCCCCCACACACACACCCCCTCAGCCCCTCCCCCCACACACAGACTCCCCCAGACTCCCCACACACACTCCCCCAGAACCCTCACACACACATTCCCCCAGCCCCCCCACACACACTCCCCCAGCCCCCCCACACACAGATTTCCCCCAGCACCCCCCCACACACACTCCCCCAGCCACACACACACACACTTCCACCAGCACCCCCCCACACACGCACTCTTCCCCCAGCCCCCCCACACACACTTCCCCCAGCCCCGCCCCCCCACACACACTCCCCCCCAGCCCCCCCGACACACACTTCCCCCGCCCCCCCACACACAGACTCCCCCAGACCCCCTCCACACACTCCCCCAGCCCCCCCCCACAGACTCCCCCAACCCCCCCCACACACTCCCCCAGCTCCCCCACACACACTCCCCGAGCCCACACACACACAGATTCCCCCAGCCACCACACACACAGATTCCCCCAGCCACCACACACAGATTCTCCAGCTCCCCACACACACTCCCCCAGCCCACACACACACAGATTCCCCAGCCCACACACACACAGATTCCCCCAGCCACCACACACACAGATTCTCCCAGCTCCCCCACACACACTCCCCCAGCCCACCCCCCCACACACACTTCCCCCAGCCCCCCCCCCACACACACACACACTCTTCCCCCAGCCCCCCCACACACACACACACACACACACTCTTCCCCCAGCCCCCCCACACACACACACACTTCCACCAGCACCCCTAAACACACACACTCTTCCCCCAGCCCCTCCACACACACACTCCCCCCAGTCCCCCCACACACACACTTACTCCAGCCCCCCCCACACACACACTTCCCCCGCCCCCCCCCCCACACACACACCCCCCCCCCACACACTCCCCTCAGACCCCCCTACGCACACTTCCCCCGCCCCCCACACACACTCCCCCGGCCTCCCCACACACACACTCCCCCAGCCCCCCCACACACACACTTACCCCAGCCCCCCACACAAACACACTTCCCCCGCCCCCCTCCACACACCATCCCCCCCCACACACTCCCCTCAGACTCCCCTACGCACACTTCCCCCGCCCCCCACACACACTCCCCCGGCCCCCCAACACACACGCCCCCCGGCCCCCCAACACACATGCCCCCCAGCCCCCCCACACACACTCCCCCCAGCCCCCCCACACACACACTCCCCTCAGCCCTCCCACACACACACGCCACCCAGCCCCCCCACACACACACATCCCCCCAGACCCCCCACACACACTCCCCTCAGCCCCCCCACACACACACGCCCCCCAGCCTCCCCCACACACACACTCCCCCCAGCCCTCCCACACACACACACTTCCCCGCCCCCCCCACACACACATCCCCCCAGCTCCCCCCCCACACACATTTCCCTCGCCCACCCCACACACACTCCTCCCAACTCCCCCCCACACACACAGACTCCCCAGCCCCCCCACACACACTCCCCCAGCCCCCCCACACACACTCCCCCAGCCCACCCCAACCACACATTCTTCCCCCAGCCCCCCACCCCCCTCTTCCCCCCCCACCCACCCCCTCTTCCCCCCGCCCACCCTCTTCCCCCCCACCCACCCTCTTTCCGCCCCACCCTCTTTCCCCCTCTTCTCCCTCCCAACCCTCTTTCCCCCACACCCTCTTCCCCACCCCCACCCTCTTACCCCAACCCCACCCTCTTCCCCCCCACCCTCTTACCCCCCACCCTCTTACCCCCCCACCCCCACCCTCTTTCCCCACCCTCTTTCCCCCCACCCACCACCCTCTTTCCCCCCCACCCTCTCCCCCCCCCCCTCTTTCCCCACCCCCACCCTCTTCGCCCACCACCCTCTTTCGCCCACCACCCTCTTCCCCCCACCCACCTCTACCTTCCCCCCACCCTCCTCTTCCCCTCCACCCTCCTCTTCCCCCACCCTCTTCCCCCCCACCCTCATTCCCCCCCACCCTCTTTCCCCCCAACCTCTTCCCTCCCACCCTCTTTCCCCCACCACCCTCTTCCCCCCTCTTCTCCCCCCCACCCTCTTCTCCCCCCACCCTCTTTCACCCCCCCCAACCCTCTTCTCCCCCCCAACCCTCTTTCTCCCCCAACCCCTCTCTCTCCCCCCAACCCTCTCTCTCCCCCCAACCCTCTTTCCCCCCACCCTCTCTTTCCCCCCACACTCTCCCCCCTCTTCTCCCCCCCCACTCCACATACCCCCCACTCCACACTCCCCCCTCCCCCACTCCACACTCCTCCCCCCACACTCCACCCCCACCCCCTCTCCACACTCCCCCCCCTCCACTCCACACTCCCACCCCCCACTCCACACTCCCATCCCCCACTCCACACTCCCCCCCACTCCACACTCCCCCCCCCACTCCACACTCCCCCCCCCACTCCACACTCCCCCCCCCACCCACACTCCCCCCCACTCCACACTCACCCCCCCCCACTCCACACTCACCCCCCCACTCCACACTCACCCCCCACTCCACACTTCCCCCCCCACTCCACACTCCCACCCCCACTCCACACTCCCCCCCCCCCACTCCACACTTCCCCCCCCACACTCCACACTTCCCCCCCCCACACTCCACACTTCCCCCCCCCACACTCCACACTTCCCCCCCCCCACTCCACACTTCCCCCCCCCACACTCCACACTTCCCCCCCCCACACTCCACACTTCCCCCCCCCACTCCACCCCCCCCACACTCCTCCCCCACACTCCACACTCCTCCCCCACACTCCACCCCCACACTCCACACTCCCACCCCCAACTCCACACCCCCCACCACACTCTCCCCCGCCACAACACTGCCTCCCCCTCCCCCACACCACACTCAGCCCAACACTCCCCCCACACCCCCCACACTTCCCCCCCCTCTCCACACTCTCCCCCCCACTCCACACTCCCGCCCCCACTCCACACTCCCCCCCCCACTCCACACTCTCTCCCCCCCCACTCCACACTCTCTCCCCCCCACTCCACACTCTCTCCCCCCCACTCCACACTCTCTCCCCCCCACTCCACTCTCTCTCCCCCCCACCCACACTCTCTCTCCCCCCCCACTCCACACTCTCTCTCCCCCCCACTCCACACACTCTCTCCCCCCTCACACTCCACACTCTCTCCCCCCACCACACTCCCCCCCCCACCACACTCCCCCCCCACCACACTCACCCCCACCACACTCACCCCCCACCACACTCACCCCCACCACACTCACCCCCCACCACACTCCCCCCACGCCACATTCCCCCCCAACCCTCTGTCCCCCGCACCCTCTTTCCCCCTCCGCCACCCTCTTTCCCCTCCGCCACCCTCTGTCCCCCTCTTCTCCCCCCCACTCCACACTCCCCCCCCCCCACTCCACACTCCCCCCCCACTCCACACTTCCCCCCACTCCACACTCCCCCCTCACTCCACACTTCCCCCCCCACACTCCACACTTCCCCCCCCCACACTCCACACTTCCCCCCCCACTCCACACTTCCCCCCCCACACTCCACACTTCC
Source organism: Scyliorhinus torazame (assembly GCF_047496885.1). Lineage (NCBI taxonomy): Eukaryota > Metazoa > Chordata > Chondrichthyes > Carcharhiniformes > Scyliorhinidae > Scyliorhinus > Scyliorhinus torazame. Next base: position 136,641,310 of record NC_092718.1, read on the forward strand.
CCCCCCCCACACTCCACACTTCCCCCCCCCCCCCCCCACCCCCCCCACACCCTCCCACCACACCTCCCCCCACACTCCACCCCCACACCCCACACTCCCACCCCCCAACTCCACACCCCCACCCCCCCACCCACACTCCCCCCCCCCCACACCACACTCCCCCCCCCCACCCACACTCCCCCACTCCCCCCCCCACACTCCCCCCTCCCCACACTCCCCCCCCCACCTCCACACTCCCCCCCACTCCACACTCCCCCCCACTCCACTCCCCCACACTCCCCCCCACTCCACACTCCCCCCCCCACTCCACACTCCCCCCCCACTCCACACTCCCCCCCCTCCACCTCCCCACTCCCCCCCCCCCACACTCCCCCCCACTCCACACTCCCCCCCCCCACTCCACACTCCTCCCCCCACTCCACACTCCTCCCCCCACCCACACTCCTCCCCCCACACCTCCCCCCCACTCCACCCCCCCCCCCACTCCACCCTCCCCCCCCCCACTCCACACTCCCCCCCCACCACACTCCTCCCCCCCACTCCACACTCCCCCCCCCCCCACTCCACACTCCCCCCCCCCCACTCCACACTCCCCCCCCCACTCCACACTCCCCCCCCCACCCACACTCCCCCCCACTCCACACTCCCCCCCCCCACTCCACACTCCCACACCACCTCCCCCAACACTCCACTCTCCCCCCCACCACACCACATCCCCCCCCCACACTCCACACTCCTCCCCAACACTCCACACTCCCCCCCCACCACACTCTTCCCCCCCAACACACTCTTCCCCCCCCACCACACTCTTTCCCCCCCCCACCACACTCTTTCCCCCCCCACCACACTCTTCCCCCCCCACTCCACACTCCCCCCCCACACTCCTCCCCAACACTCCACACTCTTCCCCCCCCCCCACTCAACACTCCCCCCCCCCCCACCACACTCTTCCCCCCCACCACACTCTTCCCCCCCACCACACTCTTCCCCCCCCACCACACTCTTTCCCCCCTCCACACTCCTCCCCCCTCCACACTCCTCCCCCCCTCCACACTCCTCCCCCCTCCACACTCCCCACCCCCCCCACCCACCCACACTCCCCCTCACACCCACCCACACTCCCCCCCCACCCACACACCCCCTCACACCCCCCCACACTCCCCCCCCCACCCCCACACACTCCCTCTCCACACTCTCCCCCCCACTCCACACTCTCTCCCCCCCACTCCACACTCTCTCCCCCCCACTCCACACTCTCTCCCCCCCACTCCACACTCTCTCCCCCCACTCCACACTCTCTCCCCCCCACTCCACACTCTCTCCCCCCCACTCCACACTCTCTCCCCCCCACTCCACACTCTCCCCCCCACTCCACACTCTCTCCCCCCCCACTCCACACTCTCTCTCCCCCCCACTCAACACTCTCTCTCCCCCCCACTCCACACTCTCTCTCCCCCCCACTCCACACACTCTCTCCCCCCTCACTCCACACTCTCTCCCCCCTCACTCCACACTCTCTCCCCCACCACACTCCCCCCCCACCACACTCACCCCCCCCCACCACACTCACCCCCCACCACACTCACCCCCCACCACACTCACCCCCCACCACACTCACCCCCCACCACACTCACCCCCCACCACACTCCTCCCCCCCCCCACCCCACTCCCCCCCCAACCCTCTGTCCCCCGCCACCCTCTTTCCCCCTCCGCCACCCTCTTTCCCCTCCGCCACCCTCTGTCCCCCTCTTCTCCCCCCCACTCCACACTCCCCCCCCCCACTCCACACTCCCCCCCCCCCCACTCCACACTTCCCCCCCCACTCCACACTCCCCCCCCACTCCACACTTCCCCCCCCCCACACTCCACACTTCCCCCCCCCCCCACACTCCACACTTCCCCCCCCCACTCCACACTTCCCCCCCCCACACTCCACACTTCCCCCCCCCACACTCCACACTTCCCCCCCCCACTACACCCCCCACACTCCTCCCCCACACTCCACACTCCTCCCCCACACTCCACACTCCCAACCCCAACTCCACACCCCCCACCCCCCACCCCCCACACTCCCCCCCCACTCCACACTCCCCCCCCCCACTCCACACTCCCCCCCCCACTCCACACTCCCCCCCCCCCCACCACACTCCTACCCCCCACTCCACACTCCACACTCCCCCCCCCACACTCCACACTCCTCCCCCAACACTCCACACTCCCCCCCCACCACACTCTTCCCCCCCAACACACTCTTCCCCCCCACCACACTCTTTCCCCCCCCACCACACTCTTCCCCCCCCACTCCACACTCCCCCCCCCACTCCACACTCCCCCCCCCACACTCCTCCCCAACGCTCCACACTCTTCCCCCCCCACTCAACACTCCCCCCCCCACCACACTCTTCCCCCCACCACACTCTTCCCCCCCACCACACTCTTCCCCCCCCACCACACTCTTTCCCCCCCCTCCACACTCCCCCCCTCCACACTCCTCCCCCCTCCACACTCCTCCCCCCCTCCACACTCCCCACCCCCCCACCCACCCACACTCCCCCTCACACACACCCACACTCCCCCCCCCCACCCCACACACCCCCTCAGACTCCCCCCCCCCACCCCCACACACTCCCTCTCAACACTCTCCCCCCCACTCCACACTCTCTCCCCCCCACTCCACACTCTCTCCTCCCCCACTCCACACTCTCTCCCCCCCACTCCACACTCTCTCCCCCCCACTCCACACTCTCTCCCCCCCATTCCACACTCTCTCTCCCCCCCACTCCACACTCTCTCTCCCCCCCACTCCACACTCTCTCTCCCCCCCACTCCACACTCTCTCTCCCCCCCACTCCACACACTCTCTCCCCCCTCACTCCACACACTCTCTCCCCCTCACTCCACACTCTCTCCCCCCTCACTCCACACTCTCTCCCCCCACCACACTCCCCCCCCCACCACACTCCCCCCCCACCACACTCACCCCCCCCACCACACTCACCCCCCCCACCACACTCACCCCCCACCACACTCCCCCCCCCCCACCCCACTCCCCCACGCCACATTCCCCCCCCAACCCTCTGTCCCCCGCCACCCTCTTTCCCCCTCCGCCACCCTCTTTCCCCTCCGCCACCCTCTGTCCCCCTCTTCTCCCCCCCACTCCACACTCCCCCCCCCCCACTCCACACTCCCCCCCCCACTCCACACTCCCCCCCCCCCCACTCCACACTCCCCCCCCCCCCACTCCACACTCCCCCCCCCCCACTCCACACTCCCCCCCCACTCCACACTTCCCCCCCCCACACTCCACACTTCCCCCCCCCCCACTCCACACTTCCCCCCCCACACTCCACACTTCCCCCCCCCACTCCACCCCCCCACACTCCTCCCCCACACTCCACACTCCTCCCCCACACTCCACACTCCTCCCCACACTCCACCCCCACACTCCACACTCTCAACCCCAACTCCACATCCCCACCCCCCACCCCCCACACTTCCCCCCCCTCTCAACACTCCCCCCCCCCCACTCCACACTCCCCCCCCACTCCACACTCCCCCCCCACTCCACACTCCCCCCCACTCCACACTCCCCCCCCCACTCCACACTCCCCCCCCACTCCACACTCCCCCCCCAACACACTCCTCCCCCCCACTCCACACTCCTCCCCCACACTCCACACTCCCCCCCCTCCACACTCCCCCCCACTCCACACTCCCCCCCCACTCCACCCTCCCCCCCCACTCCACACTCCCCCCAACACACTCCTCCCCCCCACTCGACACTCCCCCCCCCCCACTCCACACTCCCCCCCCCCCCCCCCCACACTCCACACTCCTCCCCACCACACTCTTCCCCCCCAACACACTCTTCCCCCCCCACCACACTCTTTCCCCCCCCACCACACTCTTTCCCCCCCCACCACACTCTCCCCCCCCCACTCCACACTCCCCCCCCACACTCCTCCCCAACACTCCACACTCTTCCCCCCCCACTCAACACTCCCCCCCCCACCACACTCTTCCCCCCCACCACACTCTTCCCCCCCACCACACTCTTCCCCCCCCACCACACTCTTCCCCCCCACCACACTCTTTCCCCCCACCACACTCTTTCCCCCCCACCACACTCTTTCCCTGCCCACCACACTCTTTCCCCCCCCACCACACTCTTTCCCCCCCCACCACACTCTTTCCCCCCCCACCACACTCTTTCCCCCCCACCACACTCTTCCCCCCCCCCACCACACTCTTTCCCCCCACCCACTCCCACCCCACTCCACCCCCCCACTCCACACACTCCCCCCCACTCCCCACTCCCACCCCACTCCCCACTCCCCCCCCACTCCCCACTCCCCCCCCCACTCCCCACCCCCCACACCACCCTCCACTCCCCACCCCCACTCCCCCCCACTCCACCCCCCCACTCCACACTCCCCCCCCCACTCCACACACTCCCCCACTCCCCACTCCCCCCCACTCCCCACTCCCCCCCCACTCCCCACTCCCCCCCCACTCCCACTCCCCCCACTCCCCACTCCCCACTCCCCCACTCCCCACTCCCCCCCCCACTCCCCACTCCCCCCCCCACTCCCCACTCCCCCCACTCCACACTCCCCCCCCACTCCAGCCACTCCCCCCCCACTCCACCCAGCCCACTCCACACTCCCCCGCCCCCACTCCACACTCCCCCACCCCCACTCCACACTCCCCCCCCCACTCCCCACTCCCCCCCACTCCCCCCCCACACTCCCCCCCCCACTCCCCACTCCCCCCCCCCACTCCCCCCCCACTCCCCCGCCCTACTCCACACTCCCCCACCCCCCACTCCAGCCACTCCCCCCCCCACCCACACTCCCCCCCCCACCACCCACCCACACTCCCCCCCCACAACCCACACTCCCCCCCCTCCACACTCCCCCCTCCACACTCCTCCCCCCTCCACACTCCTCCCCCCTCCACACTCCCCACCCCCCCACACTCCCCCTCACACCCACCCACACTCCCCCCCCCACCCACACACCCCCCCCCCACCCACACACCCCCCACCCACACTCACTCCCCACCCCCCACCCACACTCCCCACCCGCCCCCCCTCCACACTCCCCCCCACATTCCCCCCCCCACCCACACTCCCCCCCCCCCACCCACACTCCCCCCCCCCACCCACACTCTCCCTCCCCCCACCCACACTCTCCCTCCCCCACCCACACTCCCCCCCCCCACACTCTCCCCCCCACCCACACTCACCCTCCCCCACCCACACTCCCCCCCCACCCACACTCCTCCCTCCCCACCAACACCTCCCCCCCCCACCCACACTCCCCCCCCACCCACACTCCCCCCCCACCCACACTCCCCCCCACTCCACACTCCCCCCCCACTCCACACTCCCCCCCCACTCCACACTCCCCCCCCACTCCACACTCCCACTCCCCCCACCTCCACACACCCCCCACCTCCACACACCCCCCCACTCCACACATCCCCCCCCACTCCACACTCCCCCCCCACCCACACTCCCCCCCACCCACACTCCCCCCCCCACCCACACTCCCCCCCCCCATTCCACACTCCCCCCCCCCCGCCACCACACTCCCCCCCCCGCCACCACACTCCCCCTCCCCCCCACGCCACCACACTCCCCCTCCCCCCCACGCCACCACACTCCCCCTCCCCCCCACAACACTCACCCCCCCCACTCCACACTCACCCCCCCCCACTCCACACTCACCCCCCCCACTCCACACTCACCCCCCCCACTCCACACTCACCCCCCCACTCCACACTCACCCCCCCACTCCACACTCACCCCCCCCACTCCACACTCCACGCTCCCCCCCACTCCACAATCCCCCCCACACCCCCCCCCACCCCCCCCCCACACTCCCCCCCCACACTCCCCCCCCACACTCCCCCCCCACACTCCCCCCCACACTCCCCCTCCCACACTCCCCCTCCCACACTCTCCCCCCCCACTCCCCCTCCCACACTCACCCCCCCCACTCCCCCTCCCACACTCTCCCCCCTCCCACACTCTCCCCCCCCCCACACTCTCCCCCCCCCCCCACACTCTCCCCCCCCCACACTCTCCCCCCCCCCCCACACTCTCCCCCCCCCACACTCTCCCCCCCCCCACACTCTCCCCCCCCCCCACACTCTCCCCCCCCCCCACACTCTCCCCCCCCCCACACTCTCCCCCCCCACACCCCACACTCCCCCCACGCCACATTCTCCCCCAACCCTCTGTCCCCGCCACCCTCTTTCCCCCTCCGCCACCCCCTTTCCCCTCCGCCACCCCCTTTCCCCCTCCGCCACCCCCCTTTCCCCCTCCGCCACCCTCTTTCCCCCCACCCTCTCTTTCCCCACCCTCTGTCCCCCTCTTCTCCCCCCCACTCCACACTCCCCCCCCACACACACACTCCCCCCCCACACACACACTCCCCCCCCACACACACACTCCCCCCCCACACACACACTCCCCCCCCACACACACACTCCCCCCCCACACACACACTCCCCCCCCACACACACACTCCCCCCCCACACACACACTCCCCCCCCACACACACACTCCCCCCCCACACACACACTCCCCCCCCACACACACACTCCCCCCCCACACACACACTCCCCCCCCACACACACACTCCCCCCCCACACACACACTCCCCCCCCACACACACACTCCCCCCCCACACACACACTCCCCCCCCACACACACACTCCCCCCCCACACACACACTCCCCCCCCACACACACACTCCCCCCCCCACACACACACTCCCCCCCCACACACACACTCCCCCCCCCACACACACACTCCCCCCCCCCCACACACTCCCCCCCCCACACACTCCCTCCCCACACACACTCCCCCCCCACACACACTCCCCCCCCACACACACTCCCCCCCCACACACACTCCCCCCCCACACACACTCCCCCCCCCCACACACTCCCCCCCCACACACTCCCCCCCCCACACACTCCCCCCCCCACACACTCCCCCCCCCCACACACTCCCCCCCCCACACACTCCCCCCCCCACACACTCCTCCCCCCCCACACACTCCCCCCCACACACACTCCCCCCCCACACACTCCCCCCCCCACACACAACCCTCCACACACAACCCCCCACACCCCCACACCCCCCACACTCCCACCCACACTCCCCCCACCCACACTCCCCCCCCACCACTCACACTGCTCCCCCCCCCACCACCCACACTCCCCCCCCACCACCCACACTCCCCCCCCCACCACCCACACTCCCCCCCCCCACCACCCACACTCCCCCCCCCCACCACCCACACTCCCCCCCCCCCACCACCCACACTCCCCCCCCCCACCACCCACACTCCCCCCCCCCCCCACCACCCTCACTCCGCCCCCACCACCCACACTCCCCCCCCACCAACCACACACCACCACCCACACTCCCCCCCACCACCCACACTCCCCCCCCCCCCACCACCCACACTCCCCCCCCACCACCCACACTCCCCCCCCCCACCACCCACCACCCACACTCCCCCCCCCCCACCACCACCCACCACCCACACTCCCCCCCCACCACCCACCACCCACACTCCCCCCCCCCACCACCCACACTCTCCCCCCCCCACCACCCACACTCCCCCCCCACCACCCACACTCCCCCCCCACCACCCACACTCCCCCCCCCCACCACCCACCACCCACACTCCCCCCCCCACCACCACCCACCACCCACACTCCCCCCCCACCACCCACCACCCACACTCCCCCCCCCCACCACCCACACTCTCCCCCCCCAACCACCCACACTCTCCCCCACACCACCCACACTCTCCCCCACACCACCCACACAACCACCCACACTCTCCCCCACACCACCCACACAACCCCCCACACCCTCCCCCACACCACCCACACAACCACCCACACTCTCCCCCACACCACCCACACAACCCCCCACACCCCCACCCACACTCCCCCCCCCCACCCACACTCCCCCCCCACACCACCCACACTCCCCCCCACACCACCCACACTCCCCCCCCCACACCACCCACACTCCCCCCCCACACCACCCACACTCCCCCCCCCACCACCCACACTCCCCCCCCCCACCACCCACACTCCCCCCCCCCCCCACCACTCACACTCCCCCCCCCCCCACCACCCACACTCCCCCCCCCCCACCACCCACACTCCCCCCCCCCCCACCACCCACCACCCACACTCCCCCCCCCACCACCCACCACCCACACTCCCCCCCCCACCACCCACACTCTCCCCCCCCCACCACCCACACTCCCCCCCCACCACCCACACTCCCCCCCCACCACCCACACTCCCCCCCCCACCACCCACCACCCACACTCCCCCCCCCACCACCACCCACCACCCACACTCCCCCCCCCACCACCCACCACCCACACTCCCCCCCCCACCACCCACACTCTCCCCCCCCAACCACCCACACTCTCCCCCACACCACCCACACTCTCCCCCACACCACCCACACAACCACCCACACTCTCCCCCACACCACCCACACAACCCCCCACACCCTCCCCCACACCACCCACACAACCACCCACACTCTCCCCCACACCACCCACACAACCCCCCACACCCCCCACCCACACTCCCCCCCCCCCACCCACACTCCCCCCCCCACACCACCCACACTCCCCCCCACACCACCCACACTCCCCCCCCCCACACCACCCACACTCCCCCCCCACCACCCACACTCCCCCCCCCCCCCACCACCCACACTCCCCCCCCCCCCCACCACCCACACTCCCCCCCCCCCCACCACCCACACTCCCCCCCCCCCCACCACCCACACTCCCCCCCCCCCCACCACCCACACTCCCCCCCCCCCCCACCACCCACACTCCCCCCCCCCCCACCACCCACACTCCCCCCCCCCCCACCACCCACACTCCCCCCCCCCCCCCACCACCCACTCCCCCCCCCCCCACCACCCACACTCCCCCCCCCACCACCCACACTCTCCCCCCCCACCCACACTCCCCCCCCCACCCACACTCCCCCCCCCACCCACACTCCCCCCCCCACCCACACCACCCACACTCCCCCCCACACCACCCACACTCCCCCCCCCACCACCCACACTCCCCCCCCCCTCCCCCCACACTCCCCCCCCTCCCCCCCCACCACCCACACTCCCCCCCCTCCCCCCCCACCACCCACACTCCCCCCCCACCACCCCCACTCCCCCCCCCCCACCACCCCCACTCCCCCCCCCCCACCACCCCCACTCCCCCCCCCCCCACCACCCCCACTCCCCCCCCCCCCACCACCCCCACTCCCCCCCCCCCCCCCACCACCCCCCCCCCCCCCCCCCCCCACCACCCCCACTCCCCCCCCCCCCCCCCACCACCCCCACTCCCCCCCCCCCCCACCACCCCCACTCCCCCCCCCCCCCACCACCCCCACTCCCCCCCCCCCCACCACCCCCACTCCCCCCCCACCACCCCCACTCCCCCCCCCACCACCCCCACTCCCCCCCCCCACCACCCCCCCCTCCCCCCCCCCCACCACCCCCACTCCCCCCCCCCCCCACCACCCCCACTCCCCCCCCCCCCCACCACCCCCACTCCCCCCCCCCCCCACACTCCTCCTCCCCCCCCCACACTCCTCCTCCCCCCCCCCACACTCCTCCTCCTCCCCCCCCCACACTCCTCCTCCCCCCCCCCCACACTCCTCCTCCCCCCCCCCCACACTCCTCCTCCCCCCCCCCCACACTCCTCCTCCCCCCCCCACACTCCTCCTCCCCCCCCCCCACACTCCTCCTCCCCCCCCCCACACTCCTCCTCCCCCCCCCCCCACACTCCTCCTCCCCCCCCCCCCACACTCCTCCTCCCCCCCCCACACTCCTCCTCCCCCCCCCCACACTCCTCCTCCCCCCCCCCCACACTCCTCCTCCCCCCCCCCCACACTCCTCCTCCCCCCCCCACACTCCTCCTCCCCCCCCCCCACACTCCTCCTCCCCCCCCCCACACTCCTCCTCCCCCCCCCCCACACTCCTCCTCCCCCCCCACACTCCTCCTCCCCCCCCCCACACTCCTCCTCCCCCCCCCCACACTCCTCCTCCCCCCCCCCCACACTCCTCCTCCCCCCCCCCCACACTCCTCCTCCCCCCCCCCCCACACTCCTCCTCCCCCCCCCCCCCACACTCCTCCTCCCCCCCCCCACACTCCTCCTCCCCCCCCCCACACTCCTCCTCCCCCCCCCCCACACTCCCCCCCCCCCCCACACTCCCCCCCCCCCCACACTCCCCCCCCCCCCACACTTCCCCCCCCCCCACACTTCCCCCCCCCACACACTTCCCCCCCACACACTTCCCCCCCACACACTTCCCCCCCACACACCCCACCACCCACACACCCCCCCCACCACCCCCCCCACCCACACACTCCCCCCCCCCACCCACACTCCCCCCCCCCACCCACACTCCCCCCCACCACCCACACTCCCCCCACCACCCACACACCTCCCCCCCACCACCCACACACCTCCCCCCCACCACCCACACACTCCACCCCCCACCACCCACACACTCCACCCCCCCACCACCCACACCCCCCCCACCACCCACACTCCCCCCCCCACAATCCCCCCCACACTTCCCCCCCACCCTTCCCAACACACCACCCACACCCCCCCCCACCACCCACACCCCCCCCCCCACCACCCACACACTCCCCCCCACCACCCACACACTCCCCCCCACCACCCACACACTCCCCCCCACCACCCACACACTCCCCCCCACCACCCACACACCTCCCCCCCCCCACCACCCACACACTCCCCCCCACCACCCACACACCTCCCCCCCCCCACCACCCACACACTCCACCCCCCCCACCACCCACCCCCCCCCCCACCACCCACACTCCCCCCACCACCCACACTCCCCCCCCCACAATCCACCCCACACTTCCCCCCCACCCTTCCCAACACACCACCCACACCCCCCCCCACCACCCACACCCCCCCCCACCACCCACACCCCCCCCCACCACCCACACACTCCCCCCCACCACCCACACACTCCCCCCCCACCACCCACACTCTCCCCCCCCACCACCCACACTCCCCCCCCACCCTTCCCAACACACCACCCACACCCCTCCCACCACCCACACCCCTCCCACCACCCACACCCCTCCCCACCACCCACACCCCCCCCCACCACCCACACCCGCCCCCACCACCCACACCCCCCCCACCACCCACACCCCCCCCCACCACCCACACACTCCCCCCCCCACCACCCACACTCCCCCCCCCCACAATCCCCCCCACCACCCACACCCCCCCCCACCCCCACCCCACCCCCCACACCCCCCACACCCCCCCCACCACCCACACCCCCCCCCCACCCCCACCCCACCCCCCACACCCCCCACACCCCCCCCACCACCCACACCCCCCCCACCACCCACACACTCCCCCCCCCCCACCACCCACACTCCCCCCCCCACAATCCCCCCCACCACCCACACCCCCCCCCCACCACCCCCACCCCACCCACCCCACCCCCACCCCCCACACACCTCCCCCCACCCCCCACACACTCCCCCCCCCCCCACCACCCACACTCCCCCCCCCACAATCCCCCCCACCACCCACACCCCCCCCCACCACCCCCACCCCACCCCCCACACCCCCCACAGCCCCCCACCCCACCCCCACCCCCCACACACCTCCCCCCCACCCCCCACACACTCCACCCCCCCACCACCCACACCCCCCACCACCCACACCCCCCCCACCACCCACACCCCCCCCACCACCCACACTTCCCCCCCACAATCCCCCCCACACTTCCCAACACACCACCCACACCCCCCCCACCTCCCACACACTCCCCCCCACCACCCACACACTCCCCCCCCACCCCCCACACTCCCCCCCCCACACCCACACCCCCCCCACCACCCACACCCCCCCCACCACCCACACACTCCCCCCCCCACCACCCACACTCCCCCCCCCCACCACCCACACTCCCCCCCGCAATCCCCCCCACACCCCCCCCCACTTCTCCCCCCCCCCCACCACCCACACACTCCCCCCCCACCACCCACACTCCCCCCCCGCAATCCCCCCCACACCCCCCCCCCGCAATCCCCCCCACACCCCCCCCCCACTTCTCCCCCCCACACCCCCCCCCCCCCGCCCCCAGCCAAGGCCTTCACCCCGCTGCCCAGGACGCGGAAGGCGGCGGCAGTGGTAGATGAGCAGCACTTACTGAATGAATGAAGCTGTGCCCAGCAGTGCGGCCTGATGCCTCGAATGGTGCGGACGCTCCCAGGCTTGTCAACGCAGACCGTCTCCCTCCTGCTCAACATAAAGCTGCAGATTGTACAATCCCGGACACAGGCCACAGAGCTGTGAGCGGGGGCGAGGGGGACGCTGGCCGTGCAAGGAGCAATCCTCTTCAAAAAGCCGGCACAACCCAGGAGCCGGGCAGAGACACACAGCACACACGAAAATCCAATTCCAATGGTTCCTTGGCAGCCACCGAGAGAATCATTAATCACACACACAGAATGTAACAGGCTTTGCTTTTCAGCACCAGCTCCTTGGTTTTGCTGGTTGGTGGAGGGGGGGCGCGCGGTGGGAGGGGGTTTGCTGCTCTCTCCCCCTGTCTCTGTGTCTCCCCCTCTCCCTCTCTCCCTCTGTCAGTCCAGCCCTGGTTGAAGCAGCAGCATCTCAGCAGCAACATTCACCTTCCATCGGCAGTCTCCGCTTCATACATCCCAACTCCGGAGGGATAAGGACGGATTGCAGCAGGGGAGAGGGCGATGCAATTCCCACTCCCTCCCCGCCAAAAAGCCCTCCCCGACAATGTCATGGCTTTGCGGAGAACGGAAGAGGGTAGCAGAAAGCAGCGGCCAGCAGCCGAGTGTGTGTGAGGGAATGAGGTGAGGTGAGGTAGGGTAGGGGGGGGGGGGGTGGCCTGTCTCACATATTGCTTGGTGTCGGAGCCTGGTGTGCAGCAGCCGAATACACCGAGCCGCGGGGAATGGGCTTGGAAACCCCTTCCACAGCACTGCTTAAAATGGCAGTCGGACCCACACACACACACACACTGACACACACACACACACATACACTGACACACACACAAACACACACACTGACACAAACACACTGACACACACACTGACACAAACACACACACTGACATACATACACACACACACTGACATACATACACACACAGGCACTGAATCATGCACAAAGACACTGACACACACACACACACTGACACATAGGCACGGACACACATACACATTGACACACAAACTGACACTCACACTGACACGCACACTGACACACACATTGAGACACACAAACGCTGACACACACACTGACACTCACACTGACACACACATTGACACACTCACAGTGACACTGGCACACACACTGACACACTCACACTGACACACATTGACACACTCACAGTGACACTGGCACCCACACTGACACACATTGACACACATACACTGACACACACTCACTGACACACACTCACTGACACACACACAGGCTCATGCACACTGACACACACTCACAGACACACACACACTGACATGGACACACACTGGCACACACACACAAACTCTCACAGGCACACACACACACACACGCACTGACGCACTCATTCACTGACACACACACACTGACACAAAAACACACACTGACACACACAATGACACACTGACATACATACACACACACACTGACTCACACACACGCTGACACACTACACACACACGTTAACACACATACACTGACACACACACTGAATCATGCACAAAGACACTGACACACACAGTCACTGACACACACTCAATGACACACACACACACACTGACACACACACACACTGACATACTGACACACACACTGGCACACACACACTGACACACACACATTAATGCACTGACACACACACACACTCTGACACAGGCATTTACACACTGACACACACACACACTGACACACAAACACACTGACATACACACACACATACACACTGGCACACACACACTGACACACACATACACTGACACACAGGCACGGACACACATACACACACAAGCACACACACACTGACCCACACACAAACTAACACACACTGACACACTCACACTGACATTGACACGCACACTGACACACTCACACTGACATTGACACGCACACTGACACACTCACAGTGACACTGACACATTCACACTGACACACATACTGACACACATACTGACACACACACACTCACAGGCTCATGCACACTGACACACACACATACTGACACACACACACTGACACACACACACATTGATACACTGATACACACACTGACACAAACACACACTGACACAGGCATTCACACACACACTGACACACACGCACACTGACATACACACACACTTACACACACACACATTGACGCACACTGGCACTCTGACACACACTGACAAACACACAGACACACCCGCACACACACTGACACACACACAGACACACACACACATTGATAGACTGGCACACACTCACTGACACACACTCACTGGCACACTCACACGGACATGGCCACACACACACTGACACACACACGCTGAGACACACACTGACAGACTGACATACATACACACACACACACACTGACACACGCACACTGTCATGCACACTGACACACACACATTGATAGACTGACACACGCACTGACACACACACACACACAATGACACAGGCATTCACACACACATACACTGACACACTAGCACACACTGTCACACACACTGATTCACTGACACACTGACACACACAAACTGACACACACACAGACACACACACTCACACAGGCTGACACACACAGATACTCACACACCGATACACTGACACACACCACACTCACAAACAAATGGACACACACACACTGACACACACGCACACTGACACACACACACACACATACTGACACACTCACACACAGACTCACTGACATTCTGACACGCACACTGACACACTCACACCCTGACACACACACTGACATACTGACACACACTCACGCTGACACAGACACTGACACACATACACACACACAGTCACTCACACTGACATGCACACACACTGACACACTCACACGTTGACACACACACTGACACACACTGAGACACACACAGTGACACACACACTGACACACACACACACTGACACACACACACACATTGATAGACTGGCACACACTCACTGACACACTCACACGGACATGGCCACACACACGCTGAGACACACACTGACAGACTGACATACATACACACACACACTGACACACACACACACTGACACACGCACACTGTCATGCACACATTGATAGACTGACACACGCACTGACACACACACACTCTGACACAGGCATTCACACACACACATACACTGACACACTAGCACACACTGTCACACACACTGATTCACTGACATACTGACACACACAAACACTGACACACACACACAGGCTGACACACACAGATACTCACACACCGATACACTGACACACACCACTGTCACACACACTGATTCACTGACATGCTGACACACACACAGGCTGACACACACAGATACTCACACACCGATACACTGACACACACCACACTCACAAACAAATGGACACACACACACTGACACACACGCACACTGACACGCTCACTGACACACACACACACTGACACACACACACTGGCACACACACACTGACTCACTGACATTCTGACACATGCACACTGACACACTCACACCCTGACACACATACTGACACACACTCGCGCTGACACACACACAGACACTGACACACATACACACACTGACACACACAATGACACACACACTGACATGCACACACTGACACACTCACACGCTGACACACACACTGAGACACACACACACACACACTGACACACACACACACTGGCAGACACACACACACTGACACACACACACACTGACACACACATACTGACACATACACACTGACACACACATACACTGACACACAGGCACGGACACACATATACACACACTGACACACAAGAACACTCACACTGACCCACACACACAGGAACACGCACACTGAGACACACACTGACACACGCACACTGCCACACTCACAGTGACACTGGCACACAAACTGACACACAAACACTGACACACAAACATTGACACACACACTGCCACACACTCACTGACACACTGACATGGCCACACACACACTGGCACACACACTGACACACACACACACATTGATAGACAGACACACACTGACTGACACACACAGACTGACTCATGCACACTGACACTGTCACCCACACCCAATGACACACACTCACTGACACAGTCACTCGGACATGGCCACACACAAACTGACACACTGGCACACACATTGACACACACACACACTGACACACTCACACTGACACACACATTGACACACACACACACTGACACACAGTCACTGACGCACACAGACTGACTCATGCACACTGACACTGACACACACACACATTGACACACACACACTGACACGGATACACACACACACTGACACACAGTCACATACACTGACACACACCCAAACTGACACACTCACATGCTGACACACACAGACGCACACACACTAACATACACACACACTCACACACACACTGACACACACACATTGACACACACACATTGACAAACACACGGATGGACACACACACTGACACACACATACTCACACAAACACACTGACACACAATCACACTGACACACAAGCACACACACACTAACACATACTTTGGGACACACGCACTGACACACTCGCACTGCCACTGACACAAAGAACAAAGAACAAAGAAATGTACAGCACAGGAACAGGCCCTCCAAGCCCGTGCCGACCATGCTGCCCGACTAAACTACAATCTTCTACACTTCCTGGGTCCGTATCCCTCTATTCCCATCCTATTCATGTCTTTGTCAAGATGCCCCTTAAATGTCACTATCGTCCCTGCTTCCACCACCTCCTCCGGTAGCGAGTTCCAGGCACCCACTACCCTCTGCGTAAAAAACTTGCCTCGTACATCTACTCTAAACCTTGCCCCTCTCACCTTAAACCTATGCCCCCTAGTAATTGACCCCTCTACCCTGGGGAAAAGCCTCTGACTATCCACTCTGTCTATGCCCCTCATAATTTTGTATACCTCTATCAGGTCGCCCCTCAACCTCCTTCGTTCCAGTGAGAACAAACCGAGTTCATTCAACCGCTCCTCATAGCTAATGCCCTCCATACCAGGCAACATTCTGGTAAATCTCTTCTGCACCCTCTCTAAAGCCTCCACATCCTTCTGGTAGTGTGGCGACCAGAATTGAACACTATACGCCAAGTGTGGCCTAACTAAGTTTCTATACAGCTGCAACATGACTTGCCAATTCTTATACTCAATGCCCCGGCCAATGAAGGCAAGCATGCCGTATGCCTTCTTGACTACCTTCTCCACCTGTGTTGCCCCTTTCAGTGACATGTGGACCTGTACTCCTAGATCTCTTTGACTTTCAATACTCTTGAGGGTTCTACCATTCACTGTATATTCCCTACCTGCATTAGACCTTCCAAAGTGCATTACCTCACATTTGTCCGGATTAAACTCCATCTGCCATCTCTCCGCCAAGTCTCCAAACAATCTAAATCCTGCTGTATCCTCTGACAGTCCTCATCGCTATCCGCAATTCCACCAACCTTTGTGTCGTCTGCAAACTTACTAATCAGACCAGTTACATTTTCTTCCAAATCATTTATATATACTACAAACAGCAAAGATCCCAGCACTGATCCCTGTGGAACACCCTCCAATTAGAAAAGCATCCTTCCATTGCTACTCTCTGCCTTCTATGACCTAGCCAGTTCTGTATCCACCTTGCCAGCTCACCCCTGATCCCGTGTGACTTCACCTTTTGTACTAGTCTACCATGAGGGACCTTGTCAAAGGCCTTACTGAAGTCTATATAGACAACATCCACTGCCCTACCTGCATCAATCATCTTAGTGACCTCCTCGAAAAACTCTATCAAGTTAGTGAGACACGACCTCCCCTTCACAAAACCATGCTGCCTCTCACTAATACGTCCATTTGCTTCCAAATGGGAGTAGATCCTGTCTCAAAGAATTCTCTCCAGTAATTTCCCTACCATTGAAGTAAGGCTCACCGGCCTGTAGTTCCCTGGATTATCCTTGCTACCCTTCTTAAACAGAGGAACAACATTGGCTATTCTCCAGTCCTCCGGGACATCCCCTGAAGACAGTGAGGATCCAAAGATTTCTGTCAAGGCCTCAACAATTTCCTCTCCAGCCTCCTTCAGTATTCTGGGGTAGTTCCCATCAGGCCCTGGGGACTTATCTACCTTAATATTTTTTAAGACACCCAACACCTCGTCTTTTTGGATCTCAATGTGACCCAGGCTATCTACACACCCTTCTCCAGACTCAACATCTACCAATTTCTTCTCTTTGGTGAATACTGATGCAAAGTATTCATTTAGTACCTCGCCCATTTCCTCTGGCTCCACACATAGATTCCCTTGCCTATCCTTCAGTGGGCCAACCCTTTCCCTGGCTACCCTCTTGCTTTTTATGTACGTGTAAAAAGCCTTGGGATTTTCCTTAACCCTATTTGCCAATGACTTTTCGTGACCCCTTCTAGCCCTCCTGACTCCTTGCTTAAGTTCCTTCCTACTTTCCTTATATTCCACACAGGCTTCGTCTGTTCCCAGTCTTTTAGCCCTGACAAATGCCTCCTTTTTCTTTTTGACGAGGCCTACAATATCTCTCGTTATCCAAGGTTCCCGAAAATTGCCGTATTTATCCTTCTTCCTGACAGGAACATGCCGGTCCTGAATTCCTTTCAACTGACACTTGAAAGCCTCCCACATGTCAGATGTTGATTTGCCCTCAAACATCCGCCCCCAATCTATGTTCTTCAGTTCCCACCTAATATTGTTATAATTAGCCTTCCCCCAATTTAGCACATTCATGCTAGGACCACTCTTATCCTTGTCCACCAGCACTTTAAAACTTAGTGAATTGTGGTCACTGTTCCCGAAATGCTCTCCTACTGAAACATCTACCACCTGGCCGGGCCTATTCCCCAATACCAGGTCCAGTACCGCCCCTTCCCTAGTTGGACTGTCCACATATTGTTTTAAGAAGCCCTCCTGGATGCTCCTTACAAACTCTGCCCCGTCTAAGCCCCTGGCACTAAGTGAGTCCCAGTCAATATTGGGGAAGTTGAAGTCTCCCATCACCACAACCCTGTTGTTTTTACTCTTTTCCAAAATCTGTCTACCTTTCTGCTCCTCTATCTCCCGCTGGCTGTTGGGAGGCCTGTAGTAAACCCCCAACATTGTGACTGCATCCTTCTTATTCCTGATCTCTACCCATATAGCCTCACTGCCCTCTGAGGTGTCCTCCCGCAGTACAGCTGTGATATTCTCCCTAACCAGTAGCGCAACTCCGCCTCCCCTTTTACATCCCCCTCTATCCCGCCTGAAACATTTAAATCCTGGAACGTTCAGCTGCCAATCCTGCCCTTCCCTCAACCAGGTCTCTGTAATGGCAACAACATCATAGTTCCAAGTACTAATCCAAGCTCTAAGTTCATCTGCCTTACCCGTAATACTCCTTGCATTAAAACATATGCACTTCAGGCCACCAGACCCGCTGTGTTCAGCAACTTCTCCCTGTTTGCTCTGCCTCAGAGCCCCACTGTCCCTATTCCCTAGTTCTCCCTCAATGCTCTCACCTTCTGACCTATTGCTCCCGTGCCCACCCCCCTGCCATACTAGTTTAAACCCTCCCGTGTGACACTAGCAAACCTCGCGGCCAGAATATTTATGCCTCTCCAGTTTAGATGCAACCCGTCCTTCTTATACAGGTCACACCTGCCCCGGAAGAGCTCCCAGTGGTCCAGATAACGGAAACCCTCCCTCCTACACCAGCTGTTTAGCCACGTGTTTAGCTGCTCTATCTTCCTATTTCTAGCCTCACTGGCACGTGGCACAGGGAGTAATCCCGAGATTACAACCCTAGAGGTCCTGTCTTTTAACTTTCTGCCGAACTCCCTGAACTCCTGCTGCAGGACCTCATGCCCCTTCCTGCCTATGTCGTTAGTACCAATATGTACAACGACCTCTGCCTGTTTGCCCTCCCCCTTCAGGATTCCCTCTACCCGTTCGGAGACATCCTGGACCCTGGCACCAGGGAGGCAACATACCATCCTGGAGTCTCTTTCACGTCCACAGAAGCGCCTATCTGTGCCCCTGACTATAGAGTCCCCTATTACTATTGCTCTTCTGCGCTTTGACCCTCCCTTATGAACATCAGAGCCAGCCGTGGTGCCACTGCTCTGGCTGCTGCTGTTTTCCCCTGATAGGCAATCCCCCCCGACAGTATCCAAAGGGGTATACCTGTTCGAGAGGGGGACAACCACAGGGGATTCCTGCACTGACTGCCTGCCCTTTCTGGTGGTCACCCATTTCTCTGCCTGCACCTTGGGTGTGACCACATTTATATAACTGCGATCTGTGATGCTTTCCGCCACCTGTATGCTCCTAAGTGCATCCAATTGCTGCTCCAACCGAACCATGCGGTCTGTGAGGAGCTCAAGTTGGGTGTACTTTCTGCAGATGAAGCCATCCGGGACGCTGGAAGCCTCCCGGACCTGCCACATCTCACAGTCAGAGCACAGCACCCCTCTAACTGACATTGCGTCAATTAATTAAAATTAAAAGTTTTTAAAACATTTTTAATATAAATTTTATATATATATATTTTATATATATTTTTCTTTTTCTTTTTTAAAGTTACTGTTAACTATCTGTTTCCTAGGACTAGATTTCTACTATAAATGCGAAAGCTAAATATAGTACTCTCCGATCTCTGGCTTAGATACCCCTCTAAATTATAATTAAGACACGCACACTGACACACTCACACTGACACACATACTGACACACACTCACTGACACACACAGACTGACTCATGCACACTGACACTGACACACACACTCACTGACACACACACTCACTGACACACACACTCACTGACACACACACTCACTGACACACACTCATTGACACACACACTGACACAGACACACACACACACTGGCACACACACTGACACACAGAAACAAAGAACAAAGAAATGTACAGCACAGGAACAGGCCCTTTGGCCCTCCAAGCCCGTGCCGACCATGCTGCCCGACTAAACTACAATCTTCTACACTTCCTGGGTCTGTATCCCTCTATTTCCATCCTATTCATGTATTTGTCAAGATGCCCCTTAAATGTCACTATCATCCCTGCTTCCACCACCTCCTCCGGTAGTGAGTTCCAGGCACCCACTACCCTCTGTGTAAAAAAAACTTGCCTCGTACATCTACTCTAAACCTTGCCCCTCTCACATTAAACCTATGCCCCCTAGTAATTGACCCCTCTACCCTGGGGAAAAGCCTCTGACTATCCACTCTGTCTATGTCCCTCATAATTATGTAGACCTCTATCAGGTCGCCCCTCAACCTCCTTCGTTCCAGTGAGAACAAACCGAGTTTATTCAACCGCTCCTCATAGCTAATGCCCTCCATACCAGGCAACATTCTGGTAAATCTCTTCTGTACCCTCTCTAAAGCCTCCACATCCTTCTGGTAGTGTGGCGACCAGAATTGAACACTATACTCCAAGTGTGGCCTAACTAAGGTTCTATACAGCTGCAACATGACTTGCCAACTCTTTTCCTCAATGCCCCGGCCAATGAAGGCAAGCATGCCGTATGCCTTCTTGACTACCTTCTCCACCTGTGTTGCCCCTTTCAGTGACCTGTGGACCTGTATTCCTAGATCTCTCTGACTTTCAATACTCTTGAGGGTTCTACCATTCACTGTATATTCCCTACCTGCATTAGACCTTCCAAAATGCATTACCTCACATTTGTCCGGATTAAACTCCATCTGCCATCTCTCCGCCCAAGCCTCCAAACAATCTAAATCTAAAAGTGAGTTCTCCCAGTGAGCCAGAGAAGACACAGCCAGAGTGAGACAGAACCAAGAGTGAGTTTGGGAATTTGAATCAAGGTGAGAATTCGAAGCTGAGTGGGGAGGAAATGCTTTTTATCCCTGGTAAGTAGTGTTTCTGTTTTTCTGTTTCTTTTCATTGGTATATTTATTTATTTTTTTCTTTGTTGTTTATTTATTTATTTAATTTGGGGGGGGGGGGGAAATTGTAATTGTTGAAGTTAACCAAAGGTTTATGACATGGCAGGAGAGCTCAGACTCGTGTCATGCTCCTCGTGTGCGATGTGGGAGCTCAGGGACACGTCCACTGTCCCTGGCTCCTTCACGTGCAAGAAATGTGTCCAGTTGCAGCTCCTGGTAGACTGCTTGACGGCTCTGGAGCTGCGGATGGACTCACTTTGGAGCATCCACGATGCTGAGAGCGTCGTGGATAGCACGTTTAGCGAGTTGGTCACACCGCAGGTGAAAGGTACTGAGGGAGATAGAAAGTGAGTGACCAAAAGAGAGAGCAAGAGTAGGAAGGCAGTGCAGGTGTCCCCTGCGGTCATCTCCCTGCTAAACAGATATACCGCTTTGGATATTGTTGAGGGAGATGGCTCACCAGGGGAAGGCGGCAGCAGCCAGGTTCATGGCACCGTGGCTGGCTCTGCTGCGCAGCTGGGCAGGAAGAAGAATGGCAGGGCTATAGTGATAGGGGACTCAATTGTAAGGGGAATAGACAGGCGGTTCTGCGGACGCAATCGAGACTGCAGGATGGTATGTTGCCTCCCTGGTGCAAGGGTCAAGGATGTCTCGGAGCGGCTGCAGGACATTCTGGGGAGGGGAGGGTGAACAGCCAGCTGTCATGGTGCACATAGTCACCAATGATATAGGTAAAAAACGGGACGAGGTCCTACAATCTGATTTTAGGGAGTTAGGAGTTAAACTAAAAAGTAGGACCTCAAAGGTAGTAATCTCAGGATTGCTACCAGTGCCACGAGCTAGTCAGAGTAGGAATGTCAGGATAGAGAGGATGAATGCGTGGCTCGAGAGATGGTGCAAGAAGGAGGGATTCAAATTCCTGGGATATTGGAACCGGTTCTGGGGAGGTGGGACCAGTACAAACCGGATGGTCTGCACCTGGGCAGGACTGGAACCGATGTTTGCTAGAGCTGTGGGAAGAGTTTAAACTAATGTGGCAGGGGGGTGGGAACCGATGCAAGAAATTGGAAGGTAATAAAACGGACAGAAACAAAAGGCAGTAAGGGGGAAAGTGTAAGGCAGAGAAGCCATAGTCAAAAATCAAAAAGGGCGACAATACAAGGTACAGTGACTGAGGGGAGCTCAGTGAATAGGACCAGGAATACTAAAAGAAAGAAAACGGGAAGTGAAAACATTAATGGTAAGCGACGCGGCAGGTTGTTACATGAAGATATGGGTTCAACGACAAGGAAAATTAGGAGAAAGGTTAAGAGGAAATATAACTTCAGAGAGGTTACTGATCGAGGTGTTAAGATTCAGACCAGAGGTAAAAAAAGCCAACATAAGTGTACTTTACCTGAATGCTCGTAGTATTCGGAATAAGGTAAATGAGTTGATGGCGCAAATCATCGTGAATGACTATGATTTAGTGGCCATTACTGAAACATGGTTAAAGGATGGTCACGACTGGGAGTTAAATATCCGAGGGTATCAAACTATTCGGAAGGACAGAGTGGATGGTAAGGGAGGTGGTGTAGCTCTGCGACCTGATAGAGGTCTACAAAATTATGAGGGGCATAGACAGAGTGGATAGTCAGAGGCTTTTCCCCGGGGTAGAGGGGTCAATTACTAGGGGGCATAGGTTTAAGGTGAGAGGGGCAAGGTTTAGAGTAGATGTACGAGGCAAGTTTTTTACGCAGAGAGTAGTGGGTGCCTGGAACTCGCTACCGGAGGAGGTGGTGGAAGCAGGGACGATAGTGACATTTAAGGGGCATCTTGACAAATACACGAATTGGATGGGAATAGAGGGATACGGACCCAGGAAGTGTAGAAGATTGTTTAGTCGGGCAGCATGGTCGGCACGGGCTTGGCGGGCCGAAGGGCCTGTTCCTGTGCTGTACATTTCTTTGTTCTTTGTTCTTGTTATTTGAGGGCAACAGTAAGGGATGACATCGGTGCTATGGAGGATAAGGTTGAATCTATTTGGGTGGAAATCAAGAATAGTAAGGTGAAAAAGTCATTGATAGGAGTAGTCTATAGGCCACCAAATAGTAACATTATGGTGGGGCAGGCAATAAACAAAGAAATAACTGATGCATGTAGAAATGCTACAGCAGTTATCATGGGGGATTTTTAATCTACATGTCGATTGGTTTAACCAGGTCGGTCAAGGCAGCCTTGAGGAGGAGTTTATAGAATGTATCCGCGATAGTTTCCTAGAACAGTATGTAATGGAACCTACGAGGGAACAAGCGGTCCTAGATCTGGTCCTGTGTAATGAGACAGGATTGATTCAGGATCTCATAGTTAGGGATCCTCTCGGAAGGAGCGATCACAATATGGTGGAATTTAAAATACAGATGGAGGGTGAGAAGGTAAAATCAAGCACTCGTGTTTTGTGCTTAAACAAAGGAGATTACAATGGGATGAGAGAAGAACTAGCTAAGGTAGACTGGGAGCAAAGACTTTATGGTGAAACAGTTGAGGAACAGTGGAGAACCTTCCAAGTGATTTTTCACAGTGCTCAGCAAAAGTTTATACCAACAAAAAGCAAGGACGGTAAAAAGAGGGAAAATCGACCCTGGATATCTAAGGAAATAAGGGAGAGTATTAAATTGAAGGAAAAAACATACAAAGTAGCAAAGATCAGTGGGAGGCTAGAGGACTGGGAAATCTTTAGGGGGCAACAGAAATCTACTAAAAAAGCTATAAAGAAGAGTAAGATAGATTATGAGAGTAAACTTGCTCAGAATATAAAAACAGATAATAAAACTTTCTACAAATATATAAAACAAAAAAGAGTGGCTAAGGTAAATATTGGTCCTTTAGAGGATAAGAAGGGAGATTTAATAATGGGAGATGAGGAAATGGCTGAGGAACTGAACAGGTTTTTTGGGTCGGTCTTCACAGTGGAAGACACAAATAACATGCCAGTGACTGATGGAAATGAGGCTATGACAGGTGAGGACCTTGAGAGGATTGTTATCACCAAGGAGGTAGTGATGGGCAAGCTAATGGGGCGAAAGGTAGACAAGTCTCCTGGCCCTGATGGAATGCATCCCAGAGTGCTAAAAGAGATGGCGAGAGAAATTGCAAATGCACTAGTGATAATTTACCAAAATTCACTAGACTCTGGGGTGGTCCCGGCGGATTGGAAATTAGCAAACGTGACACCACTGTTTAAAAAAGGAGGTAGGCAGAAAGCGGGTAATTATAGGCCAGTGAGCTTAACTTCGGTAGTAGGGAATATGCTGGAATCTATCACCAAGGAAGAAATAGCGAGGCATCTGGATGGAAACTGTCCCATTGGGCAGACACAGCATCGGTTCATAAAGGGCAGGTCATGCCTAACTAATTTAGTGGAATTTTTTGAGGACATTAACAGTGCGGTAGATAACGGGGAGCCAATGGATGTGGTATATCTGGATTTCCAGAAAGCCTTTGACAAGGTGCCACACAAAAGGTTACTGCACAAGATAAAGATGCATGGCATTAAGGGGAAAGTAGTAGCATGGATAGAGGATTGGTTAATTATTAGAAAGCAAAGAGTGGGGATTAATGGGTGTTTCTCTGGTTGGCAATCAGTAGCTAGTGGTGTCTCTCAGGGATCAGTGTTGGGCCCACAACTGTTCACAATTTACATAGATGATTTGGAGTTGGGGACCAAGGGCAATGTGTCCAAGTTTGCAGACGACACTAAGATAAGTGGTAAAGCAAAAAGTGCAGAGGATACTGGAAGTCTGCAGAGGGATTTGGATAGGCTAAGTGAATGGGCTAGGGTCTGGCAGATGGAATACAATGTTGACAAATGTGAGATTATCCATTTTGGTAGGAATAACAGCAAAAGGGATTATTATTTAAATGATAAAATATTAAAACATGCTGAAGTGCAGAGAAACCTGGGTGTGCTAGTGCATGAGTCGCAAAAAGTTGGTTTGCAGGTGATTAAGAAGGCAAATGGAATTTTGTCCTTCATTGCTAGAGGGATGGAGTTTAAGACTAGGGAGGTTATGCTGCAATTGTATAAGGTGTTAGTGAGGCCACACCTGGAGTATTGTGTTCAGTTTTGGTCTCCTTACTTGAGAAAGGACGTACTGGCACTGGAGGGTGTGCAGAGGAGATTCACTAGGTTAATCCCAGAGCTGAAGGGGTTGGATTACGAGGAGAGGTTGAGTAGACTGGCACTGTACTCGTTGGAATTTAGAAGGATGAGGGGGGATCTTATAGAAACATATAAGATTATGAAGGGAATAGATAGGATAGATGCGAGCAGGTTGTTTCCACTGGCGGGTGAAAGCAGAACTAGGGGGCATAGCCTCAAAATAAGGGGAGTAGATTTAGGACTGAGTTTAGGAGGAACTTCTTCACCCAAAGGGTTGTGAATCTATGGAATTCCTTGCCCAGTGAAGCAGTTGAGGTTCCTTCATTAAATGTTTTTAAGATAAAGATAGTTTTTTGAAGAATAAAGGGATTAAGGGTTATGGTGTTCGAGTCGGAAAGTGGAGCTGAGTCCACAAAAGATCAGCCATGATCTCAGGAATGGTGGAGCAGGCTCGAGGGGCCAGATGGCCTACTCCTGTTCCTAGTTCTTATGTTCTAAATCCTGCTGTATCCTCTGACAGTCCTCATCGCTATCCGCAATTCCACTAACCTTTGTGTCATCTGCAAACTTACTAATCAGACCAGTTACATTTTCCTCCAAATCATTTATATATACGACAAACAGCAAAGGTCCCAGCACTGATCCCTGTGGAACACCACTGGTCACAGCCCTCCAATTAGAAAACCATCCTTCCATTGCTACTCTCTGCCTTCTATGACCTAGCCAGTTCTGTATCCATCTTGCCAGCTCACCCCTGATCCCGTGTGACTTCACCTTTTGTACTAGTCTACCATGAGGGACCTTGTCAAAGGCCTTACTGAAGTCCATATAGACAACATCCACTGCCCTACCTGCATCAATTATCTTAGTGACCTCCTCGAAAAACTCTATCAAGTTAGTGAGACACGACCTCCCCTTCACAAAACCATGCTGCCTCTCACTAATACGTCCATTTGTGTGTCAGTGTGCATGTCAGTGTCAGTGTGTATGTCTCAGTGTGTGTGTTAGTGTGTGTGTGGGTCAGTGTGTGTGTTCTTGTGTGTCAGTGTGTGTATCTGTGCCTGTGTGTCAGTGTATGTGTGTGTCAGTGTGTGTGTGTGTGTCAGTATGTGTGTCTCAGTGTGTGTGTGTGGCAGTGTGTGTCAATTTGTGTGTCAGTGTGTGTGTGAGTCAATGTGTTTGTGTGTCAGTGTGTTTGTGTGTCAGTGTGTTTGTGTGTCAGTGTGTTTGTGTGAAAGTGTGTGTCAGTGTGTTTGTGTCAGTGTGTGTGTGTGTTTGTCAATGTGTGTGTCACTGTGTCAGTGTGTGTGTCAGTGTGTGTCAGTGTGTGCCAGCATGTGTGTGTGTCAGTGTGTGTCATTGTGTGTGTGTGTGTGCCAGTGTGTGTGTGTGTCAGCGTGAGTGTGTGTCAGTATGTCAGTGTGTGTGTCAGTATGTGTGTGTCGGCGTGTCAGTGTGCGTGTGTCAGTGTGTGTGTGTGTGTGTTCGTGTGTCAGCGTGTGTGTGTCAGTGTGCCTGTCAGTGTGTGTGTGTGTGTGTCAGTGTGTGTGTGTGTGTCAGTGTTTGTGTGTGTCAGTGAATCAGTGTGTGTCTCAGTGTGCCAGTGTATGTGTGTGTCAGTGTGTGTGTGTGTATGAATGCCTGTGTCAGTGTGTGCGTGTGTGTCAGTGTGTGTGTCACTGGGTGTGCCAGTGTGTGTGTGTGTCAGTGTGTCTGTGTGTGGCAGTGTGTGTGTGGCAGTGTGTGTGTGGCAGTGTGTGTCAGCGTGTGTGTGTGTGTCAGTGTGTGTGTGTGTCAGTGTGTGTGTGTGTGTCAGTGTGTGTGTGTGTCAGCGTGTGTGTGTGTCAGCGTGTGTGACAGTGTGTGTCAGTGTGTGTGTGTGTGTCTGTATGTTTGTCAATGTGTGCGTGTCACTGTGTCAGTGTGTGTGTCAGCATGTGAGTGTGTCAGTGCGTGTGTGTCAGTGTGTGTGTGTGTGTGTCAGTGTTTGTGTGTGTCAGTGAATCAGTGTGTGTGTCAGTGTGCCAGTGTGTGTGTGCCAGTGTATGTGTGTGTCAGTGTGTGTGTGTGTATGAATGCCTGTGTCAGTGTGTGCGTGTGTCACTGGGTGTGCCAGTGTGTGTGTGTGTCAGTGTGTCTGTCTGTGTCAGTGTGTCTGTCTGTGTCAGTGTGTGGCAGTGTGTGTGTGGTAGTGTGTGTGTGTGTCAGCGTGTGTGTGTGTCAGTGTGTGTGTGTGTGTGTCAGCGTGTGTGTCCGCGTGTGTGTGTGTGTCAGTGTGTGTGTGTCACTGTGTCAGTGTGTGTGTCAGCATGTGAGTGTGTCAGTGTGAGTGTGTCAGTGTGTGTGTGACAGTGTGTGTGTGTCAGTGTGTGTGTCTGTGTGTGTGTGTCAGCGTGTGTCAGTATGTCAGTGTGTGTGTGTGTCAGTGTGTGTGTCAGAATGTCAGTGAGTCAGTGTGTGTCAGTATGTGTGTGTCAGTGTGTGTGTGTGTCAATGTGCGTATCAGTGTGTGTGTGTCAGTGTATGTGTGTGTGTTAGTGTGTCAGCGTGTGAATGTGTCAGTGTGTGCGTCAGTGTGCCTGTCAGTGTGTGTCAGTGCGTGTGTGTGTGTGTGTTAGTGTGTCAGCGTGTGTGTGTCAGTGTGCCTGTCAGTGTGTGTCAGTGTGTGTGTGTGTGTGTCAGTGTGTGTGTCAGTGTGTGTGTGTGTGTCAGTGTTTGTGTGTGTGTGTCAGTGTTTGTGTGTGTCAGTGTGTCAGTGAATCCGTGTGTGCGTGTGTGTCAGTGTGTGTGTCACTGGGTGTGCCAGTGTGTGTGTGTGTCAGTGTGTCTGTGTGTGGCAGTGTGTGTCAGCGTGTGTGTGTGTCAGCGTGTGTGTGTGTCAGCGTGTGTGTCAGTGTGTGTGTCAGTGTGTGTGTGTGTGTCAGTGTGTGTGTGTCAGTGTGTGTGTGTGTCAGCGTGTGTGTGTCAGCGTGTGTGTGTCAGCGTGTGTGTGTCAGTGTGTGTGACAGTGTGTGTGGCAGTGTGTGTGTGTGTCTGTATGTTTGTCAATGTGTGTGTGTCACTGTGTCAGTGTGTGTGTCAGCATGAGTGTGTCAGTGCGTGTGTCAGTGCGTGTGTGTGTCAGTGTTTGTGTGTGTCAGTGAATCAGTGTGTGTGTCAGTGTGCCAGTGTGTGTGTGTGTCAGTGTGTGTGTGTGTATGAATGCCTGTGTCAGTGTGTGCGTGTGTGTCACTGGGTGTGCCAGTGTGTGTGTGTGTCAGTGTGTCTGTCTGTGTCAGTGTGTGGCAGTGTGTGTGCGGCAGTGTGTGTGTGTCAGCGTGTGTGTCAGCGTGTGTGTGTGTCAGTGTGTGTGTGTGTGTGTCAGCGTGTGTGTGTGTCAGTGTGTGTGTGTCACTGTGTCAGTGTGTGTCAGCATGTGAGTGTGTCAGTGTGTGTGTGACAGTGTGTGTGTGTCAGTGTGTGTGTCTGTGTGTGTGTGTCAGCGTGTGTCAGTATGTCAGTGTGTGTGTGTGTCAGTGTGTGTGTGTCAGAATGTCAGTGAGTCAGTGTGTGTCAGTATGTGTGTGTCAGTGTGTGTGTGTGTGTGTTAGTGTGTCAGCGTGTGAATGTGTCAGTGTGTGCGTCAGTGTGCCTGTCAGTGTGTGTCAGTGCGTGTGTGTCTGTGTGTATCAGTGTTTGTGTGTGTCAGTGAATCAGTGTGTGTGTCAGTGTGTGTGTGTGTGAATGCCTGTGTCAGTGTGTTCGTGTGTGTCAGTGTGTGTGTCAGTCTATCAATGTGTGTGTGTGTGTGTCACTGTGTGTGCCAGTGTGTGTGTCAGTATGTGTGTGTCTGTGTCAGTGTGTGTGTGTCAGGCAGTGTGTGTGTGTGTCAGTGTGTGTGTCAGTATGTCAGTGTGTGTGTGTGCCAGTGTGTGTGTCAGTATGTGTGTGTGTCCGTGCGTGTGTGTGTGTGGCAGTGTGTGTGTGTGTGTGTCAATGTGTGTGTATGTCCGTGTGTTTGTCAATGTGCCAGTGTGTGTGTGTCAGTGTGTGTGTCAGTGCGTGTGTGTCAGCGTGTGAGTGTGTCAGTGTGTGCCAGTTCCAATAATTCTGACTGTGTCTCAGGCAAGTTCTAATGCTCAGCTACTGCCGCAATTACACCTTCTTTCCGTACTTTGTCAGGCAATGTTAACTGCAATGTTTTTGTCAATTCTAAATGCCTAGTTTTAGTCTATATTTGTACGGTACCGCACGTGACCTTCTCCACCTCCAAAAACTTCTGAGCCTCTGAAAGAGACATTATCCTATTTAAACTTGACTACAACACCTGAAAAGCAATCACAAATATGCTCACATCTCACTGTCTGTAAATTAACTAAGCCAACCCAATCACGAAAGATAGACTTTTATCCTGGAAAAAAAAACAATTTTGTTATGCGCCAGGGCTTAGAAACTCCAAAGTGTATTATGGAGTTCACGTGACCTTCAACCTTTATGTTGAATTTGGCTAGGATGAGCACAAAAACATTCACCTCAGGTGTGATTCATCAGACTCCCTAGATACTTTAATCAAAGGTTTATTCTAAGAATATAGTTAACATATATATGTATATATATATATATCTATATATATATGTGCCCTACCCACACCCTAGCCAGACCAGCCAGTGTCCGGCCCGGCAGCCCACAGTCGTGCCTCTGTGTCCTACCTCCTCTCTCTCCCTCATCAGCCACGATGCCGGTTTCACGATTTTTAAAAAGACAAGTGAACCGTGCCGTTGGGAACTCAGCCCATTGGAGGCGGAGAATCGCAGAGGCCCTGGTGTTTACTGTCCGTGCATTCCGGACCGCATTGACGTCGCTGTTGAGGTGACGGAGAATTGCGATAGGAGCCCGCTGCAGTTTTGGCATCAGAACCTAAGCTTCGCCCAATCACGTTTCACGATTTTTCTGTCAGCCAACGGAGAATGCCGCCCAGGAACTACCGAATGGACAGGGACTCCGACATCTGCAAGTCAAAATCTTTCTCCGCAAGGAGACGACTATGTACCCAAGGGCCCCGAGAGACACAATTTTGGAGCAGTTACTGGACGCAGAACAGTCTGGGAAAGGGGAACTGCGGGGACATATAAGGGCGACTTTTAGAAAGGGCACGCTCCCCACTGGACGAAACTGAGGAAGAGCTCGGGAAGGAAATGTGGTGGGGACTCTGGAGCAAAGCACTGAACAGGGTCAACTCCACCTCCTCCAGTGCAAGGCTGTTTCTCATGCAGCTAAACGTAGTGCACAGAGCACATCTGAGCAGGTTCTTCCCGGAGGTGCAGGGCAAACGTGAACAGTGCCAAGGTGGCCTGACAAAGTTTCAGTTGGGGCGATGGATAGTTACAAGGTAGCGAGGAAGGATCTAAAGAGAGAGCTAAGACGAGCAAGGAGGGGACATGAGAAGTATTTGGCAGGTAGGATCAAGGAAAACCCAAAAGCTTTGTATAGGTATGTCAGGAATAAAAGAATGACTAGGGTAAGAGTAGGGCCGGTCAAGGACAGGGATGGGAAATTGTGTGTGGAGTCTGAAGAGATAGGCAAGATACTAAATGAATATTTTTCGTCAGTATTCACTCAGGAAAAAGATAATGTTGTGAAGGAGAATGCTGAGGCCCAGGCTATTAGAATAGATGGCATTGAGGTACATAGGGAAGAGGTGTTGCCAATTCTGGACAGGCTGAAAATAGTTAAGTCCCCGGGGCCTGATGAGATTTATCCTAGGATTCTCTGAGAAGCCAGGGAAGAGATTGCTGGGCCTTTGGCTTTGATTTTTATGTCATCATTGGCTACAGGAATAGTGCCAGAGGACTGGAGGATAGCAAATGTGGTCCCTTTGTTCAAGAAGGGGAGCAGAGACAACCCCGGCAACCATAGACACCCGGTGAGCCTCACATCTGTTGTGGGTAAAGTCTTGGAGGGGATTATAAGAGACAAGATTTATAATCATCTAGATAGGAATAATATGATTAGGGATAGTCAGCATGGCTTTGTGAAGGATAGGTCATGCCTCACAAACCTTATCGAGTTCTTTGAGAAGGTGACTGAACAGGTAGACGAGGGTAGAGCAGTTGATGTGGTGTATATAGATTTCAGTAAAGCGTTTGATAAGGTTCCCCATGGTAGGCCATTGCAGAAAATACGGAGTCTGGGGATTGAGGGTGATTTAGAGATGTGGATCAGAAATTGGCTAGCTGAAAGAAGACAGAGGGTGGTGGTTGATGGGAAATGTTCAGAATGGAGTTCAGTTACAAGTGGCGTACCACAAGGATCTGTTCTGGGGCCGTTGCTGTTTGTCATTTTTATAAATGACCTAGAGGAGGGCGCAGAAGGGTGGGTGAGTAAATTTGCAGACGACACTAAAGTCGGTGGTGTTGTCGACAGTGCGGAAGGATGTAGCAGGTTACAGAGGGACATAGATAAGCTGCAGAGCTGGGCTGAGAGGTGGCAAATGGAGTTTAATGTAGAGAAGTGTGAGGTGATTCACTTTGGAAGGAATAACAGGAATGCGGAATATTTGGCTAATGGTAAAGTTCTTGGAAGTGTGGATGAGCAGAGGGATCTAGGTGTCCATGTACATAGATCCCTGAAAGTTGCCACCCAGGTTGATAGGGTTGTGAAGAAGGCCTATGGAGTGTTGGCCTTTATTGGTAGAGGGATTGAGTTCCGGAGTCATGAGGTCATGTTGCAGCTGTACAAAACTCTGGTACGGCCGCATTTGGAGTATTGCGTACAGTTCTGGTCACCGCATTATAGGAAGGACGTGGAAGCTTTGGAGCGGGTGCAGAGGAGATTTACCAGGATGTTGCCTGGTATGGAGGGAAAACCTTATGAGGAAAGGCTGATGGACTTGAGGTTGTTTTCGTTAGAGAGAAGAAGGTTAAGAGGAGACTTAATAGAGGCATACAAAATGATCAGGGGGTTAAATAGGGTGGACAGTGAGAGCCTTCTCCCGCGGATGGAAATGGCTAGGACGAGGGTATAGCCTTAAACTGAGGTGTAATAGATATAGGACAGAGGTCAGAGGTAGGTTCTTTACGTAAAGAGTGGTGAGGCCGTGGAATGCCCTACCTGCAACAGTAGTGAACTCGCCAACATTGAGGGCATTTAAAAGTTTATTGGATAAGCATATGGATGAGAATGGCATAGTGTAGGTTAGATGGCTTTTGTTTTGGTGCAACATCGTGGGCCGAAGGGCCTGTACTGCGCTGTATCATTCTATGTTCTATGTTAAACAACAGGGAGAAGGAAGGGAGAAGGAGGGCACTGCCCACAGACAAACACTGAACAACGATCCACGAATGTGTCTATGTTCTATGGGAATAGTGTAGATGGGCTTTAGAGTGGTTTCACAGGTCGGCGCAACATCGAGGGCCGAAGGGCCTGTACTGCGCTGTAATGTTCTATGTTCTATGAAGGGTGGTGTTTTTTGTGTTGCTTATTCAGGATGGATTGCGTAGTGTTCCACAAAGACCACGGTATAGTTTTACTTAAACAAAGCAATGATTTTATTTACACTACTGAACTGGGTTTCGACACTTAGTCTTTATTAGAATACAGAATTGATCAATAACATCTAACTATACTCACCTACTACTAATCTCACTCACTGGTATAACTTTAATCTAACCTTCTCATACTAATTGCTCTTCTAACTTTCACTTGCTGTCTCCTAGTGGTCCTCCCAGGCCACCCCCCTAGTGACCCTCTCGCCCCAGCTGACCCATCCGTGCTCCAGCACAACCAGTGCAATCTTGTTGGCTGGCATGGTGTGTGTGTGGGGAGTGAAGTGTGTATGTGCGGCTGTCAGCCTCCCGAGTGTCAATCATGGACTCGGCGAATCCCGCACCATTTTTCATTGTATTCCATGAAAGGGGAGTTAGGGTATTAAAGGATGTGTTTCTGGGAGGCCAGTTTACAAAGTCTCCAACCAGGAGGGGTGGGGGGGCTAGATTTGGCAGTACCACTCTTATTCTTGAGGGGTCATGTGTACTTTGTACATTGAGGATCTCCTTTTAGTGCTTCTCACTGGTTTCCACAGATTTCTCCTCTAGCAGGGTGGGTCTGTCCTCCTCAGCCAAGTCCTTTCTCATTTCGACATACTTTGCCTCCCCCACTTCAAAATCTTTACTCCTGCTTTATCTCTGTCCTTTCCCATGGTAATACTGAATCTAACCGAATTGTGATCACTATCCCCGATATGGCCACCAATTGTCACTTCACCCACTTGCCCTTCTTCCTTCCCCAAGACTAGGTCTAGAATTGCATCTCCTTTCATTGATTTGGCACTAATTGGGTGAAATTAATTTCCTGTACACTGCATGAATTTTTCTCCCTCAGTGCCCCTTATATCATTTGATTCCCAGTTGATATTAGGATAGTTAACGTCTCCTATTATTATTGCCCTCGTGTTCTTACAGACAGAGATTTGCTGACATATTTGCTCTTCTATCGCCCTTTTGTTATCCAGGGGTCTGGTGTATACTCCCAGTGGTGTGACTGCTCCTTCTTTATTTCTAAGTTAAACCCATAAAGCCTCGTTTGTTGACCCGTTTAATATATATCATCCCTTGATGTCGTCATGCATCAGTCACAGAAAGTAAGCACGCAGGTGCAACAGACGGTAAAGAAGGCAAATAGTATGTTGGCCTTCATTGCAAAAGGATTTTAGTACAGGAATAGGGATGTTTTACTGCAATTGTATAGGGCCCTGGTGACGCCACACCTCGAGTATTGTGTGCGGTTTTGGTGTCCTTATCTGATGAAGGATAGAATAGAACCGTAGGATCCTATAGTGCAGAAGGATGCCATTCAGCCCATCAAGTCTGCACCGACCCTCTGAAAGGGCACCCTACCTTTGGACACTAAGGGCAATTTAGCATGGCCAATCCACCTAACCTGCACATCTTTGGACTGTGGGAGGAAACCGGAGCACCCGGAGAAAATCCACGCAGACGGGGAGAACGTGCAAACTCCACAGTCACTCAAATCTGGAACAAAACTCTCACTTTGAGGCAGCAGCGCTAACCATTGAGTCAATGTGCCGCTCATATGTTCTTGCTACGGAGGGATGCAGCAAATGTTTACCAGTCTAATTCCTGCGATGGCGGGACTGCCATATGAGGATGATCTAAGTCACTTAGGATTATATTAAATGGAGTTTAGAAGAGTGAGAGGGATCTCAGAGAAACTTATAAAATTCTAATAGCAATAATAGGATAGATCCAGAAAGTATGTTCCCACTGGAGGGGAAGTCCAGAAGTAGGGGTCATAGTTTGAGGGTAAGGGGTAAACCTTTTAGGACTGAGGTAAGGAGCAATTGCTTCATCCACAGAGTGATGAATCTGTGGAATTTGCTACCACACAAAGTAGTTGAGGCCAAATGTGTGATTTCAAGGAGGAATTAGATATAACTCTTGGGGCTAAACGGACCAAGGGATATGGGGGAAGGCGGGATCAGAGGATTGAATTTGATGATCAGCCATGATCCTAATGAATGGCAGAGCAGGTTCGAAGGGCTGAATGGTCCACTCCTGCTTCTATTTTCTATGTACGAGGTCACATGCTGGGAATGCTGCGACGAGCAACTCACCTCCTGATTCCCCAAAGGCTGTCTGCCATCTAGAAGGCACAAGTCAGGAGTGCAATGGAATATTCCCCACTTGCCTGGGTGAGTGCCGCTCCAACAACACTTAAGAAGCTCGACACCATCCAGGACAAAGCAGCCGCTTGATCGTCATCCCTCCACCACCAACACACAGTGGCAGTCATGTGTACCATCTCCAAGATGCATAGCAGGAACTCACCAGCACCTTCCAAATCCACGACCACTACCATCCAGAAGGACAAGGGTAGCAGATACTTGGGAACCCCACCACCTGGAGGTTCCCCATCAAGTCACTCACCACCCTGACTTAGAGTCATAGCTGTTGACAGCATGGAAACAGGCTCTTCGGCCAAGCTTGTCCATGCCGCCCAGTTTCTATCACTAAGCTAGTCCCAGTAGCCCGCATTTGGCATATATCCCTCTATACCCACCCTGCCTTGTGCAGGTTAGGTAGATTGGCTATGCTAAACTGCCCTTAGTGTCCAAAAATGGTTAGATGGGGTTACGGGGATAGGGTGGACGTGTGGCGATAGGGTAGAGGTAGGGGCTTAGGTCGGGTGCTCTTTCCAAGTGCAGGTGCAGACTTGGTGGGCTGAATGGCCTTTTTCTGCACTGTAAATTCTATGATCTATGCCTATGTAACTGTAACTATTTTTTAAAGGAAAAAAATCATACCCGCCTCCATCACTGCCTCTGGCAGCTCGTTCCAGATGCTCACCACCCTCTGTGTGATAACATTTCCCCTCTGGTCTCTTTTGTATCTCTCCCCTCTCACCTTAAACCTCTTCCCTACCTTTGGGAAAAGATGTTGACTATCTACCTTGTCTATGCCATTCATTATTTTATAGACCTCTATAAGATCACCCCTAAGCCTCCTACGCTCCAGGGAATAAAGTCCCAGCCTCTCCAACCTCTCCTTATAACTCAGACCATCAAGTACTGGTAGCATCTTCATAAATCTCTTCTGCACTCTTTCTAGTTTAACAATATCCCCCGTAATCCCGTCCGCCCCGTAATCCCGTCCGCCCCGTAAACCCGTCCGCCCCGTAATCCCGTCCGCCCCGTAATCCCGTCCGCCCCGTAATCCCGTCCGCCCCGTAATCCCGTCCGCCCCGTAATCCCGTCCGCCCCGTAAACCCGTCCGCCCCGTAATCCCGTCCGCCCCGTAATCCCGTCCGCCCCGTAATCCCGTCCGCCCCGTAATCCCGTCCGCCCCAGAATCCCGTCCGCCCCAGAATCCCGTCCGCCCCGTAAACCCGTCCGTCCTGTAAACCCATCCCCCCCGTAAACCCATCCACCCCACAAACCATCAACCCTGTGATCCAAGAATGAGAAATGTCAGGGAGCCTTGAATTGGAAGTGCCCACACACCCCAAAATCCGTCAAACGCACTGCACATGACCGGTGTGACCAGGAAACTAGAAACTGGGGGCAGCATGGTGATCCAGTGGTTAGCACTGGTGCCTCACAGCGGCAGGAACCTGGGTTCAATTCTGGCCATGGGTGACTCTGTGGAGTTTGCATATCCCCGTGTCTGCATGGGTTTCCTCCGGGTGCTCCGGTTTCCTCCCACAGTCCAAAGATGTGCAGGTTAGGTGGATTGAACATGATAAATTTTCCCATTGTGTTTAAATGTTAGGTGGGTTACGGGGTGTGGGTGGGGGAGTACAAATGATCAACTGAGGTTGCTCCCCACGAACCACACAAAATGTGAAGATGGCACAGTTCCTCCTCTGCGACCCAGAACCTCGAGGCTCATGAACAACATGCCTCCATAGCCCAAGACTGCCTGCGTACCCATGGACCGTGCATTCTGCGATCTACGACCCAAACCCAAGACCCTCAAAACCAGAACCTTGTTTTCAACCCAGCTTGGGCAACCGAGATCAGGGCAACTTGCCATGGATTTGCGGCAGAGGATTAGAGGATTATCACAATCCGAATATCCAGATTCCAGAATGCAAATATGGTATGGTAGAGGGGAACGTGTCACCTGTGACCGTGATGTACACCGCCATCTCCCCACCCCTTGTTCCCTTAGCCTCCCAAAGAGGACCTGGGTTGTGTCGCAAGTACACCATCACAACAAGTTTTTAAAAAAAAACCTCCATTTTGATTTATTTAAAATGTTAGACAAATAAAACAACAGCTGTGCAGGGAGTCTGACCAGCAATGAAACCCAGCAAAACCCTGTGTGAAGCCCCAGACACCAAGAGAGACAGGACTGCAATTCCAGAGACACAGGGCCAGGTACCCTCACGCAGCCCAGGCAGAATCACATTGTCATTTCAAGCTCTGTAGGACTCTGTTAGTGCCGCACAGCTCTCCAACTGGGGGGAAAGGGAGGGACGGAGATGGGGAGCGAGGGGAGGTACGGAGGTGGGGAGAGGGAGGGACGGAAGAGGGGAGACGGAGGAACGGAAGAAGGGAGAGGGAGGGACGGAGGAGGGGAGAAGGAGGGACGGTGATGCGGAGAGGGAGAGACACAGAGGGAGGGGCGAGGGAAGATCAGAGACGGAGATGGGGGGGGGACGAGGGGAGGAGGTGGGGAGAGGGTGGGACGGAAGAGGGGAGAGGGAAGGACGGAGGAGGGGAGAGGGAAGGACGGAGGAGGGGAGAAGAAGGGACGGAGGAGGGGAGAAGAAGGGACGGAGATGGGGAGATGGAGGGACGTGATGGGGAGAGGGAGGGATGGGGAGAGGGAAGGATGGAGATGGGGAGGGATGGAGATGGGGAGTGGGAGGGATGGAGATAGAAAGGGAGAGACGCAGATGGAGAGAGGGAGGGCGAGGGAATGTCAGTGATGAGGAGAGGGTCGGAATGACAAGAGGGATGAAGGGGAGGTGTGAGTGGGAGGAAGGGATGGAAGAGGGAAGGGAAAGAGAGTCGAAGCGGTGAAGGACACGAAGAAGGGAGGAGGGCAGAGAATGAGACGGAGGGAGCCAGGGCTGGTGTGAAGAGAGGTGCGAGGGGGAGATGAGGTTGCGAGTTGGATAGGAGGAGGGGCTGGTGCTAAAAGAGGAGGGTGCGGGAAGGGAGTGTAGGGTACGAGGGGTTGGTCTGAATAGGGGAGGGAATAATGCAAGAGTGGGAGGGTTCGTGAGGGGCTGAGGGTGGGGCCAAGAGAGGGGAGAGGAGGAAAGAGGGAGCCGGGGTCGAGGGGGGGGGGGGGGGGGGGAAGAGAAGGACAGGAAGCAGCACGAGGTGGGGGGGGGAAAGCTTTCTGGTGGGGGGCTGATGGGCGGGTGCACGAAGGAAAGTGAAGGGTGCAGGAGGGGGAGCGCGCGAGAGGGGGAGAAGGAAGGGGAGGGAGGGAGAGGAGAGGGCATGGGCGAGGTAAGGTGAGGATGCAGGGAATCGAGGGAAGGGGAGGTTTTAGGCAGTGGGTCAGAGGAGAGGTGGGATGTCACTGTGCGGTGGAATCTCTTGTTTCATGACGAGTTGGTTCCTGAGGCGCCACTTGTTGAAGCCTTGTTATTCTCTGCAGCAGCTCCCTCTTCTACAATGAGAAAAAGAAAATGGTAATAAAATTCCATAATCTGTTGGGGAGGCAGGTTAGCGACAGAGCGAGAGCGGGACGGACAGAGCGAGAGCGGGAGGGACAGAGCGAGAGGGGGAGGGACAGAGCGAGAGCGGGAGGGACAGAGCGAGAGCGGGAGGGACAGAGCGAGAGCGGGAGGGAGAGAGCGAGAGCGGGAGGGACAGAGCGAGAGCGTGAGGGACAGAGGGAGAGCGTGAGGGACAGAGCGAGAGCGGGAGGGACAGAGCGAGAGCGGGACGGAGAGAGCAGGAGGGACAGAGCGAGAGCGGGAGGGACAGAGCGAGAGCGGGAGGGAGAGAGCGAGAGCGGGAGGGACAGAGCGAGAGCGGGAGGGACAGAGCGAGAGCGGGAGGGACAGAGCGAGAGCGGGAGGGACAGAGCGAGAGCGGGAGGGACAGAGCGAGAGCGGGAGGGACAGAGGGAGTGCGGGAGGGACAGAGCGAGAGCGGGAGGGACAGAGCGAGAGCGGGAGGGACAGAGCGAGAGCGGGAGGGACAGAGCGAGAGCGGGAGGGACAGAGCGAGAGCGGGACGGACAGAGCGAGAGCGGGACGGACAGAGCGAGAGCGGGACGGACAGAGCGAGAGCGGGACGGACAGAGCGGGAGGGACAGAGGGAGAGCGGGAGGGACAGAGCGAGAGCGGGAGGGACAGAGCGAGAGCGGGAGGGACAGAGCGAGAGCGGGAGGGACAGAGCGAGAGCGGGAGGGACAGAGCGAGAGCGGGACGGACAGAGCGAGAGCGGGACGGACAGAGCGAGAGCGGGACGGACAGAACGAGAGCGGGACGGACAGAGCGGGAGGGACAGAGCGAGAGCGGGAGGGACAGAGGGAGAGCGGGAGGGACAGAGGGACAGCGGGAGGGACAGAGGGAGAGGGACAGAGCGAGGGCGGGAGGGACAGAGCGAGAGCGGGAGGGACAGAGCGAGAGCGGGAGGGACAGAGCGAGGGCGGGAGGGACAGAGGGAGAGCGGGAGGGACAGAGGGAGGGCGGGAGGGACAGAGCGAGGGCGGGAGGGACAGAGCGAGAGCGGGAGGGACAGAGCGAGAGCAGGTGGAAAAGAGGGAGAGCTCGAAGGACAGATGGAGAGCGGGAGGGACAGAGCGGGAGCGGGAGGGACAGAGGGAGAGCGGGAGGGACAGAGGGAGAGCGGGACGGACAGAGCGGGAGGGACAGAGGGAGAGCGGGAGGGACAGAGGGAGAGCGGGAGGGACAGAGGGACAGCGGGAGGGACAGAGGGACAGAGGGAGGGACAGAGGGAGAGGGACAGAGCGAGGGCGGGAGGGACAGAGCGAGAGCGGGAGGGACAGAGCGAGAGCGGGAGGGACAGAGCGAGGGCGGGAGGGACAGAGCGAGGGCGGGAGGGACAGAGCGAGAGCGGGAGGGACAGAGGGAGGGCGGGAGGGACAGAGCGAGGGCGGGAGGGACAGAGCGAGAGCGGGAGGGACAGAGCGAGAGCAGGTGGAAAAGAGGGAGAGCTCGAAGGACAGATGGAGAGCGGGAGGGACAGAGTGGGAGCGACAGAGGGAGAGCGGGAGGGACAGAGGGAGAGCGGGACGGACAGAGCGGGAGGGACAGAGGGAGAGCGGGAGGGACAGAGGGAGAGAGGGAGGGACTGAGCGAGAGCGGAAGGGGCAGAGGGAGAGCGGGAAGGACAGAGACAGAGCATGAAGGACAGAGCGAGAGCGTGAGGGGCAGAGCGAGAGCGGGAGGGACAAAGCGAGAGCCAGAGGGACAGAGGGACAGAGGGAGAGCTGGTGGAAAAGAGGGAGAGCTCGAAGGACAGAGGGAGAGCGGGAGGGACAGAGCGGGAGGGACAGAGCGGGAGCGGGAGGGGCAGAGGGGGAGCGGGAGGGGGCAGAGGGGGAGTGGGGAGGGATAGAGGGGGAGTGGGAGGGATAGAGGGGGAGTGGGAGGGATAGAGGGGGAGTGGGAGGGATAGAGGGAGAGCGGGAGGACAGAGCGGGAGCAGGAGGGACAGAGGGAGAGGGACAGAGCGATGAGCGGGAGGGACAGAGGGGGAGCAGGAAGGACAGAGGGAGAGCAGGAGGGACAGAGCGAGAGAGGGAGGGACAGAGCGAGAGCGGGAGGGTCAGAGCGAGAGCGGGAGGGACAGAGCGAGAGCGGGAGGGACAGAGCGAGAGCGGGAGGGACAGAGCGAGAGCGGGAGGGAGAGTGGAGGGCAGAGCGACAGCGGGAGGGACAGAGCGAGAGCGGGACGGACAGAGCGGGAGGGACAGAGGGAGAGCGGGAGGGACAGAGCGAGAGCGGGAGGGACAGAGCGAGAGCGGGAGGGACAGAGCGAGAGCGGGAGGGACAGAGCGAGAGCGGGACGGACAGAGCGAGAGCGGGACGGACAGAGCGAGAGCGGGACGGACAGAGCGAGAGCGGGACGGACAGAGCGGGAGGGACAGAGCGAGAGCGGGAGGGACAGAGGGAGAGCGGGAGGGACAGGGCGAGAGCGGGAGGGACAGAGCGAGAGCGGGAGGGACAGAGCGAGAGCGGGAGGGGACAGAGCGAGAGCGGGAGGGACAGAGCGAGAGCGGGAGGGACAGAGCGAGAGCGGGAGGGACAGAGCGAGAGCGGGAGGGACAGAGCGAGAG
Source organism: Scyliorhinus torazame (assembly GCF_047496885.1). NCBI lineage: Eukaryota > Metazoa > Chordata > Chondrichthyes > Carcharhiniformes > Scyliorhinidae > Scyliorhinus > Scyliorhinus torazame. The sequence goes on from NC_092718.1 coordinate 136,683,499, forward strand.
CGGGAGGGACAGAGCGAGAGCGGGAGGGACAGAGCGAGAGCGGGAGGGACAGAGCGAGAGCGGGAGGGACAGAGCGAGAGCGGGAGGGACAGAGGGAGAGCGGGAGGGACAGAGGGAGAGCGGGAGGGACAGAGGGACAGCGGGAGGGACAGAGGGACAGCGGGAGGGACAGAGGGAGAGGGACAGAGCGAGGGCGGGAGGGACAGAGCGAGAGCGGGAGGGACAGAGCGAGAGCGGGAGGGACAGAGCGAGGGCGGGAGGGACAGAGGGGAGAGCGGGAGGGACAGAGGGAGGGCGGGGAGGGACAGAGCGAGGGCGGGAGGGACAGAGCGAGAGCGGGAGGGGACAGAGCGAGAGCAGGTGGAAAAGAGGGAGAGCTCGAAGGACAGATGGAGAGCGGGAGGGACAGAGCGGGAGCGGGAGGGACAGAGGGAGAGCGGGAGGGACAGAGGGAGAGCGGGACGGACAGAGCGGGAGGGACAGAGGGAGAGCGGGAGGGACAGAGGGAGAGCGGGAGGGACAGAGGGACAGCGGGAGGGACAGAGGGACAGAGGGAGGGACAGAGGGAGAGGGGACAGAGCGAGGGCGGGAGGGACAGAGCGAGAGCGGGAGGGACAGAGCGAGAGCGGGAGGGACAGAGCGAGGGCGGGAGGGACAGAGCGAGAGCGGGAGGGACAGAGGGAGGGCGGGAGGGACAGAGCGAGGGCGGGAGGGACAGAGCGAGAGCGGGAGGGACAGAGCGAGAGCAGGTGGAAAAGAGGGAGAGCTCGAAGGACAGATGGAGAGCGGGAGGGACAGAGTGGGAGCGACAGAGGGAGAGCGGGAGGGACAGAGGGAGAGCGGGACGGACAGAGCGGGAGGGACAGAGGGAGAGCGGGAGGGACAGAGGGAGAGAGGGAGGGACTGAGCGAGAGCGGAAGGGGCAGAGGGAGAGCGGGAAGGACAGAGACAGAGCATGAAGGACAGAGCGAGAGCGTGAGGGGCAGAGCGAGAGCGGGAGGGACAAAGCGAGAGCCAGAGGGACAGAGGGACAGAGGGAGAGCTGGTGGAAAAGAGGGAGAGCTCGAAGGACAGAGGGAGAGCGGGAGGGACAGAGCGGGAGGGACAGAGCGGGAGCGGGAGGGGCAGAGGGGGAGCGGGAGGGGGCAGAGGGGGAGTGGGAGGGATAGAGGGGGAGTGGGAGGGATAGAGGGGGAGTGGGAGGGATAGAGGGGGAGTGGGAGGGATAGAGGGAGAGCGGGAGGGACAGAGCGGGAGCAGGAGGGACAGAGGGAGAGGGACAGAGCGAGAGCGGGAGGGACAGAGGGGGAGCAGGAAGGACAGAGGGAGAGCAGGAGGGACAGAGCGAGAGAGGGAGGGACAGAGCGAGAGCGGGAGGGTCAGAGCGAGAGCGGGAGGGACAGAGCGAGAGCGGGAGGGACAGAGCGAGAGCGGGAGGGACAGAGCGAGAGCGGGAGGGAGAGTGGGAGGGCAGAGCGACAGCGGGAGGGACAGAGGGAGAGTGGGAGGGACAGAGGGAAAGCGGGAGGGACAGAGGGAGAGCGGGAGGGACAGAAGGAGAGTGGGAGGGACAGAGGGAGAGCAGGAGGGTCAGAGCGAGAGCGGGACGGACAGAGCGAGAGCGGGACGGACAGAGCGAGAGCGGGACGGACAGAGCGGGAGGGACAGAGGGAGAGCGGGAGGGACAGAGCGAGAGCGGGACGGACAGAGCGAGAGCGGGAGGGACAGAGCGAGAGCGGGAGGGACAGAGCGAGAGCGGGAGGGACAGAGGGAGAGCGGGAGGGACAGAGCGAGAGCGGGAGGGACAGAGCGAGAGCGGGACGGACAGAGCGAGAGCGGGACGGACAGAGCGAGAGCGGGACGGACAGAGCGGGAGGGACAGAGCGAGAGCGGGAGGGACAGAGGGAGAGCGGGAGGGACTGAGGGAGAGCGGGAGGGACAGAGGGAGAGCGGGAGGGACAGAGCGAGAGCGGGAGGGACAGAGCGAGAGCGGGAGGGACAGAGCGACAGCGGGAGGGACAGAGCGACAGCGGGAGGGACAGAGCGAGAGCGGGAGGGACAGAGCGAGAGCGGGAGGGACAGAGCGAGAGCGGGAGGGACAGAGCGAGAGCGGGAGGGACAGAGCGAGAGCGGGAGGGACAGAGCGAGAGCGGGAGGGACAGAGGGACAGCGGGAGGGACAGAGGGACAGCGGGAGGGACAGAGGGAGAGGGACAGAGCGAGGGCGGGAGGGACAGAGCGAGAGCGGGAGGGACAGAGCGAGGGCGGGAGGGACAGAGCGAGAGCGGGAGGAACAGAGGGAGAGCGGGAGGGACAGAGGGAGGGCGGGAGGGGGCAGAGGGGGAGTGGGAGGGATAGAGGGGGAGTGGGAGGGATAGAGGGGGAGTGGGAGGGATAGAGGGGGAGTGGGAGGGATAGAGGGAGAGCGGGAGGGACAGAGCGGGAGCAGGAGGGACAGAGGGAGAGGGACAGAGCGAGAGCGGGAGGGACAGAGGGGGAGCAGGAGGGACAGAGCGAGAGAGGGAGGGACAGAGCGAGAGCGGGAGGGACAGAGCGAGGACGGGGGGGACAGAGCGAGAGCGGGAGGGACAGAGCGAGAGCGGGAGGGACAGAGCGAGAGCGGGAGGGAGAGTGGGAGGGACAGAGGGAAAGCGGGAGGGACAGAGGGAGAGCGGGAGGGACAGAGGGAGAGTGGGAGGGACAGAGGGAGAGCAGGAGGGACAGAGGGAGAGCTCGAATGACAGAGGGACAGAGGGAGCGCAGGTGGGAAAGAGGGAGAGCTCGAAGGACAGAGGGAGAGCGGGAGAGACAGAGCGGGAGCGGGACGGACAGAGGGAGAGGGGGAGGGACAGAGGGAGAGCGGGACGGACAGAGGGAGAGGGTGAGGGACAGAAGGAGAGGGGGTGGGACAGAGGGAGAGCGGGAGGGACAGAGGGAGAGGGGGAGGGACAGAGGGAGAGCGGGAGGGACAGAGGGAGAGCGGGACGGACAGAGGGAGAGCGGGACGGACAGAGGGAGAGCGGGACGGACAGAGGGAGAGCGGGACGGACAGAGCGGGAGGGACAGACGCACAGCGGGAGGGACAGAGTGAGAGCGGGAGGACAGATCGAGAGCGGGAGGGACAGAGGGAGAGCGGGAGGGACAGAGGGAGAGCGGGAGGGAGAGCGGATGGGACAGAGGGAGAGCGGATGGGACAGAGGGAGAGCGGATGGGATAGAGGGAGAGCGGGAGGGACAGAGGGAGAGCGGGAGGGACAGAGCGAGAGCGGGAGGGACAGAGGGAGAGCGGGAGGGACAGAGGGAGAGCGGGAGGGAGAGCGGGAGGGACAGAGGGAGAGCGGAAGGGACAGAGCGAGGGCGGGAGGGACAGAGCGAGAGCGGGAGGGACAGAGCGACAGCAGGTGGAAAAGAGGGAGAGCTCGAAGGACAGATGGAGAGCGGGAGGGACAGAGCGGGAGCGGGAGGGACAGAGGGAGAGCGGGAGGGAGAGCGGGACAGACAGAGCGGGAGGGACAGAGGGAGAGCGGGAGGGACAGAGGGAGAGCGGGAGGGAGAGCGGGAGGGACAGAGGGAGAGCGGGAGGGACAGAGGGAGAGCGGGAGGGACAGAGGGAGAGCGGGAGGGACAGAGGGAGAGAGGGAGGGACTGAGCGAGAGCGGAAGGGGCAGAGGGAGAGCGGGAAGGACAGAGACAGAGCATGAAGGACAGAGCGAGAGCGTGAGGGACAGAGCGAGAGCGTGAGGGACAGAGCGAGAGCGGGAGGGACAGAGCGAGAGCGGGAGGTACAGAGCGAGAGCGGGAGGGACAGAGCGAGAGCGGGAGGGACAGAGCGAGAGCGGGAGGGACAGAGCGAGAGCGGGAGGGACAGAGCGAGAGCGGGAGGGACAGAGGGACAGCGGGAGGGACAGAGGGAGAGGGACAGAGCGAGGGCGGGAGGGACAGAGCGAGAGCGGGAGGGACAGAGCGAGGGCGGGAGGGACAGGGCGAGAGCGTGAGGGACAGAGCGAGAGCGGGAGGGACAAAGCGAGAGCCAGAGGGACAGAGGGAGAGCTGGTGGAAAAGAGGGAGAGCTCGAAGGACAGAGGGAGAGCGGGAGGGACAGAGCGGGAGGGACAGAGGGAGAGCGGGAGGGACAAAGGGAGAGCGGGAGGGGGCAGAGGGGGAGTGGGAGGGATAGAGGGGGAGTGGGAGGGATAGAGGGGGAGTGGGAGGGATAGAGGGGGAGTGGGAGGGATAGAGGGAGAGCGGGAGGGACAGAGCGGGAGCAGGAGGGACAGAGGGAGAGGGACAGAGCGAGAGCGGGAGGGACAGAGGGGGAGCAGGAGGGACAGAGCGAGAGAGGGAGGGACAGAGCGAGAGCGGGAGGGACAGAGCGAGGACGGGGGGGACAGAGCTAGAGCGGGAGGGACAGAGCGAGAGCGGGAGGGACAGAGCGAGAGCGGGAGGGAGAGTGGGAGGGACAGAGGGAAAGCGGGAGGGACAGAGGGAGAGCGGGAGGGACAGAGGGAGAGTGGGAGGGACAGAGGGAGAGCAGGAGGGACAGAGGGAGAGCTCGAATGACAGAGGGACAGAGGGAGCGCAGGTGGGAAAGAGGGAGAGCTCGAAGGACAGAGGGAGAGCGGGAGGGATAGAGCGAGAGCGGGAGGGACAGAGCGAGAGCGGGAGGGACAGAGGGAGAGCGGGACGGACAGAGCGGGAGGACAGATCGAGAGCGGGAGGGACAGAGGGAGAGCGGGAGGGACAGAGGGAGAGCGGATGCGACAGAGGGAGAGCAGGAGGGACAGAGGGAGAGCGGGAGGGACAGAGCGAAAGCGGGAGGGACAGAGCGAGAGCGGGAGGGACAGAGCGAGAGCGGGAGTGACAGAGGGAGAGCGGGAGGGACAGAGCGAGAGCGGGAGGGACAGAGCGAGAGCGGAAGGGACAGAGCGAGAGCGGGAGGGACAGAGCGAGAGCGGGAGGGACAGAGCGAGAGCGGGAGGGACAGAGCGAGAGCGGGAGGGACAGAGGGAGTGCGGGAGGGACAGAGCGAGAGCGGGAGGTACAGAGCGAGAGCGGGAGGGACAGAGCGAGAGCGGGAGGGACAGAGCGAGAGCGGGAGGGACAGAGCGAGAGCGGGAGGGACAGAGCGAGAGCGGGAGGGACAGAGCGAGAGCGGGACGGACAGAGCGAGAGCGGGACGGACAGAGCGAGAGCGGGACGGACAGAGCGAGAGCGGGACGGACAGAGCGAGAGCGGGACGGACAGAGCGAGAGCGGGACGGACAGAGCGAGAGCGGGAGGGACAGAGCGAGAGCGGGAGGGACAGAGCGAGAGCGGGAGGGACAGAGCGAGAGCGGGAGGGACAGAGCGAGAGCGGGACGGACAGAGCGAGAGCGGGACGGACAGAGCGAGAGCGGGACGGACAGAGCGAGAGCGGGACGGACAGAGCGAGAGCGGGACGGACAGAGCGAGAGCGGGACGGACAGAGCGAGAGCGGGACGGACAGAGCGAGAGCGGGACGGACAGAGCGGGAGGGACAGAGGGAGAGCGGGAGGGACAGAGCGAGAGCGGGACGGACAGAGCGAGAGCGGGAGGGACAGAGCGAGAGCGGGAGGGACAGAGCGAGAGCGGGAGGGACAGAGGGAGAGTGGGAGGGACAGAGCGAGAGCGGGAGGGACAGAGCGAGAGCGGGACGGACAGAGCGAGAGCGGGACGGACAGAGCGAGAGCGGGACGGACAGAGCGGGAGGGACAGAGCGAGAGCGGGAGGGACAGAGGGAGAGCGGGAGGGACAGAGGGAGAGCGGGAGGGACAGAGCGAGAGCGGGAGGGACAGAGCGAGAGCGGGAGGGACAGAGCGACAGCGGGAGGGACAGAGCGAGAGCGGGAGGGACAGAGCGAGAGCGGGAGGGACAGAGCGAGAGCGGGAGGGACAGAGCGAGAGCGGGAGGGACAGAGGGAGAGCGGGAGGGACAGAGCGAGAGCGGGAGGGACAGAGCGAGAGCGGGAGGGACAGAGCGACAGCGGGAGGGACAGAGCGAGAGCGGGAGGGACAGAGCGAGAGCGGGAGGGACAGAGCGAGAGCGGGAGGGACAGAGCGAGAGCGGGAGGTACAGAGCGAGAGCGGGAGGGACAGAGCGAGAGCGGGAGGGACAGAGCGAGAGCGGGAGGGACAGAGCGAGAGCGGGAGGGACAGAGGGACAGCGGGAGGGACAGAGGGACAGCGGGAGGGACAGAGGGAGAGGGACAGAGCGAGGGCGGGAGGGACAGAGCGAGAGCGGGAGGGACAGAGCGAGGGCGGGAGGGACAGAGCGAGAGCGGGAGGAACAGAGGGAGAGCGGGAGGGACAGAGGGAGGGCGGGAGGGACAGAGCGAGGGCGGGAGGGACAGAGCGAGAGCGGGAGGGACAGAGCGAGAGCAGGTGGAAAAGAGGGACAGCTCGAAGGACAGATGGAGAGCGGGAGGGACAGAGCGGGAGCGGGAGGGACAGAGGGAGAGCGGGAGGGACAGAGGGAGAGCGGGACGGACAGAGCGGGAGGGACAGAGGGAGAGCGGGAGGGACAGAGGGAGAGCGCGAGGGACAGCGGGAGGGACAGAGGGAGAGGGACAGAGCGAGGGCGGGAGGGACAGAGCGAGAGCGGGAGGGACAGAGCGAGAGCGGGAGGGACAGAGCGAGAGCGGGAGGGACAGAGCGAGGGCGGGAGGGACAGAGGGAGAGCGGGAGGGACAGAGGGAGGGCGGGAGGGACAGAGCGAGGGCGGGAGGGACAGAGCGAGAGCGGGAGGGACAGAGCGACAGCAGGTGGAAAAGAGGGAGAGCTCGAAGGACAGATGGAGAGCGGGAGGGACAGAGCGGGAGCGGGAGGGACAGACGCACAGCGGGAGGGAGAGCGGGACAGACAGAGCGGGAGGGACAGAGGGAGAGCGGGAGGGACAGAGGGAGAGAGGGAGGGACTGAGCGAGAGCGGAAGGGGCAGAGGGAGAGCGGGAAGGACAGAGACAGAGCATGAAGGACAGAGCGAGAGCGTGAGGGACAGAGCGAGAGCGTGAGGGACAGAGCGAGAGCGGGAGGGACAGAGCGAGAGCGGGAGGTACAGAGCGAGAGCGGGAGGGACAGAGCGAGAGCGGGAGGGACAGAGCGAGAGCGGGAGGGACAGAGCGAGAGCGGGAGGGACAGAGGGACAGCGGGAGGGACAGAGGGACAGCGGGAGGGACAGAGGGAGAGGGACAGAGCGAGGGCGGGAGGGACAGAGCGAGAGCTGGAGGGACAGAGCGAGGGCGGGAGGGACAGAGCGAGAGCGTGAGGGACAGAGCGAGAGCGGGAGGGACAAAGCGAGAGCCAGAGGGACAGAGGGAGAGCTGGTGGAAAAGAGGGAGAGCTCGAAGGACAGAGGGAGAGCGGGAGGGACAGAGCGGGAGGGACAGAGGGAGAGCGGGAGGGACAAAGGGAGAGCGGGAGGGGGCAGAGGGGGAGTGGGAGGGATAGAGGGGGAGTGGGAGGGATAGAGGGGGAGTGGGAGGGATAGAGGGGGAGTGGGAGGGATAGAGGGAGAGCGGGAGGGACAGAGCGGGAGCAGGAGGGACAGAGGGAGAGGGACAGAGCGAGAGCGGGAGGGACAGAGGGGGAGCAGGAGGGACAGAGCGAGAGAGGGAGGGACAGAGCGAGAGCGGGAGGGACAGAGCGAGGACGGGGGGGACAGAGCGAGAGCGGGAGGGACAGAGCGAGGACGGGGGGGACAGAGCGAGAGCGGGAGGGACAGAGCGAGAGCGGGAGGGACAGAGCGAGAGCGGGAGGGAGAGTGGGAGGGACAGAGGGAAAGCGGGAGGGACAGACGGAGAGCGGGAGGGACAGAGGGAGAGTGGGAGGGACAGAGGGAGAGCAGGAGGGACAGAGGGAGAGCTCGAATGACAGAGGGACAGAGGGAGCGCAGGTGGGAAAGAGGGAGAGCGGGAGGGACAGAGCGAGAGCGGGAGGGACAGAGCGAGAGCGGGAGGGACAGAGCGACAGCGGGAGGGACAGAGCGAGAGCGGGAGGGACAGAGCGAGAGCGGGAGGGACAGAGCGAGGGCGGGAGGGACAGAGCGAGAGCGGGAGGAACAGAGGGAGAGCGGGAGGGACAGAGGGAGGGCGGGAGGGACAGAGCGAGGGCGGGAGGGACAGAGCGAGAGCGGGAGGGACAGAGCGAGAGCAGGTGGAAAAGAGGGACAGCTCGAAGGACAGATGGAGAGCGGGAGGGACAGAGCGGGAGCGGGAGGGACAGAGGGAGAGCGGGAGGGACAGAGGGAGAGCGGGACGGACAGAGCGGGAGGGACAGAGGGAGAGCGGGAGGGACAGATGGAGAGCGCGAGGGACAGCGGGAGGGACAGAGGGAGAGGGACAGAGCGAGGGCGGGAGGGACAGAGCGAGAGCGGGAGGGACAGAGCGAGAGCGGGAGGGACAGAGCGAGAGCGGGAGGGACAGAGCGAGGGCGGGAGGGACAGAGGGAGGGCGGGAGGGACAGAGGGAGGGCGGGAGGGACAGAGCGAGGGCGGGAGGGACAGAGCGAGAGCGGGAGGGACAGAGCGACAGCAGGTGGAAAAGAGGGAGAGCTCGAAGGACAGATGGAGAGCGGGAGGGACAGAGCGGGAGCGGGAGGGACAGAGGGAGAGCGGGAGGGAGAGCGGGACAGACAGAGCGGGAGGGACAGAGGGAGAGCGGGAGGGACAGAGGGAGAGCGGGAGGGACAGAGGGAGAGAGGGAGGGACTGAGCGAGAGCGGAAGGGGCAGAGGGAGAGCGGGAAGGACAGAGACAGAGCATGAAGGACAGAGCGAGAGCGTGAGGGACAGAGCGAGAGCGTGAGGGACAGAGCGAGAGCGGGAGGGACAGAGCGAGAGCGGGAGGTACAGAGCGAGAGCGGGAGGGACAGAGCGAGAGCGGGAGGGACAGAGCGAGAGCGGGAGGGACAGAGCGAGAGCGGGAGGGACAGAGCGAGAGCGGGAGGGACAGAGGGACAGCGGGAGGGACAGAGGGACAGCGGGAGGGACAGAGGGAGAGGGACAGAGCGAGGGCGGGAGGGACAGAGCGAGAGCGGGAGGGACAGAGCGAGGGCGGGAGGGACAGAGCGAGAGCGTGAGGGACAGAGCGAGAGCGGGAGGGACAAAGCGAGAGCCAGAGGGACAGAGGGAGAGCTGGTGGAAAAGAGGGAGAGCTCGAAGGACAGAGGGAGAGCGGGAGGGACAGAGCGGGAGGGACAGAGGGAGAGCGGGAGGGACAAAGGGAGAGCGGGAGGGGGCAGAGGGGGAGTGGGAGGGATAGAGGGGGAGTGGGAGGATAGAGGGGGAGTGGGAGGGATAGAGGGGGAGTGGGAGGGATAGAGGGAGAGCGGGAGGGACAGAGCGGGAGCAGGAGGGACAGAGGGAGAGGGACAGAGCGAGAGCGGGAGGGACAGAGGGGGAGCAGGAGGGACAGAGCGAGAGAGGGAGGGACAGAGCGAGAGCGGGAGGGACAGAGCGAGGACGGGGGGGACAGAGCGAGAGCGGGAGGGACAGAGCGAGAGCGGGAGGGACAGAGCGAGAGCGGGAGGGACAGAGCGAGAGCGGGAGGGAGAGTGGGAGGGACAGAGGGAAAGCGGGAGGGACAGAGGGAGAGCGGGAGGGACAGAGGGAGAGTGGGAGGGACAGAGGGAGAGCAGGAGGGACAGAGGGAGAGCTCGAATGACAGAGGGACAGAGGGAGCGCAGGTGGGAAAGAGGGAGAGCTCGAAGGACAGAGGGAGAGCGGGAGAGACAGAGCGGGAGCGGGACGGACAGAGGGAGAGGGGGAGGGACAGAGGGAGAGCGGGACGGACAGAGGGAGAGGGTGAGGGACAGAAGGAGAGGGGGTGGGACAGAGGGAGAGCGGGAGGGACAGAGGGAGAGGGGGAGGGACAGAGGGAGAGCGGGAGGGACAGAGGGAGAGCGGGACGGACAGAGGGAGAGCGGGACGGACAGAGCGGGAGGGACAGACGCACAGCGGGAGGGACAGAGTGAGAGCGGGACGGACAGAGCGGGAGGACAGATCGAGAGCGGGAGGGACAGAGGGAGAGCGGGAGGGAGAGCGGATGGGACAGAGGGAGAGCGGATGGGATAGAGGGAGAGCGGGAGGGACAGAGGGAGAGCGGGAGGGACAGAGCGAGAGCGGGAGGGACAGAGCGAGAGCGGGAGGGACAGAGGGAGAGCGGGAGGGACAGAGGGAGAGCGGGAGGGACAGAGGGAGAGCGGGACGGACAGAGCGGGAGGACAGATCGAGAGCGGGAGGGACAGAGGCAGAGCAGGAGGGACAGAGAGAGAGCGGATGGGACAGAGGGAGAGCGGGAGGGACAGAGGGAGAGTGGGAGGGACAGAGCGAGAGCGGGAGGGACAGAGCGAGAGCGGGAGGGATGAAGGAGAGCCGGAGGGACAGAGCGACAGCAGGAGGGACAGAGGGAGAGCGTGAGGGACAGGGGGAGAGCGGGAGGGACGGGGAGAGCGGGAGGGACAGAGGGTTCATAGAATTTACAGTGCAGAAGGAGGCCATTCGGCCCATCGAGTCTGCACCGGCTCTTAGAAAGAGCACCCTACCCAAGGTCAACACCGCCACCCTATCCCCATAACCAAGTAACCCCATAATCCAGTAACCCCACCCAACACTAAGGGCAATTTTGGACACTAAGGACACAATTTACCATGGCCAATCCACCTAACCTGCACATCTTTGGACTGTGGGAGGAAACCGGAGCACCCGGAGGAAACCCACGCACACACGGGGAGGATGTGCAGACTCCGCACAGACAGTGACCCAAGCTGGAATCGAACCTGGGACCCTGGAGCTGTGAAGCAATTGTGCTATCCACAAGGCTACTGTGCTGCCCGTGAGCGGGAGGGACAGAGGGAGAGCGGGAGGGACAGAGGGAGGGACAGAGGGAGAGCGGGAGGGACAGAGCGAGGGCGGGAGGGAGAGAGCCGGAGGGACAGAGCAACAGCGGGAGGGACAGAGGGAGAGTGGGAGGGACAGAGGGAGAGCTCGAAGGACAGGGGGAGTACGGGAGGGCCAGAGCGGGAGCGGAACGGACAGAGGGAGAGCGGGAGGGACAGAGCAAGAGCGGGAGGGACAGAGGAAGAGTGGCAGGGACAGAGGGAGAGCGGACCGGACAGAGGTAGAGCGGGACGGACAGAGGGAGAGCGGGACGGACAGAGGGAGAGCGGGAGGGACAGAGGGAGTGCGGGAGGGAGAGCGGGAGGGACAGAGCGAGAGTGGGAGGGACAGAGGGAGAGCGGGAGGGACAGAGCGGGAGGGACAGAGCGAGAGCGGGAGGGACAGAGGGAGAGCGGAAGGGGCAGAGGGAGAACGGGACGGACAGAGCATGAGGGACAGAGCGAGACCGTGAGGGACAGGGGGAGAGCGGGAGGGACAGAGGGTGAGCGGGAGGGACAGAGGGAGAGCTTGAGGGACAGAGGGAGAGCTTGAGGGACAGAGGGAGAGCTTGAAGGACAGAGGGACAGAGCGAGAGCAGGTGGAAAAGAGGGAGAGCTCGAAGGACAGATGGAGAGCGGGAGGGACAGAGGGCGAGCGGGAGGGACAGAGGGAGAGAGGGAGGGACAGAGGGAGAGAGGGAGGGACTGAGCGAGAGCGGAAGGGGCAGAGTGAGAGCGGGAAGGACAGAGACAGAGCGGGAGGGACAGAGGGAGAGCGGGAGGGACAGAGCAAGAGCGGGAGGGACAGAGCGAGGGCGGGAGGGAGAGGGAGAGCCGGAGGGACAGAGCGACAGCGGGAGGGACAGAGGGAGAGTGGGAGGGACAGAGGGAGAGTGGGAGGGACAGAGGGAGAGTGGGAGGGACAGAGGGAGAGCTCGAAGGACAGAGGGACAGAGGGAGAGCAGGTGGGAAAGAGGGAGAACTCGAAGGACAGGGGGAGTACGGGAGGGCCAGAGCGGGAGCGGGAGGGACAGAGGGAGGGACAGAGCAAGAGCGGGAGGGACAGAGGGAGAGCGGGACGGACAGAGGGAGAGCGGGACGGACAGAGGGAGAGCGGGAGGCACAGAGGGAGTGCGGTAGGGAGAGCGGGAGGGACAGAGCGAGAGTGGGAGGGACAGAGGGAGAACGGGAGGGACAGAGGGAGAGCGGGAGGGACAGAGGGAGAGCGGGAGGGACAGAGGGAGAGCGGGAGGGACAGAGGGAGAGAGGGAGGGACAGAGAGAGAGGGAGGGACAGAGCGAGAGCGGGAGGGACAGAGGGAGAGCGGGAGGGGCAGAGGGAGAATGGGACGGACAGAGCATGAGGGACAGAGCGAGAGCGTGAGGGACAGGGGGAGAGCGGGAGGGACAGGGGGAGAGCGGGAGGGACAGAGGGAGAGCTTGAAGGACAGAGGGAGAGCTCGAAGGACAGAGGGACAGAGGGAGAGCAGGTGGAAAAGAGGGAGAGCTCGAAGGACAGATGGAGAGCGGGAGGGACAGAGCGGGAGGGACAGAGGGAGAGCGGGAGGGACAGAGGGAGAGAGGGAGGGACAGAGGGAGAGAGGGAGGGACTGAGCGAGAGCGGAAGGGGCAGAGGGAGAGTGGGAAGGACAGAGACAGAGCGGGAGGGACAGAGGGAGAGCGGGAGGGACAGAGCAAGAGCGGGAGGGACAGAGCGAGGGCGTGAGGGACAGAGGGAGAGCGGGAGGAACAGAGGGAGAGCGGGACGGACAGAGGGAGAGAGGGAGGGACTGAGCGAGAGCGGAAAGGGGCAGAGGGAGAGCGGGAAGGACAGAGACAGAGCGGGAGGGACAGAGGGAGAGCGGGAGGGACAGAGCAAGAGCGGGAGGGACAGAGCGAGGGCGTGAGGGACAGAGGGAGAGTGGGAGGGACAGAGGGATAGCAGGAGGGTCAGAGGGAGAGCTCGAAGGACAGAGGGACAGAGGGAACGCAGGTAGGAAAGAGGGAGAGCTCGAAGGACAGAGGGAGAGCGGGAGAGACAGAGCGGGTGCGGGACGGAGAGAGGAGGAGGGACAGAGGGAGAGCGGGACGGACAGAGGGAGAGGGGGAGGGACAGAGGGAGAGCGGGAGGGACAGAGGGAGAGCGGGAGGGACAGAGGGAGAGCTCGTAGGACAGAGGGACAGAGGGAGAGCAGGTGGAAAAGAGGGAGAGCTCGAAGGACAGAGCGGGAGCGGGAGGGACAGAGGGAGAGCGGGAGGGGGCAGAGGGGGAGTGGGAGGGATAGAGGGGGAGTGGGAGGGATAGAGGGGGAGTGGGAGGGATAGAGGGGGAGTGGGAGGGATAGAGGGAGAGCGGGAGGGACAGAGCGGGAGCAGGAGGGACAGAGGGAGAGGGACAGAGCGAGAGCGGGAGGGACAGAGGGGGAGCGGGAGGGACAGAGGGGGAGCGGGAGGGACAGAGGGGGAGCAGGAGGGACAGAGGGAGAGCAGGAGGGACAGAGCGAGAGAGGGAGGGACAGAGCGAGAGCGGGAGGGTCAGAGCGAGAGCGGGAGGGACAGAGCGAGAGCGGGAGGGACAGAGGGAGAGCGGGAGGGACTGAGCGAGAGCGGGAGGGACAGAGCGAGAGCGGGAGGTAGAGTGGGAGGGCAGAGCGACAGCGGGAGGGACAGAGGGAGAGTGGGAGGGACAGAGGGAAAGCGGGAGGGACAGAGGGAGAGCGGGAGGGACAGAGGGAGAGTTGGAGGGACAGAGGGAGAGTGGGAGGGACAGAGGGAGAGCAGGAGGGTCAGAGGGAGAGCTCGAAGGACAGAGGGACAGAGGGAGCGCAGGTAGGAAAGAGGGAGAGCTCGAAGGACAGAGGGAGAGTGGGAGAGACAGAGCGGGACGGACAGAGGGGGAGGGACAGAGGGAGAGCGGGACGGACAGAGGGAGAGGGGGAGGGACAGAGGGAGAGCGGGAGGGACAGAGGGAGAGCGGGAGGGACAGAGGGAGAGCGGGACGGACAGAGCGGGAGGGACAGAGGCAGAGCGGGAGGGACAGAGTGAGAGCGGGACGGACAGAGCGGGAGGACAGATCGAGAGCGGGAGGGACAGAGGGAGAGCGGGAGGGAGAGCGGATGGGACAGAGGGAGAGCGGATGGGACAGAGGGAGAGCGGGAGGGACAGAGGGAGAGTGGGAGGGATAGAGCGAGAGCGGGAGGGACAGAGCGAGAGCGGGAGGGACAGAGGGAGAGCGGGACGGACAGAGCGGGAGGACAGATCGAGAGCGGGAGGGACAGAGGGAGAGCGGGAGGGACAGAGGGAGAGCGGGAGGGACAGAGGGAGAGCGGATGGGACAGAGGGAGAGCGGATGGGACAGAGGGAGAGCGGGAGGGAGAGAGGGAGAGTGGGAGGGACAGAGCGAGAGCGGGAGGGACAGAGCGAGAGCGGGAGGGACAGAGGGAGAGCCGGAGGGACAGAGCGACAGCAGGAGGGACAGAGGGAGAGTGGGAGGGACAGGGCGAGAGCGGGAACGACAGAGGGAGAGCGGGAGGGAGAGCAGGACGGACAGAGCGGCAGCGGGAAGGACAGAGGGAGAGTCGGAGGGACAGAGGGAGAGCTCGAAGGACAGAGGGACAGAGGGAGAGCAGGTGGGAAAGAGGGAGAACTCGAAGGACAGGGGGAGTACGGGAGGGCCAGAGCGGGAGCGGGAGGGACAGAGGGAGAGCGGGAGGGACAGAGCAAGAGCGGGAGGGACAGAGCAAGAGCGGGAGGGACAGAGGAAGAGTGGGAGGGACAGAGGGAGAGCGGGACGGACAGAGGGAGAGCGGGAGGGATAGAGGGAGTGCGGGAGGGAGAGCGGGAGGGACAGAGCGAGAGTGGGAGGGACAGAGGGAGAGCGGGAGGGACAGGGGGACAGCGGGAGGGCCAGAGGGAGAGAGGGAGGGACAGAGGGAGAGAGGGAGGGACAGAGCGAGAGCGGGAGGGACAGAGGGAGAGCGGGAGGGGCAGAGGGAGAGCGGGACGGACAGAGCAGGAGGGACAGAGGGAGAGCGGGAGGGACAGCGCGAGAGCAGAGGGAGAGCGGGAGGGACAGATGGAGAGCGGGAGGGACAGAGGGAGAGCGGGAGGGACAGAGGGAGAGCGGGAGGGACAGAGGGAGAGCGGGAGGGACAGAGGGAGAGCGGAAGGGACAGAGCGAGTGCGGGAGGGACAGAGCAGGAGGGACAGAGGGAGAGCGGGAGGGACAGCGGGAGAGCGGGAGGACAGAGCAGGAGGGACAGAGGGAGAGCAGGAGGGACAGAGGGAGAGCGGGAGGGACAGCAGGAGAGCGGGAGGACAGAGCGAGAGCGGGAGGGACAGAGGTAGAGTGGGAGGGACAGAGGGAGAGCGGGAGGGACAGAGCGAGAGCGGGAGGGACAGAGCGAGAGCGGGAGGGAGAGGGAGAGCCGGAGGGACAGAGCGACAGCGGGAGGGACAGAGGGAGAGTGGGAGGGACAGAGGGAGAGCGGGACGGACAGAGGGAGAGCGGGACGGACAGAGGGAGAGCGGGAGGGACAGAGGGAGTGCGGGAGCGAGAGCGGGAGGGACAGAGCGAGATCGGGAGGGACAGAGGGAGAGAGGGAGGGACAGAGCGAGAGCGGGAGGGACAGAGGGAGAACGGGAGGGGCAGAGGGAGAACGGGACGGACAGAGCATGAGGGACAGAGCGAGAGCGTGAGGGACAGGGGGAGAGCGGGAGGGACAGAGGGTGAGCGGGAGGGACAGAGGGAGAGCTCGAGGGACAGAGGGAGAGCAGGTGGAAAAGAGGGAGAGCTCGAAGGACAGATGGAGAGCGGGAGGGACAGAGCGGGAGCGGGAGGGACAGAGGGAGAGCGGGAGGGACAGAGGGAGAGCGGGAGGGACAGAGGGAGAGCGGGAGGGACAGAGGGAGAGCGGGACGGACAGAGCGGGAGGGACAGAGGGAGAGCGGGAGGGACAGACGGAGAGCGGGAGGGACAGCGGGAGAGAGGGAGGGACTGAGCGAGAGCGGAAGGGGCAGAGGGAGAGCGGGAAGGACAGAGACAGAGCATGAAGGACAGAGCGAGAGCGTGAGGGACAGAGCGAGAGCGGGAGGGACAAAGCGAGAGTGAGAGGGACAGAGGGAGAGCTCGAAGGACAGAGGGAGAGCTGGTGGAAAAGAGGGAGTGCTCGAAGGACAGAGGGAGAGCGGGAGGGACAGAGCGGGAGGGACAGAGGGAGAGCGGGAGGGACAAAGGGAGAGTGGGAGGGGGCAGAGGGGGAGTGGGTGGGATAGAGGGGGAGTGGGAGGGATAGAGGGGGAGTGTGAGGGAGAGAGGGGGAGTGGGAGGGATAGAGGGAGAGCGGGAGGGACAGAGCGGGAGCAGGAGGGACAGAGGGAGAGGGACAGAGCGAGAGCGGGAGGGACAGAGGGGGAGCAGGAGGGACAGAGGGAGAGCGGGAGGGACAGAGGGAGAGTGGAAGGGACAGAGGGAGAGCAGGAGGGACAGAGGGAGAGCTCGAATGACAGAGGGACAGAGGGAGCGCAGGTGGGAAAGAGGGAGAGCTCGAAGGACAGAGGGAGAGCGGGAGAGACAGAGCGGGAGCGGGACGGACAGAGGGAGAGGGGGAGGGACAGAGGGAGAGCGGGACGGACAGAGGGAGAGGGGGAGGGACAGAGGGAGAGCGGGAGGGACAGACGCACAGCGGGAGGGACAGAGTGAGAGCGGGACGGACAGAGCGGGAGGACAGATCGAGAGCGGGAGGGACAGAGGGAGAGCGGGAGGGAGAGCGGATGGGACAGAGGGAGAGCGGATGGGACAGAGGGAGAGCGGGAGGGACAGAGGGAGAGCGGGAGGGACAGAGGGAGAGCGGGAGGGACAGAGGGAGAGCGGGAGGGACAGAGCGAGAGCGGGAGGGACAGAGCGAGAGCGGGAGGGACAGAGCGAGAGCGGGAGGGACAGAGCGAGAGCGGGAGGGACAGAGGGAGAGCGGGACAGACAGAGCGGGAGGACAGATCGAGAGCGGGAGGGACAGAGGCAGAGCGGGAGGGACAGAGGGAGAGCGGATGGGACAGAGGGAGAGCGGGAGGGACAGAGGGAGAGTGGGAGGGACAGAGCGAGAGCGGGAGGGACAGAGGGAGAGCGGGACGGACAGAGCAGGAGGGACAGAGGGAGAGCGGGAGGGAGAGAGGGAGGGACAGAGGGAGAGAGGGAGGGACTGAGCGTGAGCGGAAGGGGCAGAGGGAGAGTGGGAAGGACAGAGACAGAGCGGGAGGGACAGAGGGAGAGCGGGAGGGACAGAGGGAGAGCGGGAGGGACAGAGCGAGGGCGGGAGGGAGAGAGAGCCGGAGGGACAGAGCGACAGCGGGAGGGACAGAGGGAGAGTGGGAGGGACAGAGGGAGAGCTCGAAGGACAGGGGGAGTACGGGAGGGCCAGAGCGGGAGCGGGACGGACAGAGGGAGAGCGGGAGGGGCGAGAGGTAGGAAAGGGGACAAGGATGTCAGGCAGGCTTTCAGGGAGCTAGGATAAAGCTCAGAACTAGAACAAACAGAGTTGTTATCTCTGGGTTGTTGCCCGTGCCACGTGATAGTGAGATGAGGAATAAGGAGAGAGAGCATTTAAACACGTGGCTACAGGGATGGTGCAGGCGGGAGGGATTCAGATTTTTGGATAACTGGGGCTCTTTCTGGGGAAGGTGGGACCTCTACAGACAGGATGGTCTACATCTGAACCTGAGGGGCACAAATATCCTGGGGGGGAGATTTGTTAGTGCTCTTTGGGGGGGTTTAAACTAATGCAGCAGGGGCATGGGAACCTGGATTGTAGTTTTAGGGTAAGGGAGAATGTGAGTATAGAGGTCAGGAGCACAGATTTGACATCGCAGGAGGGGGCCAGTGTTCAGGTAGGTGGTTTGAAGTGTGTCTACTTCAATGCCAGGAGTATACGAAACAAGGTAGGGGAACTGGCAGCGTGGGTTGGTACCTGGGACTTCGATGTTGTGGCCATTTCGGAGACATGGATAGAGCAGGGACAGGAATGGATGTTGCAGGTTCCGGGATTTAGGTGTTTTAGTAAGCTCAGAGAAGGAGGCAAAAGAGGGGGAGGTGTGGCGCTGCTAGTCAAGAGCAGTATTACGGTGGCGGAGAGGATGCTAGATGGGGACTCTTCTGCCGAGGTAGTATGGGCGGAAGTTAGAAACAGGAAAGGAGAGGTCACCCTGTTGGGAGTTTTTTATAGGCCTCCTAATAGTTCTAGGGATGTAGAGGAAAGGATGGCGAAGATGATTCTGGATATGAGCGAAAGTAACAGGGTAGTTATTATGGGAGATTTTAACTTTCCAAATATTGACTGGAAAAGATATAGTTCGAGTACAATAGATGGGTCGTTTTTTGTACAGTGTGTGCAGGAGGGTTTCCTGAAACAATATGTTGACAGGCCAACAAGAGGCGAGGCCACGTTGGATTTGGTTTTGGGTCATGAACCAGGCCAGGTGTTGGATTTGGAGGTAGGAGAGCACTTTGGGGACAGTGACCACAATTCGGTGACGTTTACGTTAATGATGGAAAGGGATAAGTATACACCGCAGGGCAAGAGTTATAGCTGGGGGAAGGGCAATTATGATGCCATTAGACGTGACTTGGGGGGGATAAGGTGGAGAAGTAGGCTGCAAGTGTTGGGCACACTGGATAAGTGGGGCTTGTTCAAGGATCAGCTACTGCGTGTTCTTGATAAGTATGTACCGGTCAGACAGGGAGGAAGGCGTCGAGCGAGGGAACCGTGGTTTACCAAGGAAGTGGAATCTCTTGTTAAGAGGAAGAAGGAGGCCTATGTGAAGATGAAGTGTGAAGTTTCGGTTGGGGCGATGGATAGTTACAAGGTAGCGAGGAAGGATCTAAAGAGAGAGCTAAGACGAGCAAGGAGGGGACATGAGAAGTATTTGGCAGGAAGGATCAAGGAAAACCCAAAAGCTTTCTATAGGTATGTCAGGAATAAGCGAATGACTAGGGAAAGAGTAGGACCAGTCAAGGACAGGGATGGGAAATTGTGTGTGGAGTCTGAAGAGATAGGCGAGATACTAAATGAATATTTTTCGTCAGTATTCACTCAGGAAAAAGATAATGTTGTGGAGGAGAATGCTGAGCCCCAGGCTAATAGAATAGATGGCATTGAGGTACGTAGGGAAGAGGTGTTGGCAATTCTGGACAGGCTGAAAATAGATAAGTCCCCGGGACCTGATGGGATTTATCCTAGGATTCTATGGGAGGCCAGGGAAGAGATTGCTGGACCTTTGGCTTTGATTTTTATGTCATCATTGGCTACAGGAATAGTGCCAGAGGACTGGAGGACAGCAAATGTGGTCCCTTTGTTCAAAAAGGGGAGCAGAGACAACCCCGGCAACTATAGGCCGGTGAGCCTCACGTCTGTAGTGGGTAAAGTCTTGGAGGGGATTATAAGAGACAAGATTTATAATCATCTAGATAGGAATAATATGATCAGGGATAGTCAGCATGGCTTTGTGAAAGGTAGGTCATGCCTCACAAACCTTATTGAGTTCTTTGAGAAGGTGACTGAACAGGTAGACGAGGGTAGAGCAGTTGATGTGGTGTATATGGATTTCAGCAAAGCGTTTGATAAGGTTCCCCACGGTAGGCTATTGCAAAAAATACGGAGGCTGGGGATTGAGGGTGATTTAGAGATGTGGATCAGAAATTGGCTAGCTGAAAGAAGACAGAGGGTGGTGGTTGATGGGAAATGTTCAGAATGGAGTACAGTCACAAGTGGAGTACCACAAGGATCTGTTCTGGGGCCGTTGCTGTTTGTTATTTTTATCAATGACCTAGAGGAAGGCGCAGAAGGGTGGGTGAGTAAATTTGCAGACGATACTAAAGTCGGTGGTGTTGTCGATAGTGTGGAAGGATGTAGCAGATTGCAGAGGCATATAGATAAGCTGCAGAGCTGGGCCGAGAGGTGGCAAATGGAGTTTAATGTAGAGAAGTGTGAGGTGATTCACTTTGGAAGGAATAACAGGAATGCGGAATATTTGGCTAATGGTAAAGTTCTTGAAAGTGTGGATGAGCAGAGGGATCTAGGTGTCCATGTACATAGATCCCTGAAAGTTGCCACCCAGGTTGATAGGGTTGTGAAGAAGGCCTATGGAGTGTTGGCCTTTATTGGTAGAGGGATTGAGTTCCGGAGTCGGGAGGTCATGTTGCAGCTGTACAGAACTCTGGTACGGCCGCATTTGGAGTCTTGCGTATTGTTCTGGTCACCGCATTATAGGAAGGACGTGGAGGCTTTGGAGCGGGTGCAGAGGAGATTTACCAGGATGTTGCCTGGTATGGAGGGAAAATCTTATGAGGAAAGGCTGACGGACTTGAGGTTGTTTTCGTTGGAGAGAAGAAGGTTAAGAGGAGACTTAATAGAGGCATACAAAATGATCAGGGGGTTGGATAGGGTGGACAGTGAGAGCCTTCTCCCGCGGATGGATATGGCTGGCACGAGGGGACATAACTTTAAACTGAGGGGTAATAGATATAGGACAGAGGTCAGAGGTAGGTTCTTTACGCAAAGAGTAGTGAGGCCGTGGAATGCCCTACCTGCTACAGTGGTGAACTCGCCAACATTGAGGGCATTTAAAAGTTTATTGGATAAACATATGGATGATAATGGCATAGTGTAGGTTGGATGGCTTTTGTTTTGGTGCAACATCGTGGGCCGAAGGGCCTGTACTGCGCTGTATTGTTCTATGTTCTATGTCCTAGAGCAAGAGCGGGAGGGACAGAGGAAGAGTGGCAGGGACAGAGGGAGAGCGGACCGGACAGAGGTAGAGCGGGACGGACAGAGGGAGAGCGGGACGGACAGAGGGAGAGCGGGAGGGACAGAGGGAGTGCGGGAGGGAGAGCGGGAGGGACAGAGCGAGAGTGGGAGGGACAGAGGGAGAGCGGGAGGGACAGAGGGAGAGCGGGAGGGACAGAGCGAGAGCGGGAGGGACAGAGCGAGAGCGGGAGGGACAGAGGGAGAGCGGAAGGGGCAGAGGGAGAACGGGACGGACAGAGCATGAGGGACAGAGCGAGAGCGTGAGGGACAGGGGGAGAGCGGCAGGGACAGAGGGTGAGCGGGAGGGACAGAGGGTGAGCGGGAGGGACAGAGGGAGAGCTTGAAGGACAGAGGGACAGAGGGAGAGCAGGTGGAAAAGAGGGAGAGCTCGAAGGACAGATGGAGAGCGGGAGGGACAGAGCGGGATCGGGAGGGACAGAGGGCGAGCGGGAGGGACAGAGGGAGAGAGGGAGGGACAGAGGGAGAGAGGGAGGGACTGAGCGAGAGCAGAAGGGGCAGAGTGAGAGCGGGAAGGACAGAGACAGAGCGGGAGGGACAGAGGGAGAGCGGGAGGGACAGAGCAAGAGCGGGAGGGACAGAGCGAGGGCGGGAGGGACAGGGGGAGAGCGGGAGGGACAGAGGGTGAGCGGGAGGGACAGAGGGAGAGTGGGAGGGACAGAGGGAGTGCTCGAAGGACAGAGGGACAGTGGGAGAGCAGGTGGGAAAGAGGGACAACTCGAAGACAGGGGGAGTACGGGAGGGCCAGAGCGGGAGCGGGAGGGACACAGGGAGAGCGGGAGGGACAGAGCAAGAGTGGGAGGGACAGAGGGAGAGCGGGACGGACAGAGGGAGAGCGGGAGGGACAGAGGGAGAGCGGGAGGGACAGAGGGAGAGCGGGAGGGACAGAGGGAGAGAGGGAGGGACAGAGGGAGAGAGGGAGGGACAGAGCGAGAGCGGGAGGGACACAGGGAGAGCGGGAGGGACAGCGGGACAGCGGGACGACAAAGCGGGAGGGACAGAGCGAGAGGGACAGTGTGAGAGCGGGAGGGACAGAGGGAGAGCGGGAGGGACAGATCGAGAGCGGGAGGGACAGAGGGAGAGCTCGAAGGACAGAGGGACAGAGGGAGGGCAGGTGGGAAAGAGGGAGAGCTCAAAGGAGAGAGGGAGAGTGGGAGGGACAGAGCGGGAGCGGGAGGGACAGAGGGAGAGCGGGAGTGACAGAGGGAGAGCGGGACGGACAGAGCGAGAGGGGGAGGGACAGAGGGAGAGCGGGAGGGTCAGAGGGAGAGCGGGAGGGACAGAGGGAGAGCGGGAGGGACAGAGGGAGAGCGGGAGGGACAGAGGGAGAGCGGGAGGGACAGAGGGAGAGCGGGAGGGACAGAGGGAGAGCGGGAGGGACAGAGGGAGAGCGGGAAGGACAGAGGGAGAGCGGGACGGACAGAGCAGGAGGGACAGAGGGAGAGCGGGAGGGACAGAGGGAGAGCGGGAGGGACAGAGGGAGAGCGGGAGGGACAACGGGAGAGCGGGAGGACAGAGCGAGAGCGTAAGGGACAGAGGGAGAGCGTGAGGGACAGAGGGGGAGGGACAGAGGGGGAGCCGGAGGGACAGAGCGACAGCGGGAGGGACAGAGGGAGAGTGGGAGGGACAGAGGGAGAGCTCGAAGGACAGAAGGACAGAGGGAGAGCAGGTGGGAAAGAGGGAGAACTCGAAGGACAGGGGGAGTACGGGAGGGCCAGAGCGGGAGCGGGAGGGACAGAGGGAGAGCGGGAGGGACAGAGGAAGAGCGGGAGGGACAGAGGGAGAGCGGGACGGACTGAGCGGGAGGGACAGAGCGAGAGCGGGAGGGACAGAGCGAGAGCGGGAGGGACAGAGCGAGAGCGGGAGGGACAGAGCGAGAGCGGGAGGGACAGAGGGCGAGCCGGAGGGACAGAGCGACAGCGGGAGGGACAGAAGGAGAGTGGGAGGGACAGGGCGAGAGCGGGAACGACAGAGGGAGAGCGGGACGGACAGAGCGGGAGGGACAGAGGGAGAACGGGACGGACAGAGCATGAGGGACAGAGTGAGAGCGTGAGGGACAGAGTGAGAGCGTGAGGGACAGAGGGAGAGCGGGAGGGAGGGAGGGTGAGCGGGAGGGACAGAGGGTATGCGGGACGGACAGAGCGGGAGGGACAGAGGGAGAGCGGGAGGGACAGAGGGAGTGCGGGAGGGACAGCGGGAGAGCGGGACGACAAAGCGGGAGGGACAGAGCGAGAGCGGGAGGGACAGTGCGAGAGCGGGAGGGACAGAGGGAGAGTGGGAGGGACAGAGCGGGAGCGGGAGGGACAGAGGGAGAGCGGGAGGGACAGAGGGAGAGCGGGAGGGACAGAGGGAGAGCGGGAGGGACAGAGGGAGAGCGGAAGGGACAGAGGGAGAGCGGAAGGGACAGAGTGAGAGCGGGAGGGACAGAGTGAGAGCGGGAGGGACAGAGGGAGAGCGGGAGGTACAGAGGGAGAGCGGGACGGACAGAGCAGGAGGGACAGAGGGAGAGCGGGAGGGACAGCAGGAGAGCGGGCGGACAGAGCGAGAGCGGGAGGGACAGAGGGAGAGCGGGAGGGACAGAGGGAGAGCGGCAGGGACCGAGGGAGAGCGGGAGGGACAGAGGGAGAGCGGGAGGGACAGAGGGAGAGCGGGAGGGACAGAGGGAGAGCGGGAGGGACAGAGGGAGAGCGGGAGGGACAGAGGGAGAGCGGGAGGGACAGAGGGAGAGCGGGACGGACAGAGCAGGAGGGACAGAGGGAGAGCGGGAGGGACAGCGGGAGCACAGCGGGAGAGCGGGAGGGCAGAAGGAGAGCGGGAGGGACAGATTGAGAGCGGGAGGGACAGAGGGAGAGCGCGAGGGACAGAGGGAGAGCGGGAGGGACAGAAGGAGAGCGGGAGGGACAGAGGGAGAGCGGGAGAGACAGAGGGAGAGCGGAAGGGACAGAGCGAGAGCGGGAGGGACAGAGCGAGAGCGGGAGGGACAGAGGGAGAGCGGGACGGACAGAGCAGGAGGGACAGAGGGAGAGCGGGAGGGACAGAGGGAGAGCGGGAGGGACAGAGGGAGAGCGGGAGGGACAGAGGGAGAGCGGGAGGACAGAGCGAGAGCGGGAGGGACAGAGGGAGAGCGTGAGGGACAGAGGGGGAGGGACAGAGGGGGAGGGATAGAGGGAGAGCCGGAAGGACAGAGCGACAGCGGGAGGGACAGAGGGAGAGTGGGAGGGACAGAGGGAGAGCTCGAAGGACAGAGGGACAGAGGGACAGAGGGAGAGCAGGTGGGAAAGAGGGAGAACTCGAAGGACAGGGGGAGTACGGGAGGGCCAGAGCGGGAGCGGGAGGGACAGAGGGAGAGCGGGAGGGACAGAGGAAGAGCGGGAGGGACAGAGGGAGAGCGGGACGGACAGAGGGAGAGCGGGACGGACCGAGCGGGAGGGACAGAGGGAGAGCGGGAGGGGCAGAGGGAGAGCGGGAGGGGCAGAGGGAGAGAGGGAGGAACAGAGCGAGCGGGAGGGACAGAGGGAGAGCGAGAGGGGCAGAGGGAGAACGGGACGGACAGGGCATGAGGGACAGAGCGAGAGCGTGAGGGACAGGGGGAGAGCGGGAGGGACAGAGGGAGAGCGGAAGGGACAGAGCGAGAGCGGGAGGGACAGAGCGAGAGCGGGAGGGACAGAGCGAGAGAGGGAGGGACAGAGCGAGAGCGGGACGGACAGAGCAGGAGGGACAGAGGGAGAGCGGGAGGGACAGAGGGAGAGCGGGCGGGACAGAGGGAGAGCGGGAGGGACAGACGGAGAGCAGGACGGACAGAGCAGGAGGGACAGAGGGAGAGCGGGAGGGACAGCGGGAGAGCAGAGGGAGAGCGGGAGGGACAGATGGAAAGCGGGTGGGACAGAGGGAGAGCGGGAGGGACAGAGGGAGAGCGGGTGGGACAGAGGGAGAGAGGGAGGGACAGAGCGAGAGCGGGAGGGACAGAGCGGGAGGGACAGAGCGAGAACGGGAGGGACAGAGGGAGAGCGGGAGGTACAGAGGGAAAGCGGGACGGACAGAGCAGGAGGGACACAGGGAGAGCGGGAGGGACAGCGGGAGAGCGGGAGGGACAGAGGGAGAGCGGGAGGGACAGAGGGAGAGCGGGACGGTCAGAGCAGGAGGGACAGAGGGAGAGCGGGAGGGACAGCGCGAGAGCAGAGGGAGAGCGGGAGGGACAGATGGAGAGCGGGAGGGACAGAGGGAGAGCGGGAGGGACAGAGGGAGAGCGGGAGGGACAGAGGGAGAGCGGGAGGGACAGAGGGAGAGCGGGAGGGACAGAGGGAGAGCGGGAGGGACAGAGGGAGAGCGGGAGGGACAGAGCGAGAGCGGGAGGGACAGAGGGCGAGCCGGAGGGACAGAGCGACAGCGGGAGGGACAGAAGGAGAGTGGGAGGGACAGGGCGAGAGCGGGAACGACAGAGGGAGAGCGGGACGGACAGAGCGGGAGGGACAGAGGGAGAACGGGACGGACAGAGCATGAGGGACAGAGTGAGAGCGTGAGGGACAGAGTGAGAGCGTGAGGGACAGAGGGAGAGCGGGAGGGAGGGAGGGTGTGCGGGAGGGACAGAGGGTATGCGGGACGGAAAGAGCGGGAGGGACAGAGGGAGAGCGGGAGGGACAGAGGGAGTGCGGGAGGGACAGCGGGAGAGCGGGACGACAAAGCGGGAGGGACAGAGCGAGAGCGGGAGGGACAGTGTGAGAGCGGGAGGGACAGAGGGAGAGTGGGAGGGACAGAGCGGGAGCGGGAGGGACAGAGGGAGAGCGGGAGGGACAGAGGGAGAGCGGGAGGGACAGAGGGAGAGCGGGAGGGATAGAGGGAGAGCGGGAGGGACAGAGGGAGAGCGGAAGGGACAGAGGGAGAGCGGAAGGGACAGAGTGAGAGCGGGAGGGACAGAGTGAGAGCGGGAGGGACAGAGGGAGAGCGGGAGGTACAGAGGGAGAGCGGGACGGACAGAGCAGGAGGGACAGAGGGAGAGCGGGAGGGACAGCAGGAGAGCGGGCGGACAGAGCGAGAGCGGGAGGGACAGAGGGAGAGCGGGAGGGACAGAGGGAGAGCGGCAGGGACCGAGGGAGAGCGGGAGGGACAGAGGGAGAGCGGGAGGGACAGAGGGAGAGCGGGAGGGACAGAGGGAGAGCGGGAGGGACAGAGGGAGAGCGGGAAGGACAGAGGGAGAGCGGGACGGACAGAGCAGGAGGGACAGAGGGAGAGCGGGAGGGACAGCGGGAGCACAGCGGGAGAGCGGGAGGGCAGAAGGAGAGCGGGAGGGACAGATTGAGAGCGGGAGGGACAGAGGGAGAGCGCGAGGGACAGAGGGAGAGCGGGAGGGACAGAGGGAGAGCGGGAGGGACAGAGGGAGAGCGGGAGAGACAGAGGGAGAGCGGAAGGGACAGAGCGAGAGCGGGAGGGACAGAGGGAGAGCGGGAAGGACAGAGGGAGAGCGGGACGGACAGAGCAGGAGGGACAGAGGGAGAGCGGGAGGGACAGATGGAGAGCGGGAGGGACAGAGGGAGAGCGGGAGGGACAGAGGGAGAGCGGGAGGACAGAGCGAGAGCGGGAGGGACAGAGGGAGAGCGTGAGGGACAGAGGGGGAGGGACAGAGGGGGAGGGATAGAGGGAGAGCCGGAAGGACAGAGCGACAGCGGGAGGGACAGAGGGAGAGTGGGAGGGACAGAGGGAGAGCTCGAAGGACAGAGGGACAGAGGGAGAGCAGGTGGGAAAGAGGGAGAACTCGAAGGACAGGGGGAGTACGGGAGGGCCAGAGCGGGAGGGACAGAGGGAGAGCGGGAGGGACAGAGGAAGAGCGGGAGGGACAGAGGGAGAGCGGGACGGACAGAGGGAGAGCGGGACGGACCGAGCGGGAGGGACAGAGGGAGAGCGGGAGGGGCAGAGGGAGAGCGGGAGGGACAGAGGGAGAGAGGGAGGAACAGAGCGAGAGCGGGAGGGACAGAGGGAGAGCGAGAGGGGCAGAGGGAGAACGGGACGGACAGGGCATGAGGGACAGAGCGAGAGCGTGAGGGACAGGGGGAGAGCGGGAGGGACAGAGGGAGAGCGGAAGGGACAGAGCGAGAGCGGGAGGGACAGAGCGAGAGCGGGAGGGACAGAGCGAGAGCGGGAGGGACAGAGCGAGAGCGGGACGGACAGAGCAGGAGGGACAGAGGGAGAGCGGGAGGGACAGAGGGAGAGCGGGCGGGACAGAGGGAGAGCGGGAGGGACAGACGGAGAGCAGGACGGACAGAGCAGGAGGGACAGAGGGAGAGCGGGAGGGACAGCGGGAGAGCGGGAGGGACAGATGGAGAGCGGGTGGGACAGAGGGAGAGCGGGAGGGACAGAGGGAGAGCGGGTGGGACAGAGGGAGAGAGGGAGGGACAGAGCGAGAGCGGGAGGGACAGAGCGGGAGGGACAGAGCGAGAACGGTAGGGACAGAGGGAGAGCGGGAGGTACAGAGGGAAAGCGGGACGGACAGAGCAGGAGGGACACAGGGAGAGCGGGAGGGACAGCGGGAGAGCGGGAGGGACAGAGGGAGAGCGGGAGGGACAGAGGGAGAGCGGGAGGGACAGAGGGAGAGCGGGACGGTCAGAGCAGGAGGGACAGAGGGAGAGCGGGAGGGACAGATGGAGAGCGGGAGGGACAGAGGGAGAGCGGGAGGGACAGAGGGAGAGCGGGAGGGACAGAGGGAGAGCGGGAGGGACAGAGGGAGAGCGGGAGGGACAGAGCCAGTGCGGGAGGGACAGAGCAGGAGGGACAGAGGGAGAGCGGGAGGGACAGCGGGAGAGCGGGAGGACAGAGCAGGAGGGACAGAGGGAGAGCGGGAGGGACAGCGGGAGAGCGGGAGGACAGAGCGAGAGCGGGAGGGACAGAGGGAGAGCGGGAGGGACAGAGGGAGAGCGGGAGGGACAGAGCGAGAGCGGGAGGGACAGAGCGAGAGCGGGATGGAGAGGGAGAGCCCGAGGGACAGAGCGACAGCGGGAGGGACAGAGGGAGAGTGGGAGGGACAGAGGGAGAGCTCGAAGGACAGAGGGACAGAGGGAGAGCAGGTGGGAAAGAGGGAGAACTCGAAGGACAGGGGGAGTACGGGAGGGCCAGAGCGGGAGGGACAGAGCAAGAGTGGGAGGGACAGAGGGAGAGCGGGACGGACAGAGGGAGAGCGGGACGGACAGAGGGAGAGCGGGACGGACAGAGGGAGAGCGGGAGGGACAGAGGGAGTGCGGGAGCGAGAGCGGGAGGGACAGAGCGAGATCGGGAGGGACAGAGGGAGAGAGGGAGGGACAGAGCGAGAGCGGGAGGGACAGAGGGAGAACGGGAGGGGCAGAGGGAGAACGGGACGGACAGAGCATGAGGGACAGAGCGAGAGCGTGAGGGACAGGGGGAGAGCGGGAGGGACAGAGGGTGAGCGGGAGGGACAGAGGGAGAGCTCGAAGGACAGAGGGACAGAGGGAGAGCAGGTGGAAAAGAGGGAGAGCTCGAAGGACAGATGGAGAGCGGGAGGGACAGAGGGAGAGCGGGAGGGACAGAGGGAGAGCGGGAGGGACAGAGGGAGAGAGGGAGGGACTGAGCGAGAGCGGAAGGGGCAGAGGGAGAGCGGGAAGGACAGAGACAGAGCATGAAGGACAGAGCGAGAGCGTGAGGGACAGAGCGAGAGCGGGAGGGACAAAGCGAGAGCGAGAGGGACAGAGGGAGAGCTCGAAGGACAGAGGGAGAGCTGGTGGAAAAGAGTCAGAGCTCGAAGGACAGAGGGAGAGCGGGAGGGACAGAGCGGGAGGGACAGAGGGAGAGCGGAAGGGACAAAGGGAGAGCGGGAGGGGGCAGAGGGGGAGTGGGAGGGATAGAGGGGGAGTGGGAGGGATAGAGGGGGAGTGGGAGGGATAGAGGGGGAGTGGGAGGGATAGAGGGAGAGCGGGAGGGACAGAGCGGGAGCAGGAGGGACAGAGGGAGAGGGACAGAGCGAGAGCGGGAGGGACAGAGGGGGAGCAGGAGGGACAGAGGGAGAGCAGGAGGGACAGAGCGAGAGCGGGAGGGACAGAGCGAGGACGGGGGGGACAGAGCGAGGACGGGGGGGACAGAGCGAGGACGGGGGGGACAGAGCGAGCACGGGAGGGACAGAGCGAGAGCGGGAGGGACAGAGCGAGAGCGGGAGGGAGAGTGGGAGGGACAGAGGGAAAGCGGGAGGGACAGAGGGAGAGCGGGAGGGACAGAGGGAGAGCTCGAATGACAGAGGGACAGAGGGAGCGCAGGTGGGAAAGAGGGAGAGCTCGAAGGACAGAGGGAGAGCGGGAGAGGGAGAGCGGGAGCGGGACGGACAGAGGGAGAGGGGGAGGGACAGAGGGAGAGCGGGACGGACAGAGGGAGAGGGGGAGGGACAGAGGGAGAGGGGGAGGGACAGAGGGAGAGCGGGAGGGACAGATGGAGAGCGGGACAGACAGAGCGGCAGGACAGATCGAGAGCGGGAGGGACAGAGGGAGAGCGGGAGGGAGAGCGGATGGGACAGAGGGAGAGCGGATGGGACAGAGGGAGAGCGGGAGGGACAGAGGGAGAGCGGGAGGGACAGAGCGAGAGTGGGAGGGACAGAGCGAGAGCGGGAGGGACAGAGGGAGAGCGGGACGGACAGAGCGGGAGGACAGATCGAGAGCGGGAGGGACAGAGGCAGAGCAGGAGGGACAGAGGGAGAGCGGATGGGACAGAGGGAGAGCGGGAGGGACAGAGGGAGAGTGGGAGGGACAGAGCGAGAGCGGGAGGGACAGAGCGAGAGCGGGAGGGATGAAGGAGAGCCGGAGGGACAGAGCGACAGCAGGAGGGACAGAGGGAGAGCGTGAGGGACCGGGGGAGAGCGCGAGGGACGGGGAGAGCGGGAGGGACAGAGGGTTCATAGAATTTACAGTGCAGAAGGAGGCCATTCGGCCCATCGAGTCTGCACCGGCTCTTAGAAAGAGCACCCTACCCAAGGTCAACACCGCCACCCTATCCCCATAACCAAGGAACCCCATAATCCAGTAACCCCACCCAACACTAAGGGCAATTTTGGACACTAAGGACACAATTTACCATGGCCAATCCACCTAACCTGCACATCTTTGGACTGTGGGAGGAAACCGGAGCACCCGGAGGAAACCCACGCACACACGGGGAGGATGCGCAGACTCCGCACAGCCAGTGACCCAAGCTGGAATCGAACCTGGGACCCTGGAGCTGTGAAGCAATTGTGCTATCCACAAGGCTACTGTGCTGCCCGTGAGCGGGAGGGACAGACGGACAGCGGGAGGGACAGAGGGAGAGCGGGACGGACAGAGGGAGAGAGGGACGGACAGAGCAGGAGGGACAGAGGGAGAGCGGGAGGGAGAGAGGGAGGGACAGAGGGAGAGAGGGAGGGACTGAGCGAGAGCGGAAGGGGCAGAGGGAGAGCGGGAAGGACAGAGACAGAGCGGGAGGGACAGAGGGAGAGCGGGAGGGACAGAGGGAGAGCGGGAGGGACAGAGCGAGGGCGGGAGGGAGAGAGAGCCGGAGGGACAGAGCGACAGCGGGAGGGACAGAGGGAGAGTGGGAGGGGCAGAGGGAGAGCTCGAAGGACACGGGGAGTACGGGAAGGCCAGAGCGGGAGCGGGACGGACAGAGGGAGAGCGGGAGGGACAGAGCAAGAGCGGGAGGGACAGAGGAAGAGTGGCAGGGACAGAGGGAGAGCGGACCGGACAGAGGTAGAGCGGGACGGACAGAGGGAGAGCGGGACGGACAGAGGGAGAGCGGGAGGGACAGAGGGAGTGCGGGAGGGAGAGCGGGAGGGACAGAGCGAGAGTGGGAGGGACAGAGGGAGAGCGGGAGGGACAGAGCGAGAGCGGGAGGGACAGAGCGATAGCGGGAGGGACAGAGGGAGAGCTTGAAGGACAGAGGGACAGAGGGAGAGCAGGTGGAAAAGAGGGAGAGCTCGAAGGACAGAGGGAGAGCGGGAGGGAAAGAGGGAGTGCGGGAAGGACAGAGCGAGAGTGGGAGGGACAGAGGGAGAGCGGGAGGGACAGAGGGAGAGCGGGAGGGACAGAGGGAGAGCGGGAGGGACAGAGGGAGAGCGGGAGGGACAGAGGGAGAGCGGGAGGGACAGAGGGAGAGAGGGAGGGACAGAGGGAGAGAGGGAGGGACAGAGCGAGAGCGGGAGGGACAGAGGGAGAGAGGGAGGGAGAGAGGGAGGGACTGAGCGAGAGCGGAAGGGGCAGAGGGAGAGCGGGAAGGAGAGAGACAGAGCGGGAGGGACAGAGGGAGAGCGGGAGGGACAGAGCAAGAGCGGGAGGGACAGAGCGAGGGCGTGAGGGACAGAGGGAGAGCAGGAGGAACAGAGGGAGAGTGGGACGGACAGAGGGAGAGAGGGAGGGACTGAGCGAGAGCGGAAGGGGCAGAGGAAGAGCGGGAAGGACAGAGACAGAGCGGGAGGGACAGAGGGAGAGCGGAGGGACAGAGCAAGAGCGGGAGGGACAGAGCGAGGGCGTGAGGGACAGAGCGTGAGCGGGAGGGACAAAGCGAGAGCGAGAGGGACAGAGGGAGAGCTCGTCGGACAGAGGGACAGAGGGAGAGCAGGTGGAAAAGAGGGAGAGCTCGAAGGACAGAGCTGGAGCGGGAGGGACAGAGGGAGAGCGGGAGGGGGCAGAGGGGGAGTGGGAGGGATAGAGGGGGAGTGGGAGGGATAGAGGGGGAGTGGGAGGGATAGAGGGGGAGTGGGAGGGATAGAGGGAGAGCGGGAGGGACAGAGGGAGAGCGGGAGGGACAGAGCGGGAGCAGGAGGGACAGAGGGAGAGGGACAGAGCGAGAGCGGGAGGGACAGAGGGGGAGCGGGAGGGACAGTGGGGGAGCAGGAGGGACAGAGGGAGAGCAGGAGGGACAGAGCGAGAGAGGGAGGGACAGAGCGAGAGCGGGAGGGTCAGAGCGAGAGCGGGAGGGACAGAGCGAGAGCGGGAGGGACAGAGCGAGAGCGGGAGGGACAGAGCGAGAGCGGGAGGGAGAGTGGGAGGGCAGAGCGACAGGGGGAGGGACAGAGGGAGAGTGGGAGGGACAGAGGGAAAGCGGGATGGACAGAGGGAGGAGGGGGAGGGACAGAGGGAGAGCGGGAGGGACAGAGGGAGAGCGGGACGGACAGAGCGGGAGGGACAGAGGCAGAGCGGGAGGGACAGAGTGAGAGCGGGACGGACAGAGCGGGAGGACAGATCGAGAGCGGGAGGGACAGAGGGAGAGCGGGAGGGAGAGCGGATGGGACAGAGGGAGAGCGGATGGGACAGAGGGAGAGCGGGAGGGACAGAGGGAGAGTGGGAGGGACAGAGTGAGAGCGGGAGGGATAGAGCAAGAGCGGGAGGGACAGAGCGAGAGCGGGAGGGACAGAGGGAGAGCGGGACGGACAGAGCGGGAGGACAGATCGAGAGCGGGAGGGACAGAGGGAGAGCGGGAGGGACAGAGGGAGAGCGGATGGGACAGAGGGAGAGCGGGAGGGACAGAGGGAGAGTGGGAGGGACAGAGCGAGAGCGGGAGGGACAGAGCGAGAGCGGGAGGGACAGAGGGAGAGCCGGAGGGACAGAGCGACAGCAGGAGGGACAGAGGGAGAGTGGGAGGGACAGGGCGAGAGCGGGAACGACAGAGGGAGAGCGGGAGGGAGAGCGGATGGGACAGAGGGAGAGCGGATGGGACAGAGGGAGAGCGGGAGGGACAGAGGGAGAGTGGGAGGGACAGAGCGAGAGCGGGAGGGATTGAGCAAGAGCGGGAGGGACAGAGCGAGAGCGGAAGGGACAGAGGGAGAGCGGGAGGGACAGAGCGGGAGGACAGATCGAGAGTGGGAGCGACAGAGGGAGAGCTCGAAGGACAGAGGGACAGAGGGAGAGCAGGTGGGAAAGAGGGAGAACTCGAAGGACAGGGGGAGTACGGGAGGGCCAGAGCGGGAGCGGGAGGGACAGAGGGAGAGCGGGAGGGACAGAGCAAGAGCGGGAGGGACAGAGGAAGAGCGGGAGGGACAGAGGGAGAGCGGGACGGACAGAGGGAGAGCGGGACGGACAGAGGGAGAGCGGGACGGACAGAGGGAGAGCGGGAGGGACAGAGGGAGAGCGGGAGGGACAGAGGGAGTGCGGGAGGGAGAGCGGGAGGGACAGAGCGAGAGTGGGAGGGACAGAGGGAGAGCGGGAGGGACAGAGGGAGAGCGGGAGGGACAGAGGGAGAGAGGGAGGGACAGAGGGAGAGAGGGAGGGACAGAGCGAGAGCGGGAGGGACAGAGGGAGAGCGGGAGGGGCAGAGGGAGAGCGGGACGGACAGAGCAGGAGGGACAGAGGGAGAGCGGGAGGGACAGCGCGAGAGCAGAGGGAGAGCGGGAGGGACAGATGGAGAGCGGGAGGGACAGAGGGAGAGCGGGAGGGACAGAGGGAGAGCGGGAGGGACAGAGGGAGAGCGGGAGGGACAGAGGGAGAGCGGGAGGGACAGAGGGAGAGCGGAAGGGACAGAGCGATTGCGGGAGGGACAGAGCAGGAGGGACAGAGGGAGAGCGGGAGGGACAGCGGGAGAGCGGGAGGACAGAGCAGGAGGGACAGAGGGAGAGCGGGAGGGACAGCGGGAGAGCGGGAGGACAGAGCGAGAGCGGGAGGGACAGAGCGAGGGCGTGAGGGACAGAGGGAGAGCAGGAGGAACAGAGGGAGAGTGGGACGGACAGAGGGAGAGAGGGAGGGACTGAGCGAGAGCGGAAGGGGCAGAGGAAGAGCGGGAAGGACAGAGACAGAGCGGGAGGGACAGAGCAAGAGCGGGAGGGACAGAGCGAGGGCGTGAGGGACAGAGCGTGAGCGGGAGGGACAAAGCGAGAGCGAGAGGGACAGAGGGAGAGCTCGTCGGACAGAGGGACAGAGGGAGAGCAGGTGGAAAAGAGGGAGAGCTCGAAGGACAGAGCTGGAGCGGGAGGGACAGAGGGAGAGCGGGAGGGGGCAGAGGGGGAGTGGGAGGGATAGAGGGGGAGTGGGAGGGATAGAGGGGGAGTGGGAGGGATAGAGGGGGAGTGGGAGGGATAGAGGGAGAGCGGGAGGGACAGAGGGAGAGCGGGAGGGACAGAGCGGGAGCAGGAGGGACAGAGGGAGAGGGACAGAGCGAGAGCGGGAGGGACAGAGGGGGAGCGGGAGGGACAGTGGGGGAGCAGGAGGGACAGAGGGAGAGCAGGAGGGACAGAGCGAGAGAGGGAGGGACAGAGCGAGAGCGGGAGGGTCAGAGCGAGAGCGGGAGGGACAGAGCGAGAGCGGGAGGGACAGAGCGAGAGCGGGAGGGACAGAGCGAGAGCGGGAGGGACAGAGCGAGAGCGGGAGGGACAGAGCGAGAGCGGGAGGGAGAGTGGGAGGGCAGAGCGACAGGGGGAGGGACAGAGGGAGAGTGGGAGGGACAGAGGGAAAGCGGGATGGACAGAGGGAGGAGGGGGAGGGACAGAGGGAGAGCGGGAGGGACAGAGGGAGAGCGGGACGGACAGAGCGGGAGGGACAGAGGCAGAGCGGGAGGGACAGAGTGAGAGCGGGACGGACAGAGCGGGAGGACAGATCGAGAGCGGGAGGGACAGAGGGAGAGCGGGAGGGAGAGCGGATGGGACAGAGGGAGAGCGGATGGGACAGAGGGAGAGCGGGAGGGACAGAGGGAGAGTGGGAGGGACAGAGTGAGAGCGGGAGGGATAGAGCAAGAGCGGGAGGGACAGAGCGAGAGCGGGAGGGACAGAGGGAGAGCGGGACGGACAGAGCGGGAGGACAGATCGAGAGCGGGAGGGACAGAGGGAGAGCGGGAGGGACAGAGGGAGAGCGGATGGGACAGAGGGAGAGCGGGAGGGACAGAGGGAGAGTGGGAGGGACAGAGCGAGAGCGGGAGGGACAGAGCGAGAGCGGGAGGGACAGAGGGAGAGCCGGAGGGACAGAGCGACAGCAGGAGGGACAGAGGGAGAGTGGGAGGGACAGGGCGAGAGCGGGAACGACAGAGGGAGAGCGGGAGGGAGAGCGGATGGGACAGAGGGAGAGCGGATGGGACAGAGGGAGAGCGGGAGGGACAGAGGGAGAGTGGGAGGGACAGAGCGAGAGCGGGAGGGATTGAGCAAGAGCGGGAGGGACAGAGCGAGAGCGGAAGGGACAGAGGGAGAGCGGGAGGGACAGAGCGGGAGGACAGATCGAGAGTGGGAGCGACAGAGGGAGAGCTCGAAGGACAGAGGGACAGAGGGAGAGCAGGTGGGAAAGAGGGAGAACTCGAAGGACAGGGGGAGTACGGGAGGGCCAGAGCGGGAGCGGGAGGGACAGAGGGAGAGCGGGAGGGACAGAGCAAGAGCGGGAGGGACAGAGGAAGAGCGGGAGGGACAGAGGGAGAGCGGGACGGGCAGAGGGAGAGCGGGACGGACAGAGGGAGAGCGGGACGGACAGAGGGAGAGCGGGAGGGACAGAGGGAGAGCGGGAGGGACAGAGGGAGTGCGGGAGGGAGAGCGGGAGGGACAGAGCGAGAGTGGGAGGGACAGAGGGAGAGCGGGAGGGACAGAGGGAGAGCGGGAGGGACAGAGGGAGAGAGGGAGGGACAGAGGGAGAGAGGGAGGGACAGAGCGAGAGCGGGAGGGACAGAGGGAGAGCGGGAGGGGCAGAGGGAGAGCGGGACGGACAGAGCAGGAGGGACAGAGGGAGAGCGGGAGGGACAGCGCGAGAGCAGAGGGAGAGCGGGAGGGACAGATGGAGAGCGGGAGGGACAGAGGGAGAGCGGGAGGGACAGAGGGAGAGCGGGAGGGACAGAGGGAGAGCGGGAGGGACAGAGGGAGAGCGGGAGGGACAGAGGGAGAGCGGGAGGGACAGAGGGAGAGCGGAAGGGACAGAGCGATTGCGGGAGGGACAGAGCAGGAGGGACAGAGGGAGAGCGGGAGGGACAGCGGGAGAGCGGGAGGACAGAGCAGGAGGGACAGAGGGAGAGCGGGAGGGACAGCGGGAGAGCGGGAGGACAGAGCGAGAGCAGGAGGGACAGAGGGAGAGCGGGAGGGACAGAGGGAGAGCGGGAGGGAGAGGGAGAGCCGGAGGGACAGAGCGACAGCGGGAGGGACAGAGGGAGAGTGGGAGGGACAGAGGGAGAGCGGGACAGACAGAGGGAGAGCGGGACGGACAGAGGGAGAGCGGGAGGGACAGAGGGAGTGCGGGAGCGAGAGCGGGAGGGACAGAGCGAGATCGGGAGGGACAGAGGGAGAGAGGGAGGGACAGAGCGAGAGCGGGAGGGACAGAGGGAGAACGGGAGGGGCAGAGGGAGAACGGGACGGACAGAGCATGAGGGACAGAGCGAGAGCGTGAGGGACAGGGGGAGTGCGGGAGGGACAGAGGGTGAGCGGGAGGGACAGAGGGAGAGCTCAAAGGACAGAGGGAGAGCAGGTGGAAAAGAGGGAGAGCTCGAAGGACAGATGGAGAGCGGGAGTGACAGAGCGGGAGCGGGCGGGACAGAGGGAGAGCGGGAGGGACAGAGGGAGAGTGGGAGGGACAGAGGGAGAGCGGGAGGGACAGAGGGAGAGCGGGACGGACAGAGCGGGAGGGACAGAGGGAGAGCGGCAGGGACAGAGGGAGAGCGGCAGGGACAGAGGGAGAGCGGGAGGGACAGAGGGAGAGAGGGAGGGACTGAGCGAGAGCGGAAGGGGCAGAAGGAGAGCGGGAAGGACAGAGAGAGAGCATGAAGGACAGAGCGAGAGCGTGAGGGACAGAGCGAGAGCGGGAGGGACAAAGCGAGAGCGAGAGGGACAGAGGGAGAGCTCGAAGGACAGAGGGACAGAGGGAGAGCTGGTGGAAGAAAGGGTGTGCTCGAAGGACAGAGGGTGAGCGGGAGGGACAGAGGGAGAGCGGGAGGGACAGAGGGTGAGCGGGAGGGACAGAGGGAGAGCTCGAAGGACAGAGGGACAGAGGGAGAGCAGGTGGAAAAGAGGGAGAGCTCGAAGGACAGATGGAGAGCGGGAGGGACAGAGCGGGAGCGGGAGGGACAGAGGGAGAGCGGGAGGGACAGAGGGAGAGCGGGAGGGACAGAGGGAGAGCGAGAGGGACAGAGCAAGAGCGGGAGGGACAGAGGAAGAGTGGGAGGGACAGAGGGAGAGCGGGACAGACAGAGGGAGAGCGGGACGGACAGAGGGAGAGCGGGACGGACAGAGGGAGAGCGGGAGGGACAGAGGGAGAGCGGGAGGGACAGAGGGAGTGCGGGAGGGAGAGCGGGAGGGACAGAGCGAGAGTGGGAGGGACAGAGGGAGAGCGGGAGGGACAGAGGGAGAGAGGGAGGGACAGAGCGAGAGCGGGAGGGACAGAGGGAGAGCGGGAGGGGCAGAGGGAGAGCGGGACGGACAGAGCAGGAGGGACAGAGGGAGAGCGGGAGGGACAGCGCGAGAGCAGAGGGAGAGCGGGAGGGACAGATGGAGAGCGGGAGGGACAGAGGGAGAGCGGGAGGGACAGAGGGAGAGCGGGAGGGACAGAGGGAGAGCGGGAGGGACAGAGGGAGAGCGGGAGGGACAGAGCGAGAGCGGGAGGGACAGAGCGAGAGCGGGAGGGACAGAGCGAGAGCGGGAGGGAGAGGGAGAGCCGGAGGGACAGAGCGACAGCGGGAGGGACAGAGGGAGAGTGGGAGGGACAGAGGGAGAGCGGGACAGACAGAGGGAGAGCGGGACGGACAGAGGGAGAGCGGGAGGGACAGAGGGAGTGCGGGAGCGAGAGCGGGAGGGACAGAGCGAGATCGGGAGGGACAGAGGGAGAGAGGGAGGGACAGAGCGAGAGCGGGTGGGACAGAGGGAGAACGGGAGGGGCAGAGGGAGAACGGGACGGACAGAGCATGAGGGACAGAGCGAGAGCGTGAGGGACAGGGGGAGTGCGGGAGGGACAGAGGGTGAGCGGGAGGGACAGAGGGAGAGCTCGAAGGACAGAGGGACAGAGGGAGAGCAGGTGGAAAAGAGGGAGAGCTCGAAGGACAGATGGAGAGCGGGAGTGACAGAGCGGGAGGGACAGAGGGAGAGCGGGAGGGACAGAGGGAGAGCGGGAGGGACAGAGGGAGAGCGGGACGGACAGAGCGGGAGGGACAGAGGGAGTGCGGCAGGGACAGAGGGAGAGCGGGAGGGACAGAGGGAGAGAGGGAGGGACTGAGCGAGAGCGGAAGGGGCAGAAGGAGAGCGGGAAGGACAGAGAGAGAGCATGAAGGACAGAGCGAGAGCGTGAGGGACAGAGCGAGAGCGGGAGGGACAAAGCGAGAGCGAGAGGGACAGAGGGAGAGCTCGAAGGACAGAGGGACAGAGGGAGAGCTGGTGGAAGAAAGGGTGTGCTCGAAGGACAGAGGGAGAGCGGGAGGGACAGAGGGAGAGCGGGAGGGACAGAGGGTGAGCGGGAGGGACAGAGGGAGAGCTCGAAGGACAGAGGGACAGAGGGAGAGCAGGTGGAAAAGAGGGAGAGCTCGAAGGACAGATGGAGAGCGGGAGGGACAGGGCGGGAGCGGGAGGGACAGAGGGAGAGCGGGAGGGACAGAGGGAGAGCGGGAGGGACAGAGGGAGAGCGGGAGGGACAGAGCAAGAGCGGGAGGGACAGAGGAAGAGTGGGAGGGACAGAGGGAGAGCGGGACAGACAGAGGGAGAGCGGGACGGACAGAGGGAGAGCGGGACGGACAGAGGGAGAGCGGGAGGGACAGAGGGAGAGCGGGAGGGACAGAGGGAGTGCGGGAGGGAGAGCGGGAGGGACAGAGCGAGAGTGGGAGGGACAGAGGGAGAGCGGGAGGGACAGAGGGAGAGCGGGAGGGACAGAGGGAGAGAGGGAGGGACAGAGGGAGAGAGGGAGGGACAGAGCGAGAGCGGGAGGGACAGAGGGAGAGCGGGAGGGGCAGAGGGAGAGCGGGACGGACAGAGCAGGAGGGACAGAGGGAGAGCGGGAGGGACAGCGCGAGAGCAGAGGGAGAGCGGGAGGGACAGATGGAGAGCGGGAGGGACAGAGGGAGAGCGGGAGGGACAGAGGGAGAGCGGGAGGGACAGAGGGAGAGCGGAAGGGACAGAGCGATTGCGGGAGGGACAGAGCAGGAGGGACAGAGGGAGAGCGGGAGGGACAGCGGGAGAGCGGGAGGACAGAGCAGGAGGGACAGAGGGAGAGCGGGAGGGACAGCGGGAGAGCGGGAGGACAGAGCGAGAGCGGGAGGGACAGAGCGAGAGCGGGAGGGAGAGGGAGAGCCGGAGGGACAGAGCGACAGCGGGAGGGACAGAGGGAGAGTGGGAGGGACAGAGGGAGAGCGGGACAGACAGAGGGAGAGCGGGACGGACAGAGGGAGAGCGGGAGGGACAGAGGGAGTGCGGGAGCGAGAGCGGAAGGGACAGAGCGAGATCGGGAGGGACAGAGGGAGAGAGGGAGGGACAGAGCGAGAGCGGGAGGGACAGAGGGAGAGCTCGAAGGACAGAGGGACAGAGGGAGAGCAGGTGGAAAAGAGGGAGAGCTCGAAGGACAGATGGAGAGCGGGAGTGACAGAGCGGGAGCGGGAGGGAGAGCGGGAGGGACAGAGGGAGAGCGGGAGGGACAGAGGGAGAGCGGGACGGACAGAGCGGGAGGGACAGAGGGAGAGCGGCAGGGACAGAGGGAGAGCGGGAGGGACAGAGGGAGAGAGGGAGGGACTGAGCGAGAGTGGAAGGGGCAGAAGGAGAGCGGGAAGGACAGAGAGAGAGCATGAAGGACAGAGCGAGAGCGTGAGGGACAGAGCGAGAGCGGGAGGGACAAAGCGAGAGCGAGAGGGACAGAGGGAGAGCTCGAAGGACAGAGGGACAGAGGGAGAGCTGGTGGAAGAAAGGGTGTGCTCGAAGGACAGAGGGAGAGCGGGAGGGACAGAGGGAGAGCGGGAGGGACAGAGGGTGAGCGGGAGGGACAGAGGGAGAGCTCGAAGGACAGAGGGACAGAGGGAGAGCAGGTGGAAAAGAGGGAGAGCTCGAAGGACAGATGGAGAGCGGGAGGGACAGAGCGGGAGCGGGAGGGACAGAGGGAGAGCGGGAGGGACAGAGGGAGAGCGGGAGGGACAGAGGGAGAGCGGGACGGACAGAGCGGGAGGGACAGAGGGAGAGCGGGAGGGACAGAGGGAGGGACTGAGCGAGAGCGGAAGGGGCAGAGGGAGAGCGGGAAGGACAGAGACAGAGCATGAAGGACAGAGCGAGAGCGTGAGGGACAGAGCGAGAGCGGGAGGGACAAAGCGAGAGCGAGAGGGACAGAGGGAGAGCTCGAAGGACAGAGGGACAGAGGGGGAGCTGGTGGAAAAAAGGGAGTGCTCGAAGGACAGAGGGAGAGCGGGAGGGACAGAGCGGGAGGGACAGAGGGAGAGCGGGAGGGACAAAGGGAGAGCGGGAGGGGGCAGAGGGGGAGTGGGAGGGATAGAGGGGGAGTGGGAGGGATAGAGGGGGAGTGGGAGGGATAGAGGGGGAGTGGGAGGGATAGAGGGAGAGCGGGAGGGACAGAGCGGGAGCAGGACGGACAGAGGGAGAGGGACAGAGCGAGAGCGGGAGGGACAGAGGGGGAGCAGGAGGGACAGAGGGAGAGCAGGAGGGACAGAGCGAGAGAGGGAGGGACAGAGCGAGAGCGGGAGGGACAGAGCGAGGACGGGGGGGACAGAGCGAGAGCGGGAGGGACAGAGCGAGAGCGGGAGGGACAGAGCGAGAGCGGGAGGGAGAGTGGGAGGGACAGAGGGAGAGCGGGAGGGACAGAGGGAGAGTGGGAGGGACAGAGGGAGAGCAGGAGGGACAGAGGGAGAGCTCGAATGACAGAGGGACAGAGGGAGCACAGGTGGGAAAGAGGGAGAGCTCGAAGGACAGAGGGAGAGCGGGAGAGACAGAGCGGGAGCGGGACGGACAGAGGGAGAGGGGGAGGGACAGAGGGAGAGCGGGACGGACAGAGGGAGAGGGGGAGGGACAGAGGGAGAGGGGGAGGGACAGAGGGAGAGCGGGAGGGACAGAGAGAGAGCGGGACGGACAGAGCGGGACGGACAGAGCGGGAGGGACAGACGCACAGCGGGAGGGACAGAGTGAGAGCGGGACGGACAGAGCGGGAGGACAGATCGAGAGCGGGAGGGACAGAGGGAGAGCGGGAGGGAGAGCGGATGGGACAGAGGGAGAGCGGATGGGACAGAGGGAGAGCGAGAGGGACAGAGGGAGAGCGGGAGGGACAGAGGGAGAGTGGGAGGGACAGAGGGAGAGCGGCAGGGACAGAGGGAGAGCGGGAGGGACAGAGGGAGAGAGGAAGGGACTGAGCGAGAGTGGAAGGGGCAGAAGGAGAGCGGGAAGGACAGAGAGAGAGCATGAAGGACAGAGCGAGAGCGTGAGGGACAGAGCGAGAGCGGGAGGGACAAAGCGAGAGCGAGAGGGACAAAGCGAGAGCGAGAGGGACAGGGGGAGAGCTCGAAGGACAGAGGGACAGAGGGAGAGCTGGTGGAAGAAAGGGTGTGCTCGAAGGACAGAGGGAGAGCGGGAGGGACAGAGGGAGAGCGGGAGGGACAGAGGGTGAGCGGGAGGGACAGAGGGAGAGCTCAAAGGACAGAGGGACAGAGGGAGAGCAGGTGGAAAAGAGGGAGAGCTCGAAGGACAGATGGAGAGCGGGAGGGACAGAGCGGGAGCGGGAGGGACAGAGGGAGAGCGGGAGGGACAGAGGGAGAGCGGGAGGGACAGAGGGAGAGCGGGAGGGACAGAGGGAGGGACTGAGCGAGAGCGGAAGGGGCAGAGGGAGAGCGGTAAGGACAGAGACAGAGCATGAAGGACAGAGCGAGAGCGTGAGGGACAGAGCG
Source organism: Scyliorhinus torazame (assembly GCF_047496885.1). Lineage (NCBI taxonomy): Eukaryota > Metazoa > Chordata > Chondrichthyes > Carcharhiniformes > Scyliorhinidae > Scyliorhinus > Scyliorhinus torazame. The sequence continues at coordinate 136,724,956 of NC_092718.1, forward strand.
AGAGCGGGAGGGACAAAGCGAGAGCGAGAGGGACAGAGGGAGAGCTCGAAGGACAGAGGGACAGAGGGAGAGCTGGTGGAAAAAAGGGAGTGCTCGAAGGACAGAGGGAGAGCGGGAGGGACAGAGCGGGAGGGACAGAGGGAGAGCGGGAGGGACAAAGGGAGAGCGGGAGGGGGCAGAGGGGGAGTGGGAGGGATAGAGGGGGAGTGGGAGGGATAGAGGGGGAGTGGGAGGGATAGAGGGGGAGTGGGAGGGATAGAGGGAGAGCGGGAGGGACAGAGCGGGAGCAGGACGGACAGAGGGAGAGGGACAGAGCGAGAGCGGGAGGGACAGAGGGGGAGCAGGAGGGACAGAGGGAGAGCAGGAGGGACAGAGCGAGAGAGGGACAGAGCGAGGACGGGGGGGGACAGAGCGAGAGCGGGAGGGACAGAGCGAGAGCGGGAGGGACAGAGCGAGAGCGGGAGGGAGAGTGGGAGGGACAGAGGGAAAGCGGGAGGGACAGAGGGAGAGCGGGAGGGACAGAGGGAGAGTGGGAGGGACAGAGGGAGAGCAGGAGGGACAGAGGGAGAGCTAGAATGACAGAGGGAGCGCAGGTGGGAAAGAGGGAGAGCTCGAAGGACAGAGGGAGAGGGGAGAGACAGAGCGGGAGCGGGACGGGGAGAGGGAGAGGGGGAGGGACAGAGGGAGAGCGGGACGGACAGAGCGGGAGGGACAGACGCACAGCGGGAGGGACAGAGTGAGAGCGGGACGGACAGAGCGGGAGGACAGATCGAGAGCGGGAGGGACAGAGGGAGAGCGGGAGGGAGAGCGGATGGGACAGAGGGAGAGCGGATGGGACAGAGGGAGAGCGAGAGGGACAGAGGGAGAGCGGGAGGGACAGAGGGAGAGCGGGAGGGACAGAGCGAGAGCGGGAGGGACAGAGCGAGAGCGGGAGGGACAGAGCGAGAGCGGGAGGGACAGAGGGAGAGCGGGACGGACAGAGGGAGAGAGGGACGGACAGAGGGAGAGAGGGACGGACAGAGCGGGAGGACAGATCGAGAGCGGGAGGGACAGAGGGAGAGCTCGAAGGACAGAGGGACAGAGGGAGAGCAGGTGGAAAAGAGGGAGAGCTCGAAGAACAGATGGAGAGCGGGAGGGACAGAGCGGGAGCGGGAGGGACAGAGGGAGAGCGGGAGGGACAGAGGGAGAGCGGGAGGGACAGAGGGAGAGCGGGACGGACAGAGCGGGAGGGACAGAGGGAGAGCGGGAGGGACAGAGGGAGGGACTGAGCGAGAGCGGAAGGGGCAGAGGGAGAGCGGGAAGGACAGAGACAGAGCATGAAGGACAGAGCGAGAGCGTGAGGGACAGAGCGAGAGCGGGAGGGACAAAGCGAGAGCGAGAGGGACAGAGGGAGAGCTCGAAGGACAGAGGGACAGAGGGAGAGCTGGTGGAAAAAAGGGAGTGCTCGAAGGACAGAGGGAGAGCGGGAGGGACAGAGCGGGAGGGACAGAGGGAGAGCGGGAGGGACAAAGGGAGAGCGGGAGGGGGCAGAGGGGAGTGGGAGGGATAGAGGGGGAGTGGGAGGGATAGAGGGGGAGTGGGAGGGATAGAGGGGGAGTGGGAGGGATAGAGGGAGAGCGGGAGGGACAGAGCGGGAGCAGGACGGACAGAGGGAGAGGCACAGAGCGAGAGCGGGAGGGACAGAGGGGGAGCAGGAGGGACAGAGGGAGAGCAGGAGGGACAGAGCGAGAGAGGGAGGGACAGAGCGAGAGCGGGAGGGACAGAGCGAGGACGGGGGGGACAGAGCGAGAGCGGGAGGGACAGAGCGAGAGCGGGAGGGACAGAGCGAGAGCGGGAGGGAGAGTGGGAGGGACAGAGGGAAAGCGGGAGGGACAGAGGGAGAGCGGGAGGGACAGAGGGAGAGTGGGAGGGACAGAGGGAGAGCAGGAGGGACAGAGGGAGAGCTCGAATGACAGAGGGACAGAGGGAGCGCAGGTGGGAAAGAGGGAGAGCTCGAAGGACAGAGGGAGAGCGGGAGAGACAGAGCGGGAGCGGGACGGACAGAGGGAGACGGGGAGGGACAGAGGGAGAGCGGGACGGACAGAGGGAGAGGGGGAGGGACAGAGGGAGAGGGGGAGGGACAGAGGGAGAGCGGGAGGGACAGAGGGAGAGCGGGACGGACAGAGGGAGAGCGGGACGGACAGAGGGAGAGCGGGACGGACAGAGCGGGAGGGACAGACGCACAGCGGGAGGGACAGAGTGAGAGCGGGACGGACAGAGCGGGAGGACAGATCGAGAGCGGGAGGGACAGAGGGAGAGCGGGAGGGAGAGCGGATGGGACAGAGGGAGAGCGGATGGGACAGAGGGAGAGCTGGAGGGACAGAGGGAGAGCGGGAGGGACAGAGGGAGAGCGGGAGGGACAGAGCGAAAGGGGGAGGGACAGAGGGAGAGCGGGACGGACAGAGGGAGAGAGGGACGGACAGAGCGGGAGGACAGATCGAGAGCAGGAGGGACAGAGGCAGAGCGGGAGGGACAGAGGGAGAGCGGATGGGACAGAGGGAGAGCGGGAGGGACAGAGGGGGAGTGGGAGGGACAGAGCGAGAGCGGGAGGGACAGAGCGAGAGCGGGAGGGATGAAGGAGAGCCGGAGGGACAGAGCGACAGCAGGAGGGACAGAGGGAGAGCGTGAGGGACAGGGGGAGAGCGGGAGGGACGGGGAGAGCGGGAGGGACAGAGGGTTCATAGAATTTACAGTGCAGAAGGAGGCCATTCGGCCCATCGAGTCTGCACCGGCTCTTAGAAAGAGCACCCTACCCAAGGTCAACACCGCCACCCTATCCCCATAACCAAGTAACCCCATAATCCAGTAACCCCACCCAACACTAAGGGCAATTTTGGACACTAAGGACACAATTTACCATGGCCAATCCACCTAACCTGCACATCTTTGGACTGTGGGAGGAAACCGGAGCACCCGGAGGAAACCCACGCACACACGGGGAGGATGTGCAGACTCCGCACAGACAGTGACCCAAGCTGGAATCGAACCTGGGACCCTGGAGCTGTGAAGCAATTGTGCTATCCACAAGGCTACTGTGCTGCCCGTGAGCGGGAGGGACAGAGGGAGAGCGGGAGGGACAGAGGGAGAGCGGGACGGACAGAGGGAGAGAGGGACGGACAGAGCAGGAGGGACAGAGTGAGAGCGGGAGGGAGAGAGGGAGGGACAGAGGGAGAGAGGGAGGGACTGAGCGAGAGCGGAAGGGGCAGAGGGAGAGCGGGAAGGACAGAGACAGAGCGGGAGGGACAGAGGGAGAGCGGGAGGGACAGAGGGAGAGCGGGAGGGACAGAGCGAGGGCGGTAGTGAGAGAGAGCCGGAGGGACAGAGCGACAGCGGGAGGGACAGAGGGAGTGTGGGAGGGACAGAGGGAGAGCTCGAAGGACAGGGGGAGTACGGGAGGGCCAGAGCGGGAGCGGGACGGACAGAGGGAGAGCGGGAGGGACAGAGCAAGAGCGGGAGGGACAGAGGAAGAGTGGCAGGGACAGAGGGAGAGCGGACCGGACAGAGGTAGAGCGGGACGGACAGAGGGAGAGCGGGACGGACAGAGGGAGAGCGGGACGGACAGAGGGAGAGCGGGAGGGACAGAGGGAGTGCGGGAGGGAGAGCGGGAGGGACAGAGCGAGAGTGGGAGGGACAGAGGGAGAGCGGGAGGGACAGAGGGAGAGCGGGAGGGACAGAGCGAGAGCGGGAGGGACAGAGCGAGAGCGGGAGGGACAGAGCGAGAGCGGGAGGGACAGAGGGAGAGCGGAAGGGGCAGAGGGAGAACGGGACGGACAGAGCATGAGGGACAGAGCGAGAGCGTGAGGGACAGGGGGAGAGCGGGAGGGACAGAGGGTGAGCGGGAGGGACAGAGGGAGAGCTTGAAGGACAGAGGGAAAGAGGGAGAGCAGGTGGAAAAGAGGGAGAGCTCGAAGGACAGATGGAGAGCGGGAGGGACAGAGCGGGATCGGGAGGGACAGAGGGCGAGCGGGAGGGACAGAGGGAGAGAGGGAGGGACAGAGGGAGAGCAGGAGGGACAGAGCGAGAGAGGGAGGGACAGAGCGAGAGCGGGAGGGACAGAGCGAGGACGGGGGGGACAGAGCGAGAGCGGGAGGGACAGAGCGAGAGCGGGAGGGACAGAGCGAGAGCGGGAGGGAGAGTGGGAGGGACAGAGGGAAAGCGGGGGGGACAGAGGGAGAGCGGGAGGGACAGAGGGAGAGTGGGAGGGACAGAGGGAGAGCAGGAGGGACAGAGGGAGAGCTCGAATGACAGAGGGACAGAGGGAGCGCAGGTGGGAAAGAGGGAGAGCTCGAAGGACAGAGGGAGAGCGGGAGAGACAGAGCGGGAGCGGGACGGACAGAGGGAGAGGGGGAGGGACAGAGGGAGAGCGGGACGGACAGAGGGAGAGGGGGAGGGACAGAGGGAGAGGGGGAGGGACAGAGGGAGAGCGGGAGGGACAGAGGGAGAGCGGGACGGACAGACGCACAGCGGGAGGGACAGAGTGAGAGCGGGACGGACAGAGCGGGAGGACAGATCGAGAGCGGGAGGTACAGAGGGAGAGCGGGGAGGGAGAGCGGATGGGACAGAGGGAGAGCGGATGGGACAGAGGGAGAGCGGGAGGGACAGAGGGAGAGCGGGAGGGACAGAGGGAGAGCGGGAGGGACAGAGCGAGAGCGGGAGGGACAGAGCGAGAGCGGGAGGGAGAGTGGGTGGGAAAGAGGGAGAGCTCGAAGGACAGAGGGAGAGCGGGAGAGACAGAGCGGGAGCGGGACGGACAGAGGGAGGGACAGAGGGAGAGCGGGACGGACAGAGGGAGAGGGGGAGGGACAGAGGGAGAGGGGGAGGGACAGAGGGAGAGCGGGAGGGACAGAGGGAGAGCGGGACGGACAGAGCGGGAGGGACAGACGCACAGCGGGAGGGACAGAGTGAGAGCGGGACGGACAGAGCGGGAGGACAGATCGAGAGCGGGAGGGACAGAGGGAGAGCGGGAGGGAGAGCGGATGGGACAGAGGGAGAGCGGATGGGACAGAGGGAGAGCGGGAGGGACAGAGGGAGAGCGGGAGGGACAGAGGGAGAGCGGGAGGGACAGAGCGAGAGCGGGAGGGACAGAGCGAGAGCGGGAGGGACAGAGCGAGAGCGGGAGGGACAGAGGGAGAGCGGGACGGACAGAGGGAGAGAGGGACGGACAGAGCGGGAGGACAGATCGAGAGCAGGAGGGACAGAGGCAGAGCGGGAGGGACAGAGGGAGAGCGGATGGGACAGAGGGAGAGCGGGAGGGACAGAGGGAGAGTGGGAGGGACAGAGCGAGAGCGGGAGGGACAGAGCGAGAGCGGGAGGGATGAAGGAGAGCCGGAGGGACAGAGCGACAGCAGGAGGGACAGAGGGAGAGCGTGAGGGACATGGGGAGAGCGGGAGGGACGGGGAGAGCGTGAGGGAAAGAGGGTTCATAGAATTTACAGTGCAGAACGAGGCCATTCGGCCCATCGAGTCTGCACCGGCTCTTAGAAAGAGCACCCTACCCAAGGTCAACACCGCCACCCTATCCCATAACCAAGTAACCCCATAATCCAGTAACCCCACCCAACACTAAGGGCAATTTTGGACACTAAGGTCACAATTTACCATGGCCAATCCACCTAACCTGCACATCTTTGGACTGTGGGAGGAAACCGGAGCACCCGGAGGAAACCCACGCACACACGGGGAGGATGTGCAGACTCCGCACAGACAGTGACCCAAGCTGGAATCGAACCTGGGACCCTGGAGCTGTGAAGCAATTGTGCTATCCACAAGGCTACTGTGCTGCCCGTGAGCAGGAGGGACAGAGGGAGAGCGGGAGGGACAGAGGGAGAGCGGGACGGACAGAGGGAGAGAGGGACGGACAGAGCAGGAGGGACAGAGTGAGAGCGGGAGGGAGAGAGGGAGGGACAGAGGGAGAGAGGGAGGGACTGAGCGAGAGCGGAAGGGGCAGAGGGAGAGCGGGAAGGACAGAGACAGAGCGGGAGGAACAGAGGGAGAGCGGGAGGGACAGAGGGAGAGCGGGAGGGACAGAGCGAGGGCGGTAGTGAGAGAGAGCCGGAGGGACAGAGCGACAGCGGGAGGGACAGAGGGAGTGTGGGAGGGACAGAGGGAGAGCTCGAAGGACAGGGGGAGTACGGGAGGGCCAGAGCGGGAGCGGGACGGACAGAGGGAGAGCGGGAGGGACAGAGCAAGAGCGGGAGGGACAGAGGAAGAGTGGCAGGGACAGAGGGAGAGCGGACCGGACAGAGGTAGAGCGGGATGGACAGAGGGAGAGCGGGACGGACAGAGGGAGAGCGGGACGGACAGAGGGAGAGCGGGAGGGACAGAGGGAGTGCGGGAGGGAGAGCGGGAGGGACAGAGCGAGAGTGGGAGGGACAGAGGGAGAGCGGGAGGGACAGAGGGAGAGAGGGAGGGACAGAGCGAGAGCGGGAGGGACAGAGCGAGAGCGGGAGGGACAGTGCGAGAGCGGTAGGGACAGAGCGAGAGCGGGAGGGACAGAGGGAGAGCGGAAGGGGCAGAGGGAGAACGGAACGGACAGAGCATGAGGGACAGAGCGAGAGCGTGAGGGACAGGGGGAGAGCGGGAGGGACAGAGGGTGAGCGGGAGGGACAGAGGGAGAGAGGGAGGGACTGAGGGCGAGCGGGAGGGACAGAGGGAGAGAGGGAGGGACAGAGGGAGAGAGGGAGGGACTGAGCTGGACCGGAAGGGGCCGAGTGAGAGCGGGAAGGACAGAGACAGAGCGGGAGGGACAGAGGGAGAGCGGGAGGGACAGAGCAAGAGCGGGAGGGACAGAGCGAGGGCGAGAGGGAGAGGGAGAGCCGGAGGGACAGAGGGAGAGCGGGAGGGACAGAGGGAGTGCGGGAGGGAGAGCGGGAGGGACAGAGCGAGAGTGGGAGGGACAGAGGGAGAGCGGGAGGGACAGAGGGAGAGCGGGAGGGACAGTGGGAGAGCGGGAGGGACAGAGGGAGAGCGGGAGGGACAGAGGGAGAGAGGGAGGGAGAGAGGGAGGTACAGAGCGAGAGCGGGAGGGACAGAGGGAGAGCGGGAGGGGCAGAGGGAGAACGGGACGGACAGAGCATGAGGGACAGAGCGAGAGCGTGAGGGACAGAGCGAGAGCGTGAGGGACAGGGGGAGAGCGGGAGGGACAGGGGGAGAGCGGGAGGGACAGAGGGTGAGCGGGAGGGACAGAGGGAGAGCTCGAAGGACAGAGGGACAGAGGGAGAGCAGGTGGAAAAGAGGGAGAGCTCGAAGGACAGATGGAGAGCGGGAGGGACAGAGCGGGAGGGACAGAGGGAGAGCGGGAGGGACAGAGGGAGAGAGGGAGGGACAGAGGGAGAGAGGGAGGGACTGAGCGAGAGCGGAAGGGGCAGAGGGAGAGCGGGAAGGACAGAGACAGAGCGGGAGGGACAGAGGGAGAGCGGGAGGGACAGAGCAAGAGCGGGAGGGACAGAGCGAGGGCGTGAGGGACAGAGGGAGAGCGGGAGGAACAGAGGGAGAGCGGGACGGACAGAGGGAGAGAGGGAGGGACTGAGCGAGAGCGGAAGGGGCAGAGGGAGAGCGGGAAGGACAGAGACAGAGCGGGAGGGACAGAGGGAGAAAGGGAGGGACAGAGCAAGAGCGGGAGGGACAGAGCGAGGGCGTGAGGGACAGAGCGTGAGCGGGAGGGACAAAGCGAGAGCGAGAGGGACAGAGGGAGAGCTCGTAGGACAGAGGGACAGAGGGAGAGCAGCTGGAAAAGAGGGAGAGCTCGAAGGACAGAGCGGGAGCGGGAGGGACAGAGGGAGAGCGGGAGGGGGCAGAGGGGGAGTGGGAGGGATAGAGGGGGAGTGGGAGGGATAGAGGGGGAGTGGGAGGGATAGAGGGGGAGTGGGAGGGATAGAGGGGGAGTGGGAGGGATAGAGGGAGAGCGGGAGGGATAGAGGGAGAGCGGGAGGGACAGAGCAGGAGCAGGAGGGACAGAGGGAGAGGGACAGAGCGAGAGCGGGAGGGACAGAGGGGGAGCAGGAGGGACAGAGGGAGAGCAGGAGGGACAGAGCGAGAGAGGGAGGGACAGAGCGAGAGCGGGAGGGTCAGAGCGAGAGCGGGAGGGACAGAGCGAGAGCGGGAGGGACAGAGCGAGAGCAGGAGGGACAGAGCGAGAGCGGGAGGGAGAGTGGGAGGGCAGAGCGACAGCGGTAGGGACAGAGGGAGAGTGGGAGGGACAGAGGAAAAGCAGGAGGGACAGAGGGAGAGCGGGAGGGACAGAGGGAGAGTGGGAGGGACAGAGGGAGAGTGGGAGGGACAGAGGGAGAGCAGGAGGGTCAGAGGGAGAGCTCGAAGAACAGAGGGACAGAGGGAGCGCAGGTAGGAAAGAGGGAGAGCTCGAAGGACAGAGGGAGAGCGGGAGAGACAGAGCGGGAGCGGGACGGACAGAGGGGGAGGGATAGAGGGAGAGCGGGACGGACAGAGGGAGAGGGGGAGGGACAGAGGGAGAGCGGGAGGGACAGAGGGAGAGCGGGACGGACAGAGCGGGAGGGACAGAGGCAGAGCGGGAGGGACAGAGTGAGAGCGGGACGGACAGAGCGTGAGGACAGATCGAGAGCGGGAGGGACAGAGGGAGAGCGGGAGGGAGAGCGGATGGGACAGAGGGAGAGCGGATGGGACAAAGGGAGAGCGGGAGGGACAGAGGGAGAGTGGGAGGGACAGAGCGAGAGCGGAGGGATAGAGCGAGAACGGGAGGGACAGAGCGAGAGCGGGAGGGACAGAGGGAGAGCGGGACGGACAGAGTGGGAGGACAGATCGAGAGCGGGAGGGACAGAGGGAGAGAGGGAGGGACTGAGCGAGTGCGGGAGGGACAGAGCAGGAGGGACAGAGGGAGAGCGGGAGGGACAGCGGGAGAGCGGGAGGACAGAGCAGGAGGGACAGAGGGAGAGCGGGAGGGACAGAGGGAGAGAGGGAGGGACAGAGCGAAGTGCGCGAGGGGACAGAGCAGGAGGGACAGAGGGAGAGCGGGAGGGGCAGAGGGAGAGCGGGACGGACAGAGCAGGAGGGACAGAGGGAGAGCGGGAGGGACAGCGCGAGAGCAGAGGGAGAGCGGGAGGGACAGATGGAGAGCGGGAGGGACAGAGGGAGAGCGGGAGGGACAGAGGGAGAGCGGGAGGGACAGAGGGAGAGCGGGAGGGACAGAGGGAGTGCGGGAGGGACAGAGCAGGAGAGACAGAGGGAGAGCGGGAGGGACAGCGGGAGAGCGGGAGTACAGAGCAGGAGGGACAGAGGGAGAGCGGGAGGGACAGCGGGAGAGCGGGAGGACAGAGCGAGAGCGGGAGGGACAGAGGGAGAGCGGGAGTGACAGAGGGAAAGCGGGAGGGACAGAGCGAGAGCGGGAGGGACAGAGCGAGAGCGGGAGGGAGAGGAAGAGCCGGAGGGACAGAGCGACAGCGGGAGGGACAGAGGGAGAGCGGGACGGACAGCGGGAGAGCGGGAGGACAGAGCAGGAGGGACAGAGGGAGAGCGGGAGGGACAGAGGGAGAGAGGGAGGGACAGAGCGAGTGCGGGAGGGACAGAGCAGGAGGGACAGAGGGAGAGCGGGAGGGGCAGAGGGAGAGCGGGACGGACAGAGCAGGAGGGACAGAGGGAGAGCGGGAGGGACAGCGCGAGAGCAGAGGGAGAGCGGGAGGGACAGATGGAGAGCGGGAGGGACAGAGGGAGAGCGGGAGGGACAGAGGGAGAGCGGGAGGGACAGAGGGAGAGCGGAAGGGACAGAGCGAGTGCGGGAGGGACAGAGCAGGAGAGACAGAGGGAGAGCGGGAGGGACAGCGGGAGAGCGGGAGTACAGAGCAGGAGGGACAGAGGGAGAGCGGGAGGGACAGCGGGAGAGCGGGAGGACAGAGCGAGAGCGGGAGGGACAGAGGGAGAGCGGGAGGGACAGAGGGAGAGCGGGAGGGACAGAGGGAGAGCGGGAGGGACAGAGCGAGAGCGGGAGGGACAGAGCGAGAGCGGGAGGGAGAGGGAGAGCCGGAGGGACAGAGCGACAGCGGGAGGGACAGAGGGAGAGCGGGACGGACAGAGGGAGAGCGGGAGGGACAGAGGGAGTGCGGGAGCGAGAGCGGGAGGGACAGAGCGAGATCGGGAGGGACAGAGGGAGAGAGGGAGGGACAGAGCGAGAGCGGGAGGGACAGAGGGAGAACGGGAGGGGCAGAGGGAGAACGGGACGGACAGAGCATAAGGGACAGAGCGAGAGCCTGAGGGACAGGGGGAGAGCGGGAGGGACAGAGGGTGAGCGGGAGGGACAGAGGGTGAGCGGGAGGGACAGAGGGAGAGCTCGAAGGACAGAGGGACAGAGGGAGAGCAGGTGGAAAAGAGGGAGAGCTCGAAGGACAGAGCGGGGAGCGGGAGGGACAGAGGGAGAGTGGGAGGGACAGAGGGAGAGCGGGAGGGACAGAGGGAGAGCGGGACGGACAGAGCGTGAGGGACAGAGGGAGAGCGGGGGGGAGGGAGGGTGAGCGGGAGGGACAGAGGGTATGCGGGACGGACAGAGCGGGAGGGACAGAGCGAGAGCGGGAGGAACAGAGCGAGAGCGGGAGGGACAGAGCGAGAGCGGGAGGGACAGCGGGAGAGCTCGTAGGACAGAGGGAGAGCAGGTGGAAAAGAGGGAGAGCTCGAAGGACAGATGGAGAGCGGGAGGGACAGAGCGGGAGCGACAGAGGGAGAGCGGGAGGGAGAGCGGGAGGGACAGAGCGAGAGCGGTAGGGACAGAGCGAGAGCGGGAGGGACAGAGCGAGAGCGGGAGGGACAGCGGGAGAGCTCGTAGGACAGAGGGAGAGCAGGTGGAAAAGAGGGAGTGCTCGAAGTACAGAGGGAGAGCGGGAGGGACAGAGCGGGAGGGACAGAGGGAGAGCGGGAGGGACAAAGGGAGAGCGGGAGGGGGCAGAGGGGGAGTGGGAGGGATAGAGGGGGAGTGGGAGGGATAGAGGGGGAGTGGGAGGGATAGAGGGAGAGCGGGAGGGACAGAGCGGGAGCAGGAGGGACAGAGGGAGAGGGACAGAGCGAGAGCGGGAGGGAGAGAGGGGGAGCAGGAGGGACAGAGGGAGAGCGGGAGGGAGAGTGGGAGGGCAGAGCGCCAGCGGTAGGGACAGAGGGAGAGTGGGAGGGACAGAGGAAAAGCAGGAGGGACAGAGGGAGAGCGGGAGGGACAGAGGGAGAGTGGGAGGGACAGAGGGAGAGCAGGAGGGTCAGAGGGAGAGCTCGAAGAACAGAGGGACAGAGGGAGCGCAGGTAGGAAAGAGGGAGAGCTCGAAGGACAGAGGGAGAGCGGGAGAGACAGAGCGGGAGCGGGACGGACAGAGGGGGAGGGATAGAGGGAGAGCGGGACGGACAGAGGGAGAGGGGGAGGGACAGAGGGAGAGCGGGAGGTACAGAGGGAGAGCGGGACGGACAGAGCGGGAGGGACAGAGGCAGAGCGGGAGGGACAGAGTGAGAGCGGGACGGACAGAGCGTGAGGACAGATCGAGAGCGGGAGGGACAGAGGGAGAGCGGGAGGGAGAGCGGATGGGACAGAGGGAGAGCGGATGGGACAAAGGGAGAGCGGGAGGGACAGAGGGAGAGTGGGAGGGACAGAGCGAGAGCGGAGGGATAGAGCGAGAACGGGAGGGACAGAGCGAGAGCGGGAGGGACAGAGGGAGAGCGGGACGGACAGAGTGGGAGGACAGATCGAGAGCGGGAGGGACAGAGGGAGAGAGGGAGGGACTGAGCGAGTGCGGGAGGGACAGAGCAGGAGGGACAGAGGGAGAGCGGGAGGGACAGCGGGAGAGCGGGAGGACAGAGCAGGAGGGACAGAGGGAGAGCGGGAGGGACAGAGGGAGAGAGGGAGGGACAGAGCGAGTGCGGGAGGGACAGAGCAGGAGGGACAGAGGGAGAGCGGGAGGGGCAGAGGGAGAGCGGGACGGACAGAGCAGGAGGGACAGAGGGAGAGCGGGAGGGACAGCGCGAGAGCAGAGGGAGAGCGGGAGGGACAGATGGAGAGCGGGAGGGACAGAGGGAGAGCGGGAGGGACAGAGGGAGAGCGGGAGGGACAGAGGGAGAGCGGAAGGGACAGAGCGAGTGCGGGAGGGACAGAGCAGGAGAGACAGAGGGAGAGCGGGAGGGACAGCGGGAGAGCGGGAGTACAGAGCAGGAGGGACAGAGGGAGAGCGGGAGGGACAGCGGGAGAGCGGGAGGACAGAGCGAGAGCGGGAGGGACAGAGGGAGAGCGGGAGGGACAGAGGGAGAGCGGGAGGGACAGAGCGAGAGCGGGAGGGACAGAGCGAGAGCGGGAGGGAGAGGGAGAGCCGGAGGGACAGAGCGACAGCGGGAGGGACAGAGGGAGAGCGGGACGGACAGCGGGAGAGCGGGAGGACAGAGCAGGAGGGACAGAGGGAGAGCGGGAGGGACAGAGGGAGAGAGGGAGGGACAGAGCGAGTGCGGGAGGGACAGAGCAGGAGGGACAGAGGGAGAGCGGGAGGGGCAGAGGGAGAGCGGGACGGACAGAGCAGGAGGGACAGAGGGAGAGCGGGAGGGACAGCGCGAGAGCAGAGGGAGAGCGGGAGGGACAGATGGAGAGCGGGAGGGACAGAGGGAGAGCGGGAGGGACAGAGGGAGAGCGGGAGGGACAGAGGGAGAGCGGAAGGGACAGAGCGAGTGCGGGAGGGACAGAGCAGGAGAGACAGAGGGAGAGCGGGAGGGACAGCGGGAGAGCGGGAGTACAGAGCAGGAGGGACAGAGGGAGAGCGGGAGGGACAGCGGGAGAGCGGGAGGACAGAGCGAGAGCGGGAGGGACAGAGGGAGAGCGGGAGGGACAGAGGGAGAGCGGGAGGGACAGAGCGAGAGCGGGAGGGGACAGAGCGAGAGCGGGAGGGAGAGGGAGAGCCGGAGGGACAGAGCGACAGCGGGAGGGACAGAGGGAGAGCGGGACGGACAGAGGGAGAGCGGGAGGGACAGAGGGAGTGCGGGAGCGAGAGCGGGAGGGACAGAGCGAGATCGGGAGGGACAGAGGGAGAGAGGGAGGGACAGAGCGAGAGCGGGAGGGACAGAGGGAGAACGGGAGGGGCAGAGGGAGAACGGGACGGACAGAGCATGAGGGACAGAGCGAGAGCGTGAGGGACAGGGGGAGAGCGGGAGGGACAGAGGGTGAGCGGGAGGGACAGAGGGTGAGCGGGAGGGACAGAGGGAGAGCTCGAAGGACAGAGGGACAGAGGGAGAGCAGGTGGAAAAGAGGGAGAGCTCGAAGGACAGAGCGGGAGCGGGAGGGACAGAGGGAGAGTGGGAGGGACAGAGGGAGAGCGGGAGGGACAGAGGGAGAGCGGGACGGACAGAGCGTGAGGGACAGAGGGAGAGCGGGGGGGAGGGAGGGTGAGCGGGAGGGACAGAGGGTATGCGGGACGGACAGAGCGGGAGGGACAGAGCGAGAGCGGGAGGAACAGAGCGAGAGCGGGAGGGACAGAGCGAGAGCGGGAGGGACAGCGGGAGAGCTCGTAGGACAGAGGGAGAGCAGGTGGAAAAGAGGGAGAGCTCGAAGGACAGATGGAGAGCGGGAGGGACAGAGCGGGAGCGACAGAGGGAGAGCGGGAGGGAGAGCGGGAGGGACAGAGCGAGAGCGGTAGGGACAGAGCGAGAGCGGGAGGGACAGAGCGAGAGCGGGAGGGACAGCGGGAGAGCTCGTAGGACAGAGGGAGAGCAGGTGGAAAAGAGGGAGTGCTCGAAGGACAGAGGGAGAGCGGGAGGGACAGAGCGGGAGGGACAGCGGGAGAGCGGGAGGGACAAAGGGAGAGCGGGAGGGGGCAGAGGGGGAGTGGGAGGGATAGAGGGGGAGTGGGAGGGATAGAGGGGGAGTGGGAGGGATAGAGGGAGAGCGGGAGGGACAGAGCGGGAGCAGGAGGGACAGAGGGAGAGGGACAGAGCGAGAGCGGGAGGGAGAGAGGGGGAGCAGGAGGGACAGAGGGAGAGCAGGAGGGACAGAGCGAGAGAGGGAGGGACAGAGCGAGAGCGGGAGGGACAGAGCGAGGACGGGGGGGACAGAGCAGGAGGGACAGAGGGAGAGCGGGAGGGACAGCGGGAGAGCGGGAGGACAGAGCAGGAGGGACAGAGGGAGAGCGGGAGGGACAGAGGGAGAGAGGGAGGGACAGAGCGAGTGCGGGAGGGACAGAGCAGGAGGGACAGAGGGAGAGCGGGAGGGGCAGAGGGAGAGCGGGACGGACAGAGCAGGAGGGACAGAGGGAGAGCGGGAGGGACAGCGCGAGAGCAGAGGGAGAGCGGGAGGGACAGATGGAGAGCGGGAGGGACAGAGGGAGAGCGGGAGGGACAGAGGGAGAGCGGGAGGGACAGAGGGAGAGCGGAAGGGACAGAGCGAGTGCGGGAGAGACAGAGCAGGAGGGACAGAGGGAGAGCGGGAGGGACAGCGGGAGAGCGGGAGGACAGAGCAGGAGGGACAGAGGGAGAGCGGGAGGGACAGCGGGAGAGCGGGAGGACAGAGCGAGAGCGGGAGGGACAGAGGGAGAGCGGGAGGGACAGAGGGAGAGCGGGAGGGACAGAGCGAGAGCGGGAGGGACAGAGCGAGAGCGGGAGGGAGAGGGAGAGCCGGAGGGACAGAGCGACAGCGGGAGGGACAGAGGGAGAGTGGGAGGGACAGAGGGAGAGCGGGAGGGACAGAGGGAGAGCGGGAGGGACAGAGGGAGAGCGGGACGGACAGAGGGAGAGCGGGAGGGACAGAGGGAGTGCGGGAGCGAGAGCGGGAGGGACAGAGCGAGATCGGGAGGGACAGAGGGAGAGAGGGTGGGACAGAGCGAGAGCGGGAGGGACAGAGGGAGAACGGGAGGGGCAGAGGGAGAACGGGACGGACAGAGCATGAGGGACAGAGCGAGAGCGTGAGGGACAGGGGGAGAGCGGGAGGGACAGAGGGTGAGCGGGAGGGACAGAGGGAGAGCTCGAAGGACAGAGGGACAGAGGGAGAGCAGGTGGAAAAGAGGGAGAGCTCGAAGGACAGATGGAGAGCGGGAGGGACAGAGCGGGAGCGGGAGGGACAGAGGGAGAGTGGGAGGGACAGAGGGAGAGCGGGAGGGACAGAGGGAGAGCTTGAAGGACAGAGGGAAAGAGGGAGAGCAGGTGGAAAAGAGGGAGAGCTCGAAGGACAGATGGAGAGCGGGAGGGACAGAGCGGGATCGGGAGGGACAGAGGGCGAGCGGGAGGGACAGAGGGAGAGAGGGAGGGACAGAGGGAGAGAGGGAGGGACTGAGCTAGAGCGGAAGGGGCAGAGTGAGAGCGGGAAGGACAGAGACAGAGCGGGAGGGACAGAGGGAGAGCGGGAGGGAGAGAGCAAGAGCGGGAGGGACAGAGCGAGGGCGAGAGGGAGAGGGAGAGCCGGAGGGAAAGAGGGAGAGCGGGAGGGACAGAGGGAGTGCGGGAGGGAGAGCGGGAGGGACAGAGCGAGAGTGGGAGGGACAGAGGGAGAGCGGGAGGGACAGAGGGAGAGCGGGAGGGACAGTGGGAGAGCGGGAGGGACAGAGGGAGAGCGGGAGGGACAGAGGGAGAGAGGGAGGGAGAGAGGGAGGGACAGAGCGAGAGCGGCAGGGACAGAGGGAGAGCGGGAGGGGCAGAGGGAGAACGGGACGGACAGAGCATGAGGGACAGAGCGAGAGCGTGAGGGACAGAGCGAGAGCGTGAGGGACAGAGCGAGAGCGTGAGGGACAGGGGGAGAGCGTGAGGGACAGGGGGAGAGCGGGAGGGACAGGGGGAGAGCGGGAGGGACAGAGGGTGAGCGGGAGGGACAGAGGGAGAGCTCGAAGGACAGAGGGACAGAGGGAGAGCAGGTGGAAAAGAGGGAGAGCTCGAAGGACAGATGGAGAGCGGGAGGGACAGAGCGGGAGGGACAGAGGGAGAGCGGGAGGGACAGAGGGAGAGAGGGAGGGACAGAGGGAGAGAGGGAGGGACTGAGCGAGAGCGGAAGGGGCAGAGGGAGAGCGGGAAGGACAGAGACAGAGCGGGAGGGACAGAGGGAGAGCGGGAGGGACAGAGCAAGAGCGGGAGGGACAGAGCAAGGGCGTGAGGGACAGAGGGAGAGCGGGAGGAACAGAGGGAGAGCGGGACGGACAGAGGGAGAGAGGGAGGGACTGAGCGAGAGCGGAAGGGGCAGAGGGAGAGCGGGAAGGACAGAGACAGAGCGGGAGGGACAGAGGGAGAAAGGGAGGGACAGAGCAAGAGCGGGAGGGACAGAGCGAGGTGGTGAGGGACAGAGCGTGAGCGGGAGGGACAAAGCGAGAGCGAGAGGGACAGAGGGAGAGCTCGTAGGACAGAGGAACAGAGGGAGAGCAGGTGGAAAAGAGGGAGAGCTCGAAGGACAGAGCGGGAGCGGGAGGGACAGAGGGAGAGCGGGAGGGGGCAGAGGGGGAGTGGGAGGGATAGAGGGGGAGTGGGAGGGATAGAGGGGGAGTGGGAGGGATAGAGGGGGAGTGGGAGGGATAGAGGGAGAGCGGGAGGGACAGAGGGAGAGCGGGAGGGACAGAGCGAGGGCGGTAGTGAGAGAGAGCCGGAGGGACAGAGCGACAGCGGGAGGGACAGAGGGAGTGTGGGAGGGACAGAGGGAGAGCTCGAAGGACAGGGGGAGCACGGGAGGGCCAGAGCGGGAGCGGGACGGACAGAGGGAGAGCGGGAGGGACAGAGCAAGAGCGGGAGGGACAGAGGAAGAGTGGCAGGGACAGAGGGAGAGCGGACCGGACAGAGGTAGAGCGGGATGGACAGAGGGAGAGCGGGACGGACAGAGGGAGAGCGGGACGGACAGAGGGAGAGCGGGAGGGACAGAGGGAGTGCGGGAGGGAGAGCGGGAGGGACAGAGCGAGAGTGGGAGGGACAGAGGGAGAGCGGGAGGGACAGAGGGAGAGAGGGAGGGACAGAGCGAGAGCGGGAGGGACAGAGCGAGAGCGGGAGGGACAGTGCGAGAGCGGTAGGGACAGAGCGAGAGCGGGAGGGACAGAGGGAGAGCGGAAGGGGCAGAGGGAGAACGGAACGGACAGAGCATGAGGGACAGAGCGAGAGCGTGAGGGACAGGGGGAGAGCGGGAGGGACAGAGGGTGAGCGGGAGGGACAGAGGGAGAGCTTGAAGGACAGAGGGAAAGAGGGAGAGCAGGTGGAAAAGAGGGAGAGCTCGAAGGACAGATGGAGAGCGGGAGGGACAGAGGGGGATCGGGAGGGACAGAGGGCGAGCGGGAGGGACAGAGGGAGAGAGGGAGGGACAGAGGGAGAGAGGGAGGGACTGAGCTGGACCGGAAGGGGCCGAGTGAGAGCGGGAAGGACAGAGACAGAGCGGGAGGGACAGAGGGAGAGCGGGAGGGACAGAGCAAGAGCGGGAGGGACAGAGCGAGGGCGAGAGGGAGAGGGAGAGCCGGAGGGACAGAGGGAGAGCGGGAGGGACAGAGGGAGTGCGGGAGGGAGAGCGGGAGGGACAGAGCGAGAGTGGGAGGGACAGAGGGAGAGCGGGAGGGACAGAGGGAGAGCGGGAGGGACAGTGGGAGAGCGGGAGGGACAGAGGGAGAGCGGGAGGGACAGAGGGAGAGAGGGAGGGAGAGAGGGAGGGACAGAGCGAGAGCGGGAGGGACAGAGGGAGAGCGGGAGGGGCAGAGGGAGAACGGGACGGACAGAGCATGAGGGACAGAGCGAGAGCGTGAGGGACAGAGCGAGAGCGTGAGGGACAGGGGGAGAGCGGGAGGGACAGGGGGAGAGCGGGAGGGACAGAGGGTGAGCGGGAGGGACAGAGGGAGAGCTCGAAGGACAGAGGGACAGAGGGAGAGCAGGTGGAAAAGAGGGAGAGCTCGAAGGACAGATGGAGAGCGGGAGGGACAGAGCGGGAGGGACAGAGGGAGAGCGGGAGGGACAGAGGGAGAGAGGGAGGGACAGAGGGAGAGAGGGAGGGACTGAGCGAGAGCGGAAGGGGCAGAGGGAGAGCGGGAAGGACAGAGACAGAGCGGGAGGGACAGAGGGAGAGCGGGAGGGACAGAGCAAGAGCGGGAGGGACAGAGCGAGGGCGTGAGGGACAGAGGGAGAGCGGGAGGAACAGAGGGAGAGCGGGACGGACAGAGGGAGAGAGGGAGGGACTGAGCGAGAGCGGAAGGGGCAGAGGGAGAGCGGGAAGGACAGAGACAGAGCGGGAGGGACAGAGGGAGAAAGGGAGGGACAGAGCAAGAGCGGGAGGGACAGAGCGAGGGCGTGAGGGACAGAGCGTGAGCGGGAGGGACAAAGCGAGAGCGAGAGGGACAGAGGGAGAGCTCGTAGGACAGAGGGACAGAGGGAGAGCAGGTGGAAAAGAGGGAGAGCTCGAAGGACAGAGCGGGAGCGGGAGGGACAGAGGGAGAGCGGGAGGGGGCAGAGGGGGAGTGGGAGGGATAGAGGGGGAGTGGGAGGGATAGAGGGGGAGTGGGAGGGATAGAGGGGGAGTGGGAGGGATAGAGGGGGAGTGGGAGGGATAGAGGGAGAGCGGGAGGGATAGAGGGAGAGCGGGAGGGACAGAGCAGGAGCAGGAGGGACAGAGGGAGAGGGACAGAGCGAGAGCGGGAGGGACAGAGGGGGAGCAGGAGGGACAGAGGGAGAGCAGGAGGGACAGAGCGAGAGAGGGAGGGACAGAGCGAGAGCGGGAGGGTCAGAGCGAGAGCGGGAGGGACAGAGCGAGAGCGGGAGGGACAGAGCGAGAGCGGGAGGGACAGAGCGAGAGCGGGAGGGAGAGTGGGAGGGCAGAGCGACAGCAGTAGGGACAGAGGGAGAGTGGGAGGGACAGAGGAAAAGCAGGAGGGACAGAGGGAGAGCGGGAGGGACAGAGGGAGAGTGGGAGGGACAGAGGGAGAGTGGGAGGGACAGAGGGAGAGCAGGAGGGTCAGAGGGAGAGCTCGAAGAACAGAGGGACAGAGGGAGCGCAGGTAGGAAAGAGGGAGAGCTCGAAGGACAGAGGGAGAGCGGGAGAGACAGAGCGGGAGCGGGACGGACAGAGGGGGAGGGATAGAGGGAGAGCGGGACGGACAGAGGGAGAGGGGGAGGGACAGAGGGAGAGCGGGAGGGACAGAGGGAGAGCGGGACGGACAGAGCGGGAGGGACAGAGGCAGAGCGGGAGGGACAGAGTGAGAGCGGGACGGACAGAGCGTGAGGACAGATCGAGAGCGGGAGGGACAGAGGGAGAGCGGGAGGGAGAGCGGATGGGACAGAGGGAGAGCGGATGGGACAATGGGAGAGCGGGAGGGACAGAGGGAGAGTGGGAGGGACAGAGCGAGAGCGGAGGGATAGAGCGAGAACGGGAGGGACAGAGCGAGAGCGGGAGGGACAGAGGGAGAGCGGGACGGACAGAGTGGGAGGACAGATCGAGAGCGGGAGGGACAGAGGGAGAGAGGGAGGGACTGAGCGAGTGCGGGAGGGACAGAGCAGGAGGGACAGAGGGAGAGCGGGAGGGACAGCGGGAGAGCGGGAGGACAGAGCAGGAGGGACAGAGGGAGAGCGGGAGGGACAGAGGGAGAGAGGGAGGGACAGAGCGAGTGCGCGAGGGACAGAGCAGGAGGGACAGAGGGAGAGCGGGAGGGGCAGAGGGAGAGCGGGACGGACAGAGCAGGAGGGACAGAGGGAGAGCGGGAGGGACAGCGCGAGAGCAGAGGGAGAGCGGGAGGGACAGATGGAGAGCGGGAGGGACAGAGGGAGAGCGGGAGGGACAGAGGGAGAGCGGGAGGGACAGAGGGAGAGCGGAAGGGACAGAGCGAGTGCGGGAGGGACAGAGCAGGATAGACAGAGGGAGAGCGGGAGGGACAGCGGGAGAGCGGGAGTACAGAGCAGGAGGGACAGAGGGAGAGCGGGAGGGACAGCGGGAGAGCGGGAGGACAGAGCGAGAGCGGGAGGGACAGAGGGAGAGCGGGAGGGACAGAGGGAGAGCGGGAGGGACAGAGCGAGAGCGGGAGGGACAGAGCGAGAGCGGGAGGGAGAGGGAGAGCCGGAGGGACAGAGCGACAGCGGGAGGGACATAGGGAGAGCGGGACGGACAGAGGGAGAGCGGGAGGGACAGAGGGAGTGCGGGAGCGAGAGCGGGAGGGACAGAGCGAGATCGGGAGGGACAGAGGGAGAGAGGGAGGGACAGAGCGAGAGCGGGAGGGACAGAGGGAGAACGGGAGGGGCAGAGGGAGAACGGGACGGACAGAGCATGAGGGACAGAGCGAGAGCGTGAGGGACAGGGGGAGAGCGGGAGGGACAGAGGGTGAGCGGGAGGGACAGAGGGTGAGCGGGAGGGACAGAGGGAGAGCTCGAAGGACAGAGGGACAGAGGGAGAGCAGGTGGAAAAGAGGGAGAGCTCGAAGGACAGAGCGGGAGCGGGAGGGACAGAGGGAGAGTGGGAGGGACAGAGGGAGAGCGGGAGGGACAGAGGGAGAGCGGGACGGACAGAGCGTGAGGGACAGAGGGAGAGCGGGGGGGAGGGAGGGTGAGCGGGAGGGACAGAGGGTATGCGGGACGGACAGAGCGGGAGGGACAGAGCGAGAGCGGGAGGAACAGAGCGAGAGCGGGAGGGACAGAGCGAGAGCGGGAGGGACAGCGGGAGAGCTCGTAGGACAGAGGGAGAGCAGGTGGAAAAGAGGGAGAGCTCGAAGGACAGATGGAGAGCGGGAGGGACAGAGCGGGAGCGACAGAGGGAGAGCGGGAGGGAGAGCGGGAGGGACAGAGCGAGAGCGGTAGGGACAGAGCGAGAGCGGGAGGGACAGAGCGAGAGCGGGAGGGACAGCGGGAGAGCTCGTAGGACAGAGGGAGAGCAGGTGGAAAAGAGGGAGTGCTCGAAGGACAGAGGGAGAGCGGGAGGGACAGAGCGGGAGGGACAGAGGGAGAGCGGGAGGGACAAAGGGAGAGCGGGAGGGGGCAGAGGGGGAGTGGGAGGGATAGAGGGGGAGTGGGAGGGATAGAGGGGGAGTGGGAGGGATAGAGGGAGAGCGGGAGGGACAGAGCGGGAGCAGGAGGGACAGAGGGAGAGGGACAGAGCGAGAGCGGGAGGGAGAGAGGGGGAGCAGGAGGGACAGAGGGAGAGCAGGAGGGACAGAGCGAGAGAGGGAGGGACAGAGCGAGAGCGGGAGGGACAGAGCGAGGACGGGGGGGACAGAGCAGGAGGGACAGAGGGAGAGCGGGAGGGACAGCGGGAGGGCGGGAGGACAGAGCAGGAGGGACAGAGGGAGAGCGGGAGGGACAGAGGGAGAGAGGGAGGGACAGAGCGAGTGCGGGAGGGACAGAGCAGGAGGGACAGAGGGAGAGCGGGAGGGGCAGAGGGAGAGCGGGACGGACAGAGCAGGAGGGACAGAGGGAGAGCGGGAGGGACAGCGCGAGAGCAGAGGGAGAGCGGGAGGGACAGATGGAGAGCGGGAGGGACAGAGGGAGAGCGGGAGGGACAGAGGGAGAGCGGGAGGGACAGAGGGAGAGCGGAAGGGACAGAGCGAGTGCGGGAGAGACAGAGCAGGAGGGACAGAGGGAGAGCGGGAGGGACAGCGGGAGAGCGGGAGGACAGAGCAGGAGGGACAGAGGGAGAGCGGGAGGGACAGCGGGAGAGCGGGAGGACAGAGCGAGAGCGGGAGGGACAGAGGGAGAGCGGGAGGGACAGAGGGAGAGCGGGAGGGACAGAGCGAGAGCGGGAGGGACAGAGCGAGAGCGGGAGGGAGAGGGAGAGCCGGAGGGACAGAGCGACAGCGGGAGGGACAGAGGGAGAGTGGGAGGGACAGAGGGAGAGCGGGAGGGACAGAGGGAGAGCGGGAGGGACAGAGGGAGAGCGGGACGGACAGAGGGAGAGCGGGAGGGACAGAGGGAGTGCGGGAGCGAGAGCGGGAGGGACAGAGCGAGATCGGGAGGGACAGAGGGAGAGAGGGTGGGACAGAGCGAGAGCGGGAGGGACAGAGGGAGAACGGGAGGGGCAGAGGGAGAACGGGACGGACAGAGCATGAGGGACAGAGCGAGAGCGTGAGGGACAGGGGGAGAGCGGGAGGGACAGAGGGTGAGCGGGAGGGACAGAGGGAGAGCTCGAAGGACAGAGGGACAGAGGGAGAGCAGGTGGAAAAGAGGGAGAGCTCGAAGGACAGATGGAGAGCGGGAGGGACAGAGCGGGAGCGGGAGGGACAGAGGGAGAGTGGGAGGGACAGAGGGAGAGCGGGAGGGACAGAGGGAGAGCTTGAAGGACAGAGGGAAAGAGGGAGAGCAGGTGGAAAAGAGGGAGAGCTCGAAGGACAGATGGAGAGCGGGAGGGACAGAGCGGGATCGGGAGGGACAGAGGGCGAGCGGGAGGGACAGAGGGAGAGAGGGAGGGAGAGAGGGAGGGACTGAGCTAGAGCGGAAGGGGCAGAGTGAGAGCGGGAAGGACAGAGACAGAGCGGGAGGGACAGAGGGAGAGCGGGAGGGAGAGAGCAAGAGCGGGAGGGACAGAGCGAGGGCGAGAGGGAGAGGGAGAGCCGGAGGGAAAGAGGGAGAGCGGGAGGGACAGAGGGAGTGCGGGAGGGAGAGCGGGAGGGACAGAGCGAGAGTGGGAGGGACAGAGGGAGAGCGGGAGGGACAGAGGGAGAGCGGGAGGGACAGTGGGAGAGCGGGAGGGACAGAGGGAGAGCGGGAGGGACAGAGGGAGAGAGGGAGGGAGAGAGGGAGGGACAGAGCGAGAGCGGGAGGGACAGAGGGAGAGCGGGAGGGGCAGAGGGAGAACGGGACGGACAGAGCATGAGGGACAGAGCGAGAGCGTGAGGGACAGAGCGAGAGCGTGAGGGACAGAGCGAGAGCGTGAGGGACAGAGCGAGAGCGTGAGGGACAGGGGGAGAGCGTGAGGGACAGGGGGAGAGCGGGAGGGACAGGGGGAGAGCGGGAGGGACAGAGGGTGAGCGGGAGGGACAGAGGGAGAGCTCGAAGGACAGAGGGACAGAGGGAGAGCAGGTGGAAAAGAGGGAGAGCTCGAAGGACAGATGGAGAGCGGGAGGGACAGAGCGGGAGGGACAGAGGGAGAGCGGGAGGGACAGAGGGAGAGAGGGAGGGACAGAGGGAGAGAGGGAGGGACTGAGCGAGAGCGGAAGGGGCAGAGGGAGAGCGGGAAGGACAGAGACAGAGCGGGAGGGACAGAGGGAG
Organism: Scyliorhinus torazame; assembly: GCF_047496885.1. Lineage (NCBI taxonomy): Eukaryota > Metazoa > Chordata > Chondrichthyes > Carcharhiniformes > Scyliorhinidae > Scyliorhinus > Scyliorhinus torazame. The sequence goes on from NC_092718.1 coordinate 136,748,092, forward strand.
AGCGGGAGGGACAGAGCAAGAGCGGGAGGGACAGAGCAAGGGCGTGAGGGACAGAGGGAGAGCGGGAGGAACAGAGGGAGAGCGGGACGGACAGAGGGAGAGAGGGAGGGACTGAGCGAGAGCGGAAGGGGCAGAGGGAGAGCGGGAAGGACAGAGACAGAGCGGGAGGGACAGAGGGAGAAAGGGAGGGACAGAGCAAGAGCGGGAGGGACAGAGCGAGGTGGTGAGGGACAGAGCGTGAGCGGGAGGGACAAAGCGAGAGCGAGAGGGACAGAGGGAGAGCTCGTAGGACAGAGGAACAGAGGGAGAGCAGGTGGAAAAGAGGGAGAGCTCGAAGGACAGAGCGGGAGCGGGAGGGACAGAGGGAGAGCGGGAGGGGGCAGAGGGGGAGTGGGAGGGATAGAGGGGGAGTGGGAGGGATAGAGGGGGAGTGGGAGGGATAGAGGGGGAGTGGGAGGGATAGAGGGAGAGCGGGAGGGATAGAGGGAGAGCGGGAGGGACAGAGCAGGAGCAGGAGGGACAGAGAGAGAGGGACAGAGCGAGAGCGGGAGGGACAGAGGGGGAGCAGGAGGGACAGAGGGAGAGCAGGAGGGACAGAGCGAGAGAGGGAGGGACAGAGCGAGAGCGGGAGGGTCAGAGCGAGAGCGGGAGGGACAGAGCGAGAGCGGGAGGGACAGAGCGAGAGCGGGAGGGACAGAGCGAGAGCGGGAGGGAGAGTGGGAGGGCAGAGCGACAGCGGTAGGGACAGAGGGAGAGTGGGAGGGACAGAGGAAAAGCAGGAGGGACAGAGGGAGAGCGGGAGGGACAGAGGGAGAGTGGGAGGGACAGAGGGAGAGTGGGAGGGACAGAGGGAGAGCAGGAGGGTCAGAGGGAGAGCTCGAAGAACAGAGGGACAGAGGGAGCGCAGGTAGGAAAGAGGGAGAGCTCGAAGGACAGAGGGAGAGCGGGAGAGACAGAGCGGGAGCGGGACGGACAGAGGGGGAGGGATAGAGGGAGAGCGGGACGGACAGAGGGAGAGGGGGAGGGACAGAGGGAGAGCGGGAGGGACAGAGGGAGAGCGGGACGGACAGAGCGGGAGGGACAGAGGCAGAGCGGGAGGGACAGAGTGAGAGCGGGACGGACAGAGCGGGAGGACAGATCGAGAGCGGGAGGGACAGAGGGAGAGCGGGAGGGAGAGCGGATGGGACAGAGGGAGAGCGGATGGGACAGAGGGAGAGCGGGAGGGACAGAGGGAGAGTGGGAGGGACAGAGCGAGAGCGGAGGGATAGAGCGAGAGCGGGAGGGACAGAGCGAGAGCGGGAGGGACAGAGGGAGAGCGGGACGGACAGAGTGGGAGGACAGATCGAGAGCGGGAGGGACAGAGGGAGAGGGAGGGACTGAGCGAGTGCGGGAGGGACAGAGAAGGAGGGACAGAGGGAGAGCGGGAGGGACAGCGGGAGAGCGGGAGGACAGAGCAGGAGGAACAGAGGGAGAGCGGGAGGGACAGAGGGAGAGAGGGAGGGACAGAGCGAGTGCGGGAGGGACAGAGCAGGAGGGACAGAGGGAGAGCGGGAGGGGCAGAGGGAGAGCGGGACGGACAGAGCAGGAGGGACAGAGGGAGAGCGGGAGGGACAGCGCGAGAGCAGAGGGAGAGCGGGAGGGACAGATGGAGAGCGGGAGGGACAGAGGGAGAGCGGGAGGGACAGAGGGAGAGCGGCAGGGACAGAGGGAGAGCGGAAGGGACAGAGCGAGTGCGGGAGGGACAGAGCAGGAGGGACAGAGGGAGAGCGGGAGGGACAGCGGGAGAGCGGGAGTACAGAGCAGGAGGGACAGAGGGAGAGCGGGAGGGACAGCGGGAGAGCGGGAGGACAGAGCGAGAGCGGGAGGGACAGAGGGAGAGCGGGAGGGACAGAGGGAGAGCGGGAGGGACAGAGCGAGAGCGGGAGGGACAGAGCGAGAGCGGGAGGGAGAGGGAGAGCCGGAGGGACAGAGCGACAGCGTGAGGGACAGAGGGAGAGTGGGAGGGACAGAGGGAGAGCGGGAGGGACAGAGGGAGAGCGGGACGGACAGAGGGAGAGCGGGAGGGACAGAGGGAGTGCGGGAGCGAGAGCGGGAGGGACAGAGCGAGATCGGGAGGGACAGAGGGAGAGAGGGAGGGACAGAGCGAGAGCGGGAGGGACAGAGGGAGAACGGGAGGGGCAGAGGGAGAACGGGACGGACAGAGCATGAGGGACAGAGCGAGAGCGTGAGGGACAGGGGGAGAGCGGGAGGGACAGAGGGTGAGCGGGAGGGACAGAGGGAGAGCTCGAAGGACAGAGGGACAGGGGGAGAGCAGGTGGAAAAGAGGGAGAGCTCGAAGGACAGAGCGGGAGCGGGAGGGACAGAGGGAGAGCGGGAGGGACAGAGGGAGAGCGGGACGGACAGAGCGTGAGGGACAGAGGGAGAGCGGGGGGGAGGGAGGGTGAGCGGGAGGGACAGAGGGTATGCGGGACGGACAGAGCGGGAGGGACAGAGCGAGAGCGGGAGGGACAGAGCGAGAGCGGGAGGGACAGAGCGAGAGCGGGAGGGACAGCGGGAGAGCTCGTAGGACAGAAGGAGAGCAGGTGGAAAAGAGGGAGAGCTCGAAGGACAGATGGAGAGCGGGAGGGACAGAGCGGGAGCGACAGAGGGAGAGCGGGAGGGACCGAGGGAGAGCGGGAGGGACAGAGCGAGAGCGGGAGGGACAGAGCGAGAGCGGGAGGGACAGAGCGAGAGCGGGAGGGACAAAGCGAGAGCGAGAGGGACAAAGCGAGAGCGAGAGGGACAGAGGGAGAGCTGGTGGAAAAGAGGGAGTGCTCGAAGGACAGCGGGAGAGCGGGAGGGACAGAGCGGGAGGGACAGAGGGAGAGCGGAGGGACAAAGGGAGAGCGGGAGGGGGCAGAGGGGGAGTGGGAGGGATAGAGGGGGAGTGGGAGGGATAGAGGGGGAGTGGGAGGGATAGAGGGAGAGCGGGAGGGACAGAGCGGGAGCAGGAGGGACAGAGGGAGAGGGACAGAGCGAGAGCGGGAGGGAGAGAGGGGGAGCAGGAGGGACAGAGGGAGAGCAGGAGGGACAGAGCGAGAGAGGGAGGGACAGAGCGAGAGCGGGAGGGACAGAGCGAGGACGGGGGGGACAGAGCAGGAGGGACAGAGGGAGAGCGGGAGGACAGAGCAGGAGGGACAGAGGGAGAGCGGGAGGGACAGAGGGAGAGAGGGAGGGACAGAGCGAGTGCGGGAGGGACAGAGCAGGAGGGACAGAGGTTGAGCGGGAGGGGCAGAGGGAGAGCTGGACGGACAGAGCGGGAGGGACAGAGGGAGAGCGGGAGGGACAGCGCGAGAGCAGAGGGAGAGCGGGAGGGACAGATGGAGAGCGGGAGGGACAGAGGGAGAGCGGGAGGGACAGAGGGAGAGCGGGAGGGACAGAGGGAGAGCGGAAGGGACAGAGCGAGTGCGGGAGAGACAGAGCAGGAGGGACAGAGGGAGAGCGGGAGGGACAGCGGGAGAGCGGGAGGACAGAGCAGGAGGGACAGAGGGAGAGCGGGAGGGACAGCGGGAGAGCGGGAGGACAGAGCGAGAGCGGGAGGGACAGAGGGAGAGCGGGAGGGACAGAGGGAGAGCGGGAGGGACAGAGCGAGAGCGGGAGGGACAGAGCGAGAGCGGGAGGGAGAGGGAGAGCCGGAGGGACAGAGCGACAGCGGGAGGGACAGAGGGAGAGTGGGAGGGACAGAGGGAGAGCGGGAGGGACAGAGGGAGAGCGGGACGGACAGAGGGAGAGCGGGAGGGACAGAGGGAGTGCGGGAGCGAGAGCGGGAGGGACAGAGCGAGATCGGGAGGGACAGAGGGAGAGAGGGTGGGACAGAGCGAGAGCGGGAGGGACAGAGGGAGAACGGGAGGGGCAGAGGGAGAACGGGACGGACAGAGCATGAGGGACAGAGCGAGAGCGTGAGGGACAGGGGGAGAGCGGGAGGGACAGAGGGTGAGCGGGAGGGACAGAGGGAGAGCTCGAAGGACAGAGGGACAGAGGGAGAGCAGGTGGAAAAGAGGGAGAGCTCGAAGGACAGATGGAGAGCGGGAGGGACAGAGCGGGAGCGGGAGGGACAGAGGGAGAGTGGGAGGGACAGAGGGAGAGCGGGACGGACAGAGCGTGAGGGACAGAGGGAGAGCGGGAGGGAGGGAGGGTGAGCGGGAGGGACAGAGGGTATGCGGGACGGACAGAGCGGGAGGGACAGAGCGGGAGGGACAGAGCGAGAGCGGGAGGGACAGAGCGAGAGCGGGAGGGACAGAGCGAGAGCGGGAGGGACAGCGGGAGAGCTCGTAGGACAGAGGGAGAGCAGGTGGAAAAGAGGGAGAGCTCGAAGGACAGATGGAGAGCGGGAGGGACAGAGCGGGAGCGACAGAGGGAGAGCGGGAGGGAGAGCGGGAGGGACAGAGCGAGAGCGGGAGGGACAGAGCGAGAGCGTGAGGGACAGAGCGAGAGCGGGAGGGACAAAGCGAGAGCGAGAGGGACAGAGGGAGAGCTCGAAGGACAGAGGGACAGAGGGAGAGCTGGTGGAAAAGAGGGAGTGCTCGAAGGACAGAGGGAGAGCGCGAGGGACAGAGCGGGAGGGACAGAGGGAGAGCGGGAGGGACAAAGGGAGAGCGGGACGGGGCAGAGGGGGAGTGGGAGGGATAGAGGGGGAGTGGGAGGGATAGAGGGGGAGTGGGAGGGATAGAGGGGGAGTGGGAGGGATAGAGGGAGAGCGGGAGGGACAGAGCGGGAGCAGGAGGGACAGAGGGAGAGGGACAGAGCGAGAGCGGGAGGGAGAGAGGAGGAGCAGGAGGGACAGAGGGAGAGCAGGAGGGACAGAGCGAGAGAGGGAGGGACAGAGCGAGAGCGGGAGGGACAGAGCGAGGACGGGGGGGGACAGAGCGAGAGCGGGAGGGACAGAGCGAGAGCGGGAGGGACAGAGCGAGAGCGGGAGGGAGAGTGGGAGGGACAGAGGGAAAGCGGGAGGGACAGAGGGAGAGCGGGAGGGACAGAGGGAGAGTGGGAGGGACAGAGGGAGAGCAGGAGGGACAGAGGGAGAGCTCGAATGACAGAGGGACAGAGGGAGCGCAGGTGGGAAAGAGGGAGAGCTCGAAGGACAGAGGGAGAGCGGGAGAGACAGAGCGGGAGCGGGACGGACAGAGGGAGAGGGGGAGGGACAGAGGGAGAGCGGGACGGACAGAGGGAGAGGGGGAGGGACAGAGGGAGAGGGGGAGGGACAGAGGGAGAGGGGGAGGGACAGAGGGAGAGGGGGAGGGACAGAGGGAGAGCGGGAGGGACAGAGGGAGAGCGGGACGGACAGAGGGAGAGCGGGAGGGACAGAGGGAGTGCGGGAGCGAGAGCGGGAGGGACAGAGCGAGATCGGGAGGGACAGAGGGAGAGAGGGTGGGACAGAGCGAGAGCGGGAGGGACAGAGGGAGAACGGGAGGGGCAGAGGGAGAACGGGACGGACAGAGCATGAGGGACAGAGCGAGAGCGTGAGGGACAGGGGGAGAGCGGGAGGGACAGAGGGTGAGCGGGAGGGACAGAGGGAGAGCTCGAAGGACAGAGGGACAGAGGGAGAGCAGGTGGAAAAGAGGGAGAGCTCGAAGGACAGATGGAGAGCGGGAGGGACAGAGCGGGAGCGGGAGGGACAGAGGGAGAGTGGGAGGGACAGAGGGAGAGCGAGAGGGACAGAGGGAGAGCGGGACGGACAGAGCGTGAGGGACAGAGGGAGAGCGGGAGGGAGGGAGGGTGAGCGGGAGGGACAGAGGGTATGCGGGACGGACAGAGCGGGAGGGACAGAGCGGGAGGGACAGAGCGAGAGCGGGAGGGACAGAGCGAGAGCGGGAGGGACAGCGGGAGAGCTCGTAGGACAGAGGGAGAGCAGGTGGAAAAGAGGGAGAGCTCGAAGGACAGATGGAGAGCGGGAGGGACAGAGCGGGAGCGACAGAGGGAGAGCGGGAGGGAGAGCGGGAGGGACAGAGGGAGAGCGGGAGGGACAGAGCGAGAGCGGGAGGGACAGAGCGAGAGCGTGAGGGACAGAGCGAGAGCGTGAGGGACAGAGCGAGAGCGGGAGGGACAAAGCGAGAGCGAGAGGGACAGAGGGAGAGCTCGAAGGACAGAGGGACAGAGGGAGAGCTGGTGGAAAAGAGGGAGTGCTCGAAGGACAGAGGGAGAGCGCGAGGGACAGAGCGGGAGGGACAGAGGGAGAGCGGGAGGGACAAAGGGAGAGCGGGACGGGGCAGAGGGGGAGTGGGAGGGATAGAGGGGGAGTGGGAGGGATAGAGGGGGAGTGGGAGGGATAGAGGGAGAGCGGGAGGGACAGAGCGGGAGCAGGAGGGACAGAGGGAGAGGGACAGAGCGAGAGCGGGAGGGAGAGAGGGGGAGCAGGAGGGACAGAGGGAGAGCAGGAGGGACAGAGCGAGAGAGGGAGGGACAGAGCGAGAGCGGGAGGGACAGAGCGAGGACGGGGGGGACAGAGCGAGAGCGGGAGGGACAGAGCGAGAGCGGGAGGGACAGAGCGAGAGCGGGAGGGAGAGTGCGAGGGACAGAGGGAAAGCGGGAGGGACAGAGGGAGAGCGGGAGGGACAGAGGGAGAGTGGGAGGGACAGAGGGAGAGCAGGAGGGACAGAGGGAGAGCTCGAATGACAGAGGGACAGAGGGAGCGCAGGTGGGAAAGAGGGAGAGCTCGAAGGACAGAGGGAGAGCTGGAGAGACAGAGCGGGAGCGGGACGGACAGAGGGAGAGGGGGAGGGACAGAGGGAGAGCGGGACGGACAGAGGGAGAGGGGGAGGGACAGAGGGAGAGGGGGAGGGACAGAGGGAGAGGGGGAGGGTCAGAGGGAGAGGGGGAGGGACAGAGGGAGAGGGGGAGGGACAGAGGGAGAGCGGGAGGGACAGAGGGAGTGCGGGACGGACAGAGCGGGAGGGACAGAGTGAGAGCGGGACGAACAGAGCGGGAGGACAGATCGAGAGCGGGAGGGACAGAGGGAGAGCGGGAGGGAGAGCGGATGGGACAGAGGGAGAGCGGATGGGACAGAGGGAGAGCGGGAGGGACAGAGGGAGAGCGGGAGGGACAGAGGGAGAGCGGGAGGGACAGAGGGAGAGGGGGAGGGACAGAGGGAGAGGGGGAGGGACAGAGGGAGAGCGGGAGGGACAGAGGGAGTGCGGGACGGACAGAGCGGGAGGGACAGACGCACAGCGGGAGGGACAGAGTGAGAGCGGGATGGACAGAGCGGGAGGACAGATCGAGAGCGGGAGGGACAGAGGGAGAGCGGGAGGGAGAGCGGATGGGACAGAGGGAGAGCGGATGGGACAGAGGGAGAGCGGGAGGGACAGAGGGAGTGTGGGACAGAGGGAGAGCGGGACGGACAGAGCGGGAGGGACAGAGCGAGAGCGGGAGGGACAGAGGGAGAGCGGGAGGGACAGAGCGGGAGGACAGATCGAGAGCGGGAGGGACAGAGGCAGAGCGGGAGGGACAGAGGGAGAGAGGATGGGACAGAGGGAGAGCGGGAGGGACAGAGCGAGAGCGGGAGGGATGAAGGAGAGCCGGAGGGACAGAGCGACAGCAGGAGGGACAGAGGGAGAGCGTGAGGGACAGGGGGAGAGCGGGAGGGACGGGGAGAGCGGGAGGGACAGAGGGTTCATAGAATTTACAGTGCAGAAGGAGGCCATTCGGCCCATCGAGTCTTCACCGGCTCTTAGAAAGAGCACCCTACCCAAGGTCAACACCGCCACCCTATCCCCATAACCAAGTAACCCCATAATCCAGTAACCCCACCCAACACTAAGGCCAATTTTGGACACTAAGGACACAATTTACCATGGCCAATCTACCTAACCTGCACATCTTTGGACTGTTGGAGGAAACCGGAGCACCCGGAGGAAACCCACGCACACACGGGGAGGATGTGCAGACTCCGCACAGACAGTGACCCAAGCTGGAATCGAACCTGGGACCCTGGAGCTGTGAAGCAATTGTGCTATCCACAAGGCTACTGTGCTGTCCGTGAGCGGGAGGGACAGAGGGAGAGCGGGAGGGACAGAGGGGGAGCGGGACGGACAGAGGGAGAGAGGGACGGACAGAGGGAGAGAGGGACGGACAGAGCAGGAGGGACAGAGGGAGAGCGGGAGGGACAGAGGGAGAGAGGGAGGGACAGAGGGAGAGAGGGAGGGACTGAGCGAGAGCGGAAGGGGCAGAGGGAGAGCGGGAAGGACAGAGACAGAGCGGGAGGGACAGAGGGAGAGCGGAAGGGACAGAGGGAGAGCGGGAGGGACAGAGCGAGGGCGGGAGTGAGAGAGAGCCGGAGGGACAGAGCGACAGCGGGAGGGACAGAGGGAGAGTGGGAGGGACAGAGGGAGAGCTCGAAGGACAGGGGGAGTACGGGAGGGCCAGAGCGGGAGCGGGACGGACAGAGGGAGAGCGGGAGGGACAGAGCAAGAGCGGGAGGGACAGAGGGAGAGTGGGAGGGACAGAGGGAGAGCGGACCGGACAGAGGTAGAGCGGGACGGACAGAGGGAGAGCGGGACGGACAGAGGGAGAGCGGGAGGGACAGAGGGAGAGCGGGAGGGAGAGCGGGAGGGACAGAGCGAGAGTGGGAGGGACAGAGGGAGAGCGGGAGGGACAGAGGGAGAGCGGGAGGGACAGAGCGAGAGCGGGAGGGACAGAGCGAGAGCGGGAGGGACAGAGGGAGAGCGGAAGGGGCAGAGGGAGAACGGGACGGACAGAGCATGAGGGACAGAGCGAGAGCGTGAGGGACAGGGGGAGAGCGGGAGGGAAAGAGGGTGAGCGGGAGGGACAGAGGGAGAGCTTGAAGGACAGAGGGAGAGCAGGTGGAAAAGAGGGAGAGCTCGAAGGACAGATGGAGAGCGGGAGGGACAGAGCGGGATCGGGAGGGACAGAGGGCGAGCGGGAGGGACAGAGGGAGAGAGGGAGGGACTGAGCGAGAGCGGAAGGGGCAGAGTGAGAGCGGGAAGGACAGAGACAGAGCGGGAGGGACAGAGGGAGAGCGGGAGGGGCAGAGCGAGGGCGGGAGGGAGAGGGAGAGCCGGAGGGACAGAGAGACAGAGGGAGAGCAGGTGGGAAAGAGGGAGAACTCGAAGGACAGGGGGAGTACGGGAGGGCCAGAGCGGGAGCGGGAGGGACAGAGGGAGAGCGGGAGGGACAGAGCAAGAGTGGGAGGGACAGAGGGAGAGCGGGACAGACAGAGGGAGAGCGGGACGGACAGAGGGAGAGCGGGACGGACAGAGGGAGAGCGGGACGGACAGAGGGAGAGCGGGAGGGACAGAGGGAGTGCGGGAGGGGCAGAGGGAGAACGGGACGGACAGAGCATGAGGGACAGAGCGAGAGCGTGTGGGACAGGGGGAGAGCGGGAGGGACAGGGGGAGAGTGGGAGGGACAGAGGGTGAGCGGGAGGGACAGAGGGAGAGCTCGAAGGACAGAGGGACAGAGGGAGAGCAGGTGGAAAAGAGGGAGAGCTCGAAGGACAGATGGAGAGCGGGAGGGACAGAGCGGGTGGGACAGAGGGAGAGCGGGAGGGACAGAGGGAGAGAGGGAGGGACTGAGCGCGAGCGGAAGGGGCAGAGGGAGAGCGGGAAGGACAGAGACAGAGCGGGAGGGACAGAGGGAGAGCGGGAGGGACAGAGGGAGAGCGGGAGGGACAGAGCAAGAGCGGGAGGGACAGAGCAAGGGCGTGAGGGACAGACGGAGAGCGGGAGGAACAGAGGGAGAGCGGGACGGACAGAGGGAGAGAGGGAGGGACTGAGCGAGAGCGGAAGGGGCAGAGGGAGAGCGGGAAGGACAGAGACAGAGCGGGAGGGACAGAGGGAGAGCAGGAGGGACAGAGCGGAAGCGGGAGGGACAGAGGGAGAGCGGGAGGGACAGAGGGAGAGCGGGACGGACAGAGCGGGAGGGACAGAGGCAGAGCGGGAGGGACAGAGGGAGAGCGGGAGGGACAGTGGGAGAGCGGGAGGGACAGGCGGAGAGCGGGAGGGACAGAGGGAGAGCGGGACGGACAGAGCGGGAGGGACAGAGGCAGAGCGGGAGGGACAGAGGCAGAGCGGGAGGGACAAAGGGAGAGCGGGAGGGACAGAGGGAGAGCGGGAGGGACAGTGGGAGAGCGGGAGGGACAGTGGGAGAGCGGGAGGGACAGTGGGAGAGCGGATGGGACAGAGGGAGAGCGGGAGGGACAGAGGGAGAGCGGGAGGGACAGAGCGAGAGCGGGAGGGACAGAGCGAGAGCGGGAGGGACAGAGCGAGAGCGGGAGGGACAGAGCGAGAGCGGGAGGGACAGAGCGAGAGCGGGAGGGACAGAGGGCGAGCCGGAGGGACAGAGCGACAGCGGGAGGGACAGAGGGAGAGTGGGAGGGACAGGGCGAGAGCGGGAACGACAGAGGGAGAGCGGGACGGACAGAGCGGGAGGGACAGAGGGAGAGCGGGAGGGACAGCGGGAGAGCGGACGACAAAGCGGGAGGGACAGAGCGAGAGCGGGAGGGACAGAGCGAGAGCGGGAGGGACAGCGGGAGAGCTCGTAGGACAGAGGGAGAGCAGGTGGAAAAGAGGGAGAGCTCGAAGGACAGATGGAGAGCGGGAGGGACAGAGCGGGAGCGACAGAGGGAGAGCGGGAGGGACAGAGCGAGAGCGGGAGGGACAGAGCGAGAGCGGGAGGGACAGAGGGAGAGCACGAGGGACAGAGGGAGAGCCCGAAGGACAGAGGGACAGGGGGAGGGCAGGTGGGAAAGAGGGAGAGCTCGAAGGACAGAGGGAGAGTGGGATGGACAGAGCGGGAGCGGGAGGGACAGAGGGAGAGCGGGAGGGACAGAGGGAGAGCGGGACGGACAGAGCGAGAGGGGGAGGGACAGACGGAGAGCGGGAGGGACAGAGGGAGAGCGGGAGGGACAGAGGGAGAGCGGGACGGACAGACTGGGAGGGACAGAGGCAGAGCGGGAGGGACAGAGCGAGAGCGGGAGGGACAGAGCGAGAGCGGGAGGGACAGTGGGAGAGCGGATGGGACAGAGGGAGAGCGGGAAGGACAGAGGGAGAGCGGGAGGGACAGAGCGAGAGCGGGAGGGACAGAGCGAGAGCGACAGAGCGAGAGCGGGAGGGACAGAGCGAGAGCGGGAGGGACAGAGGGAGAACGGGAGGGACAGAGGGAGAACGGGACGTACAGAAGGAGAACGGGACGGACAGAGCATGAGGGTCAGAGCGAGAGCGTGAGGTACAGAGGGAGAGCGGGAGGGAGGGAGGGTGAGCGGGAGGGACAGAGGGACAGAGTGAGAGCGGGAGGGACAGAGGGAGAGCGGGACGGACAGAGCGGGAGGGACAGAGGGAGAGCGGGAGGGACAGAGGGAGAGCGGGAGGGACAGAGGGAGAGAGGGAGGGACAGAGGGAGAGCGGGAGGGACAGAGGGAGAGCGGAAGGGGCAGAGGGAGAGCGGAAGGGGCAGAGGGAGAGCGGGAAGGACAGAGACAGAGCGGGAGGACAGAGGGAGAGCGGGAGGGACGGAGCAAGAGCGGGAGGGACAGAGCGTGGGCGGGAGGGACAGAGCGAGGGCGGGAGGGACAGAGCGAGGGCGGGAGGGACAGAGCGAGGGCGGGAGGGACAGAGCGAGGGCGGGAGGGACAGAGCGAGAGCGGGAGGGACAGAGCGAGAGCGGGAGGGACAGAGCGAGAGCGGGAGGGACAGAGGGAGAGCTCGTAGGACAGAGGGAGAGCAGGTGGAAAAGAGGGAGAGCTCGAAGGACAGATGGAGAGCGGGAGGGACAGAGCGGGAGCGGGAGGGACAGAGGGAGAGTGGGAGGGACAGAGGGAGAGCGGGAGGGACAGAGCGGGAGGACAGATCGAGAGCGGGAGGGACAGAGGGAGAGCGGATGGGACAGAGGGAGAGCGGATGGGACAGAGGGAGAGCGGATGGGACAGAGGGAGAGCGGGAGGGACAGAGGGAGAGTGGGAGGGACAGAGGGAGAGTGGGAGGGACAGAGGGAGAGTGGGAGGGACAGAGCGAGAGCGGGAGGGACAGAGCGAGAGCGGGAGGGACAGAGCGAGAGCGGGAGGGACAGAGCGAGAGCGGGACGGACAGAGCGGGAGGACAGATCGAGATCGGGAGGGACAGAGGGAGAGCGGGAGGGACAGGGGGAGAGCGGATGGGACAGAGGGAGAGCGGATGGGACAGAGGGAGAGTGGAAGGGACAGAGCGAGAGCGGGAGGGACAGAGGGAGAGCCGGAGGGACAGAGCGACAGCAGGAGGGACAGAGGGAGAGTGGGAGGGACAGGGCGAGAGCGGGAACGACAGAGGGAGAGCGGGAGGGAGAGCGGGACGGACAGAGCGGGAGGGACAGAGGGAGAGGGGGAGGGACAGAGGGAGTGCGGGGGGGACAGCGGGAGAGCGGGACGTCAAAGCGGGAGGGACAGAGCGAGAGCGGGAGGGATAGCGGGAGGGACAGAGGGAGAGCGGGAGGGACAGAGGAAGAACGGGAGGGACAGAGGGAGAACGGGACGGACAGAGCATGAGGGACAGAGCGGGAGCGTGAGGGACAGAGGGAGAGCGGGAGGGTGGGCGGGAGGGACAGAGGGAGTGCGGGAGGGACAGCGGGAGAGCGGGACGACAAAGCGGTAGGGTCAGAGCGAGAGCGGGAGGGACAGACGGAGAGCGGGAGGGGCAGAGGGAGAACGGGATGGACAGAGCATGAGGGACAGAGCAAGAGCGTGAGGGACAGGGGGAGAGCGGGAGCGACAGGGGGAGAGCGGGAGGGACAGGGGGAGAGCGGGAGGGACAGAGGGAGAGAGGGAGGGACAGAGGGAGAGAGGGAGGGACTGAGCGAGAGCGGAAGGGGCAGAGGGAGAGAGGGAGGGACAGAGGGAGAGAGGGAGGGACTGAGCGAGAGCGGAAGGGGCAGAGGGAGAGCGGGAAGGACAGAGACAGAGCGGGAGGGACAGAGGGAGAGCGGAAGGGACAGAGGGAGAGCGGGAGGGACAGAGCGAGGGCGGGAGTGAGAGAGAGCCGGAGGGACAGAGCGACAGCGGGAGGGACAGAGGGAGTGTGGGAGGGACAGAGGGAGAGCTCGAAGGACAGGGGGAGTACGGGAGGGCCAGAGCGGGAGCGGGACGGACAGAGGGAGAGCGGGAGGGACAGAGCAAGAGCGGGAGGGACAGAGGGAGAGTGGGAGGGACAGAGGGAGAGCGGACCGGACAGAGGTAGAGCGGGACGGACAGAGGGAGAGCGGGACGGACAGAGGGAGAGCGGGAGGGACAGAGGGAGTGCAGGAGGGAGAGCGGGAGGGACAGAGCGAGAGTGGGAGGGACAGAGGGAGAGCGGGAGGGACAGAGGGAGAGCGGGAGGGACAGAGGGAGAGCGGGAGGGACAGAGCGAGAGCGGGAGGGACAGAGCGAGAGCGGGAGGGACAGAGGGAGAGCGGAAGGGGCAGAGGGAGAACGGGACGGACAGAGCATGAGGGACAGAGCGAGAGCGTGAGCGACAGGGGGAGAGCGGGAGGGAAAGAGGGTGAGCGGGAGGGACAGAGGGAGAGCTTGAAGGACAGAGGGACAGAGGGAGAGCAGGTGGAAAAGAGGGAGAGCTCGAAGGACAGATGGAGAGCGGGAGGGACAGAGCGGGATCGGGAGGGACAAAGGGCGAGCGGGAGGGACAGAGGGAGAGAGGGAGGGACTGAGCGAGAGCGGAAGGGGCAGAGTGAGAGCGGGAAGGACAGAGACAGAGCGGGAGGGACAGAGGGAGAGCGGGAGGGGCAGAGCGAGGGCGGGAGGGAGAGGGAGAGCCGGAGGGACAGAGAGACAGAGGGAGAGCAGGTGGGAAAGAGGGAGAACTCGAAGGACAGGGGGAGTACGGGAGGGCCAGAGCGGGAGCGGGAGGGACAGAGGGAGAGCGGGAGGGACAGAGCAAGAGTGGGAGGGACAGAGGGAGAGCGGGACAGACAGAGGGAGAGCGGGACGGACAGAGGGAGAGCGGGACGGACAGAGGGAGAGCGGGAGGGACAGAGGGAGAGCGGGAGGGACAGAGGGAGTGCGGGAGGGAGAGCGGGAGGGACAGAGCGAGAGTGGGAGGGACAGAGGGAGAGCGGGAGGGACAGAGGGAGAGCGGGAGGGACAGAGGGAGAGCGGGAGGGGCAGAGGGAGAGCGGGAGGGGCAGAGGGAGAGCGGGAGGGACAGAGGGAGAGAGGGAGGGACAGAGCGAGAGCGGGAGGGACAGAGGGAGAGCGGGAGGGGCAGAGGGAGAACGGGACGGACAGAGCATGAGGGACAGAGCGAGAGCGTGTGGGACAGGGGGAGAGCGGGAGGGACAGGGGGAGAGTGGGAGGGACAGAGGGTGAGCGGGAGGGACAGAGGGAGAGCTCGAAGGACAGAGGGACAGAGGGAGAGCAGGTGGAAAAGAGGGAGAGCTCGAAGGACAGATGGAGAGCGGGAGGGACAGAGCGGGTGGGACAGAGGGAGAGCGGGAGGGACAGAGGGAGAGACAGAGGGAGAGAGGGAGGGACTGAGCGCGAGCGGAAGGGGCAGAGGGAGAGCGGGAAGGACAGAGACAGAGCGGGAGGGACAGAGGGAGAGCGGGAGGGACAGAGGGAGAGCGGGAGGGACAGAGCAAGAGCGGGAGGGACAGAGCGAGGGCGTGAGGGACAGACGGAGAGCGGGAGGAACAGAGGGAGAGCGGGACGGACAGAGGGAGAGAGGGAGGGACTGAGCGAGAGCGGAAGGGGCAGAGGGAGAGCGGGAAGGACAGAGACAGAGCGGGAGGGACAGAGGGAGAGCAGGAGGGACAGAGCGGAAGCGGGAGGGACAGAGGGAGAGCGGGAGGGACAGAGGGAGTGCGGGACGGACAGAGCGGGAGGGACAGAGGCAGAGCGGGAGGGACAGAGGGAGAGCGGGAGGGACAGAGGGAGAGCGGGAGGGACAGGCGGAGAGCGGGAGGGACAGAGGGAGAGCGGGACGGACAGAGCGGGAGGGACAGAGGCAGAGCGGGAGGGACAGAGGCAGAGCGGGAGGGACAAAGGGAGAGCGGGAGGGACAGAGGGAGAGCGGGAGGGACAGTGGGAGAGCGGGAGGGACAGTGGGAGAGCGGATGGGACAGAGGGAGAGCGGGAGGGACAGAGGGAGAGCGGGAGGGACAGAGCGAGAGCGGGAGGGACAGAGCGAGAGCGGGAGGGACAGAGCGAGAGCGGGAGGGACAGAGCGAGAGCGGGAGGGACAGAGCGAGAGCGGGAGGGACAGAGGGGGAGCCGGAGGGACAGAGCGACAGCGGGAGGGACAGAGGGAGAGTGGGAGGGACAGGGCGAGAGCGGGAACGACAGAGGGAGAGCGGGACGGACAGAGCGGGAGGGACAGAGGGAGAGCGGGAGGGACAGCGGGAGAGAGGGAGGGACTGAGCGAGAGCGGAAGGGGCAGAGGGAGAGCGGGAAGGACAGAGACAGAGCGGGAGGGACAGAGGGAGAGCGGAAGGGACAGAGGGAGAGCGGGAGGGACAGAGCGAGGGCGGGAGTGAGAGAGAGCCGGAGGGACAGAGCGACAGCGGGAGGGACAGAGGGAGAGTGGGAGGGACAGAGGGAGAGCTCGAAGGACAGGGGGAGTACGGGAGGGCCAGAGCGGGAGCGGGACGGACAGAGGGAGAGCGGGAGGGACAGAGCAAGAGCGGGAGGGACAGAGGGAGAGTGGGAGGGACAGAGGGAGAGCGGACCGGACAGAGGTAGAGCGGGACGGACAGAGGGAGAGCGGGACGGACAGAGGGAGAGCGGGAGGGACAGAGGGAGTGCGGGAGGGAGAGCGGGAGGGACAGAGCGAGAGTGGGAGGGACAGAGGGAGAGCGGGAGGGACAGAGGGAGAGCGGGAGGGACAGAGCGAGAGCGGGAGGGACAGAGCGAGAGCGGGAGGGACAGAGGGAGAGCGGAAGGGGCAGAGGGAGAACGGGACGGACAGAGCATGAGGGACAGAGCGAGAGCGTGAGGGACAGGGGGAGAGCGGGAGGGAAAGAGGGTGAGCGGGAGGGACAGAGGGAGAGCTTGAAGGACAGAGGGACAGAGGGAGAGCAGGTGGAAAAGAGGGAGAGCTCGAAGGACAGATGGAGAGCGGGAGGGACAGAGCGGGATCGGGAGGGACAGAGGGCGAGCGGGAGGGACAGAGGGAGAGCGGGAGGGGCTGAGCGAGGGCGGGAGGGAGAGGGAGAGCCGGAGGGACAGAGAGACAGAGGGAGAGCAGGTGGGAAAGAGGGAGAACTCGAAGGACAGGGGGAGTACGGGAGGGCCAGAGCGGGAGCGGGAGGGACAGAGGGAGAGCGGGAGGGACAGAGCAAGAGTGGGAGGGACAGAGGGAGAGCGGGACAGACAGAGGGAGAGCGGGACGGACAGAGGGAGAGCGGGACGGACAGAGGGAGAGCGGGACGGACAGAGGGAGAGCGGGAGGGACAGAGGGAGTGCGGGAGGGAGAGCGGGAGGTACAGAGCGAGTGTGGGAGGGACAGAGGGAGAGCGGGAGGGACAGAGGGAGAGCGGGAGGGACAGAGGGAGAGCGGGAGGGGCAGAGGGAGAGCGGGAGGGACAGAGGGAGAGAGGGAGGGACAGAGGGAGAGAGGGAGGGACAGAGCGAGAGCAGGAGGGACAGAGGGAGAGCGGGAGGGGCAGAGGGAGAACGGGACGGACAGAGCATGAGGGACAGAGCGAGAGCGTGTGGGACAGGGGGAGAGCGGGAGGGACAGGGGGAGAGTGGGAGGGACAGAGGGTGAGCTCGAAGGACAGAGGGACAGAGGGAGAGCAGGTGGAAAAGAGGGAGAGCTCGAAGGACAGATGGAGAGCGGGAGGGACAGAGCGGGTGGGACAGAGGGAGAGCGGGAGGGACAGAGGGAGAGAGGGAGGGACTGAGCGCGAGCGGAAGGGGCAGAGGGAGAGCGGGAAGGACAGAGACAGAGCGGGAGGGACAGAGGGAGAGCGGGAGGGACAGAGGGAGAGCGGGAGGGACAGAGCAAGAGCGGGAGGGACAGAGCAAGGGCGTGAGGGACAGACGGAGAGCGGGAGGAACAGAGGGAGAGCGGGACGGACAGAGGGAGAGAGGGAGGGACTGAGCGAGAGCGGAAGGGGCAGAGGGAGAGCGGGAAGGACAGAGACAGAGCGGGAGGGACAGAGACAGAGCGGGAGGGACAGAGGGAGAGCAGGAGGGACAGAGCGGAAGCGGGAGGGACAGAGGGAGAGCGGGAGGGACAGAGGGAGAGCGGGACGGACAGAGCGGGAGGGACAGAGGCAGAGCGGGAGGGACAGAGGGAGAGCGGGAGGGACAGTGGGAGAGCGGGAGGGACAGGCGGAGAGCGGGAGGGACAGAGGGAGAGCGGGACGGACAGAGCGGGAGGGACAGAGGCAGAGCGGGAGGGACAGAGGCAGAGCGGGAGGGACAAAGGGACAGCGGGAGGGACAGAGGGAGAGCGGGAGGGACAGTGGGAGAGCGGGAGGGACAGTGGGAGAGCGGGAGGGACAGTGGGAGAGCGGATGGGACAGAGGGAGAGCGGGAGGGACAGAGGGAGAGCGGGAGGGACAGAGCGAGAGCGGGAGGGACAGAGCGAGAGCGGGAGGGACAGAGCGAGAGCGGGAGGGACAGAGCGAGAGCGGGAGGGACAGAGCGAGAGCGGGAGGGACAGAGCGAGAGCGGGAGGGACAGAGGGCGAGCCGGAGGGACAGAGCGACAGCGGGAGGGACAGAGGGAGAGTGGGAGGGACAGGGCGAGAGCGGGAACGACAGAGGGAGAGCGGGACGGACAGAGCGGGAGGGACAGAGGGAGAGCGGGAGGGACAGCGGGAGAGCGGACGACAAAGCGGGAGGGACAGAGCGAGAGCGGGAGGGACAGAGCGAGAGCGGGAGGGACAGCGGGAGAGCTCGTAGGACAGAGGGAGAGCAGGTGGAAAAGAGGGAGAGCTCGAAGGACAGATGGAGAGCGGGAGGGACAGAGCGGGAGCGACAGAGGGAGAGCGGGAGGGAGAGCGGGAGGGACAGAGCGAGAGCGGGAGGGACAGAGCGAGAGCGGGAGGGACAGAGGGAGAGCACGAGGGACAGAGGGAGAGCCCGAAGGACAGAGGGACAGGGGGAGGGCAGGTGGGAAAGAGGGAGAGCTCGAAGGACAGAGGGAGAGTGGGATGGACAGAGCGGGAGCGGGAGGGACAGAGGGAGAGCGGGAGGGACAGAGGGAGAGCGGGACGGACAGAGCGAGAGGGGGAGGGACAGACGGAGAGCGGGAGGGACAGAGGGAGAGCGGGAGGGACAGAGGGAGAGCGGGACGGACAGACTGGGAGGGACAGAGGCAGAGCGGGAGGGACAGAGCGAGAGCGGGAGGGACAGAGCGAGAGCGGGAGGGACAGTGGGAGAGCGGATGGGACAGAGGGAGAGCGGGAAGGACAGAGGGAGAGCGGGAGGGACAGAGCGAGAGCGGGAGGGACAGAGCGAGAGCGACAGAGCGAGAGCGGGAGGGACAGAGCGAGAGCGGGAGGGACAGAGGGAGAACGGGAGGGACAGAGGGAGAACGGGACGTACAGAAGGAGAACGGGACGGACAGAGCATGAGGGTCAGAGCGAGAGCGTGAGGTACAGAGGGAGAGCGGGAGGGAGGGAGGGTGAGCGGGAGGGACAGAGGGACAGAGTGAGAGCGGGAGGGACAGAGGGAGAGCGGGACGGACAGAGCGGGAGGGACAGAGGGAGAGCGGGAGGGACAGAGGGAGAGCGGGAGGGACAGAGGGAGAGAGGGAGGGACAGAGGGAGAGAGGGAGGGACTGAGCGAGAGCGGAAGGGGCAGAGGGAGAGCGGGAAGGACAGAGACAGAGCGGGAGGACAGAGGGAGAGCGGGAGGGACGGAGCAAGAGCGGGAGGGACAGAGCGTGGGCGGGAGGGACAGAGCGAGGGCGGGAGGGACAGAGCGAGGGCGGGAGGGACAGAGCGAGGGCGGGAGGGACAGAGCGAGGGCGGGAGGGACAGAGCGAGAGCGGGAGGGACAGAGCGAGAGCGGGAGGGACAGAGCGAGAGCGGGAGGGACAGAGGGAGAGCTCGTAGGACAGAGGGAGAGCAGGTGGAAAAGAGGGAGAGCTCGAAGGACAGATGGAGAGCGGGAGGGACAGAGCGGGAGCGGGAGGGACAGAGGGAGAGTGGGAGGGACAGAGGGAGAGCGGGAGGGACAGAGCGGGAGGACAGATCGAGAGCGGGAGGGACAGAGGGAGAGCGGATGGGACAGAGGGAGAGCGGATGGGACAGAGGGAGAGCGGGAGGGACAGAGGGAGAGCGGGAGGGACAGAGGGAGAGTGGGAGGGACAGAGGGAGAGTGGGAGGGACAGAGGGAGAGTGGGAGGGACAGAGCGAGAGCGGGAGGGACAGAGCGAGAGCGGGAGGGACAGAGCGAGAGCGGGAGGGACAGAGCGAGAGCGGGACGGACAGAGCGGGAGGACAGATCGAGATCGGGAGGGACAGAGGGAGAGCGGGAGGGACAGGGGGAGAGCGGATGGGACAGAGGGAGAGCGGATGGGACAGAGGGAGAGTGGAAGGGACAGAGCGAGAGCGGGAGGGACAGAGGGAGAGCCGGAGGGACAGAGCGACAGCAGGAGGGACAGAGGGAGAGTGGGAGGGACAGGGCGAGAGCGGGAACGACAGAGGGAGAGCGGGAGGGAGAGCGGGACGGACAGAGCGGGAGGGACAGAGGGAGAGGGGGAGGGACAGAGGGAGTGCGGGGGGGACAGCGGGAGAGCGGGACGTCAAAGCGGGAGGGACAGAGCGAGAGCGGGAGGGATAGCGGGAGGGACAGAGGGAGAGCGGGAGGGACAGAGGAAGAACGGGAGGGACAGAGGGAGAACGGGACGGACAGAGCATGAGGGACAGAGCGGGAGCGTGAGGGACAGAGCGGGAGCGTGAGGGACAGAGGGAGAGCGGGAGGGTGGGAGGGTGAGCGGGAGGGACAGAGGGAGTGCGGGAGGGACAGCGGGAGAGCGGGACGACAAAGCGGTAGGGTCAGAGCGAGAGCGGGAGGGACAGACGGAGAGCGGGAGGGGCAGAGGGAGAACGGGATGGACAGAGCATGAGGGACAGAGCAAGAGCGTGAGGGACAGGGGGAGAGCGGGAGCGACAGGGGGAGAGCGGGAGGGACAGGGGGAGAGCGGGAGGGACAGGGGGAGAGCGGGAGGGACAGAGGGAGAGAGGGAGGGACAGAGGGAGAGAGGGAGGGACTGAGCGAGAGCGGAAGGGGCAGAGGGAGAGAGGGAGGGACAGAGGGAGAGAGGGAGGGACTGAGCGAGAGCGGAAGGGGCAGAGGGAGAGCGGGAAGGACAGAGACAGAGCGGGAGGGACAGAGGGAGAGCGGAAGGGACAGAGGGAGAGCGGGAGGGACAGAGCGAGGGTGGGAGTGAGAGAGAGCCGGAGGGACAGAGCGACAGCGGGAGGGACAGAGGGAGTGTGGGAGGGACAGAGGGAGAGCTCGAAGGACAGGGGGAGTACGGGAGGGCCAGAGCGGGAGCGGGACGGACAGAGGGAGAGCGGGAGGGACAGAGCAAGAGCGGGAGGGACAGAGGGAGAGTGGGAGGGACAGAGGGAGAGCGGACCGGACAGAGGTAGAGCGGGACGGACAGAGGGAGAGCGGGACGGACAGAGGGAGAGCGGGAGGGACAGAGGGAGTGCAGGAGGGAGAGCGGGAGGGACAGAGCGAGAGTGGGAGGGACAGAGGGAGAGCGGGAGGGACAGAGGGAGAGCGGGAGGGACAGAGCGAGAGCGGGAGGGACAGAGCGAGAGCGGGAGGGACAGAGGGAGAGCGGAAGGGGCAGAGGGAGAACGGGACGGACAGAGCATGAGGGACAGAGCGAGAGCGTGAGGGACAGGGGGAGAGCGGGAGGGAAAGAGGGTGAGCGGGAGGACAGAGGGAGAGCTTGAAGGACAGAGGGACAGAGGGAGAGCAGGTGGAAAAGAGGGAGAGCTCGAAGGACAGATGGAGAGCGGGAGGGACAGAGCGGGATCGGGAGGGACAAAGGGCGAGCGGGAGGGACAGAGGGAGAGAGGGAGGGACTGAGCGAGAGCGGAAGGGGCAGAGTGAGAGCGGGAAGGACAGAGACAGAGCGGGAGGGACAGAGGGAGAGCGGGAGGGGCAGAGCGAGGGCGGGAGGGAGAGGGAGAGCCGGAGGGACAGAGAGAGAGCAGGTGGGAAAGAGGGAGAACTCGAAGGACAGGGGGAGTACGGGAGGGCCAGAGCGGGAGCGGGAGGGACAGAGGGAGAGCGGGAGGGACAGAGCAAGAGTGGGAGGGACAGAGGGAGAGCGGGACAGACAGAGGGAGAGCGGGACGGACAGAGGGAGAGCGGGACGGACAGAGGGAGAGCGGGAGGGACAGAGGGAGAGCGGGAGGGACAGAGGGAGTGCGGGAGGGAGAGCGGGAGGGACAGAGCGAGAGTGGGAGGGACAGAGGGAGAGCGGGAGGGACAGAGGGAGAGCGGGAGGGACAGAGGGAGAGCGGGAGGGGCAGAGGGAGAGCGGGAGGGGCAGAGGGAGAGCGGGAGGGACAGAGGGAGAGAGGGAGGGACAGAGCGAGAGCGGGAGGGACAGAGGGAGAGCGGGAGGGGCAGAGGGAGAACGGGACGGACAGAGCATGAGGGACAGAGCGAGAGCGTGTGGGACAGGGGGAGAGCGGGAGGGACAGGGGGAGAGTGGGAGGGACAGAGGGTGAGCGGGAGGGACAGAGGGAGAGCTCGAAGGACAGAGGGACAGAGGGAGAGCAGGTGGAAAAGAGGGAGAGCTCGAAGGACAGATGGAGAGCGGGAGGGACAGAGCGGGTGGGACAGAGGGAGAGCGGGAGGGACAGAGGGAGAGACAGAGGGAGAGAGGGAGGGACTGAGCGCGAGCGGAAGGGGCAGAGGGAGAGCGGGAAGGACAGAGACAGAGCGGGAGGGACAGAGGGAGAGCGGGAGGGACAGAGGGAGAGCGGGAGGGACAGAGCAAGAGCGGGAGGGACAGAGCGAGGGCGTGAGGGACAGACGGAGAGCGGGAGGAACAGAGGGAGAGCGGGACGGACAGAGGGAGAGAGGGAGGGACTGAGCGAGAGCGGAAGGGGCAGAGGGAGAGCGGGAAGGACAGAGACAGAGCGGGAGGGGCAGAGGGAGAGCAGGAGGGACAGAGCGGAAGCGGGAGGGACAGAGGGAGAGCGGGAGGGACAGAGGGAGTGCGGGACGGACAGAGCGGGAGGGACAGAGGCAGAGCGGGAGGGACAGAGGGAGAGCGGGAGGGACAGAGGGAGAGCGGGAGGGACAGGCGGAGAGCGGGAGGGACAGAGGGAGAGCGGGACGGACAGAGCGGGAGGGACAGAGGCAGAGCGGGAGGGACAGAGGCAGAGCGGGAGGGACAAAGGGAGAGCGGGAGGGACAGAGGGAGAGCGGGAGGGACAGTGGGAGAGCGGGAGGGACAGTGGGAGAGCGGGAGGGACAGTGGGAGAGCGGATGGGACAGCGGGAGAGCTCGTAGGACAGAGGGAGAGCAGGTGGAAAAGAGGGAGAGCTCGAAGGACAGATGGAGAGCGGGAGGGCCAGAGCGGGAGCGGGACGGACAGAGGGAGAGCGGGAGGGACAGAGCAAGAGCGGGAGGGACAGAGGGAGAGTGGGAGGGACAGAGGGAGAGCGGACCGGACAGAGGTAGAGCGGGACGGACAGAGGGAGAGCGGGACGGACAGAGGGAGAGCGGGAGGGACAGAGGGAGTGCAGGAGGGAGAGCGGGAGGGACAGAGCGAGAGTGGGAGGGACAGAGGGAGAGCGGGAGGGACAGAGGGAGAGCGGGAGGGACAGAGCGAGAGCGGGAGGGACAGAGCGAGAGCGGGAGGGACAGAGGGAGAGCGGAAGGGGCAGAGGGAGAACGGGACGGACAGAGCATGAGGGACAGAGCGAGAGCGTGAGGGACAGGGGGAGAGCGGGAGGGAAAGAGGGTGAGCGGGAGGACAGAGGGAGAGCTTGAAGGACAGAGGGACAGAGGGAGAGCAGGTGGAAAAGAGGGAGAGCTCGAAGGACAGATGGAGAGCGGGAGGGACAGAGCGGGATCGGGAGGGACAAAGGGCGAGCGGGAGGGACAGAGGGAGAGAGGGAGGGACTGAGCGAGAGCGGAAGGGGCAGAGTGAGAGCGGGAAGGACAGAGACAGAGCGGGAGGGACAGAGGGAGAGCGGGAGGGGCAGAGCGAGGGCGGGAGGGAGAGGGAGAGCCGGAGGGACAGAGAGACAGAGGGAGAGCAGGTGGGAAAGAGGGAGAACTCGAAGGACAGGGGGAGTACGGGAGGGCCAGAGCGGGAGCGGGAGGGACAGAGGGAGAGCGGGAGGGACAGAGCAAGAGTGGGAGGGACAGAGGGAGAGCGGGACAGACAGAGGGAGAGCGGGACGGACAGAGGGAGAGCGGGACGGACAGAGGGAGAGCGGGAGGGACAGAGGGAGAGCGGGAGGGACAGAGGGAGTGCGGGAGGGAGAGCGGGAGGGACAGAGCGAGAGTGGGAGGGACAGAGGGAGAGCGGGAGGGACAGAGGGAGAGCGGGAGGGACAGAGGGAGAGCGGGAGGGGCAGAGGGAGAGCGGGAGGGGCAGAGGGAGAGCGGGAGGGACAGAGGGAGAGAGGGAGGGACAGAGCGAGAGCGGGAGGGACAGAGGGAGAGCGGGAGGGGCAGAGGGAGAACGGGACGGACAGAGCATGAGGGACAGAGCGAGAGCGTGTGGGACAGGGGGAGAGCGGGAGGGACAGGGGGAGAGTGGGAGGGACAGAGGGTGAGCGGGAGGGACAGAGGGAGAGCTCGAAGGACAGAGGGACAGAGGGAGAGCAGGTGGAAAAGAGGGAGAGCTCGAAGGACAGATGGAGAGCGGGAGGGACAGAGCGGGTGGGACAGAGGGAGAGCGGGAGGGACAGAGGGAGAGACAGAGGGAGAGAGGGAGGGACTGAGCGCGAGCGGAAGGGGCAGAGGGAGAGCGGGAAGGACAGAGACAGAGCGGGAGGGACAGAGGGAGAGCGGGAGGGACAGAGGGAGAGCGGGAGGGACAGAGCAAGAGCGGGAGGGACAGAGCGAGGGCGTGAGGGACAGACGGAGAGCGGGAGGAACAGAGGGAGAGCGGGACGGACAGAGGGAGAGAGGGAGGGACTGAGCGAGAGCGGAAGGGGCAGAGGGAGAGCGGGAAGGACAGAGACAGAGCGGGAGGGGCAGAGGGAGAGCAGGAGGGACAGAGCGGAAGCGGGAGGGACAGAGGGAGAGCGGGAGGGACAGAGGGAGTGCGGGACGGACAGAGCGGGAGGGACAGAGGCAGAGCGGGAGGGACAGAGGGAGAGCGGGAGGGACAGAGGGAGAGCGGGAGGGACAGGCGGAGAGCGGGAGGGACAGAGGGAGAGCGGGACGGACAGAGCGGGAGGGACAGAGGCAGAGCGGGAGGGACAGAGGCAGAGCGGGAGGGACAAAGGGAGAGCGGGAGGGACAGAGGGAGAGCGGGAGGGACAGTGGGAGAGCGGGAGGGACAGTGGGAGAGCGGGAGGGACAGTGGGAGAGCGGATGGGACAGAGGGAGAGCGGGAGGGACAGAGGGAGAGCGGGAGGGACAGAGCGAGAGCGGGAGGGACAGAGCGAGAGCGGGAGGGACAGAGCGAGAGCGGGAGGGACAGAGCGAGAGCGGGAGGGACAGAGCGAGAGCGGGAGGGACAGAGGGCGAGCCGGAGGGACAGAGCGACAGCGGGAGGGACAGAGGGAGAGTGGGAGGGACAGGGCGAGAGCGGGAACGACAGAGGGAGAGCGGGACGGACAGAGCGGGAGGGACAGAGGGAGAGCGGGAGGGACAGCGGGAGAGCGGACGACAAAGCGGGAGGGACAGAGCGAGAGCGGGAGGGACAGAGCGAGAGCGGGAGGGACAGCGGGAGAGCTCGTAGGACAGAGGGAGAGCAGGTGGAAAAGAGGGAGAGCTCGAAGGACAGATGGAGAGCGGGAGGGACAGAGCGGGAGCGACAGAGGGAGAGCGGGAGGGAGAGCGGGAGGGACAGAGCGAGAGCGGGAGGGACAGAGCGAGAGCGGGAGGGACAGAGGGAGAGCGGGAGGGACAGAGGGAGAGCACGAGGGACAGAGGGAGAGCCCGAAGGACAGAGGGACAGGGGGAGGGCAGGTGGGAAAGAGGGAGAGCTCGAAGGACAGAGGGAGAGTGGGATGGACAGAGCGGGAGCGGGAGGGACAGAGGGAGAGCGGGAGGGACAGAGGGAGAGCGGGACGGACAGAGCGAGAGGGGGAGGGACAGACGGAGAGCGGGAGGGACAGAGGGAGAGAGGGAGGGACAGAGGGAGAGCGGGACGGACAGACTGGGAGGGACAGAGGCAGAGCGGGAGGGACAGAGCGAGAGCGGGAGGGACAGAGCGAGAGCGGGAGGGACAGTGGGAGAGCGGATGGGACAGAGGGAGAGCGGGAAGGACAGAGGGAGAGCGGGAGGGACAGAGCGAGAGCGGGAGGGACAGAGCGAGAGCGACAGAGCGAGAGCGGGAGGGACAGAGCGAGAGCGGGAGGGACAGAGGGAGAACTGGAGGGACAGAGGGAGAACGGGACGTACAGAAGGAGAACGGGACGGACAGAGCATGAGGGTCAGAGCGAGAGCGTGAGGTACAGAGGGAGAGCGGGAGGGAGGGAGGGTGAGCGGGAGGGACAGAGGGACAGAGTGAGAGCGGGAGGGACAGAGGGAGAGCGGGACGGACAGAGCGGGAGGGACAGAGGGAGAGCGGGAGGGACAGAGGGAGAGCGGGAGGGACAGAGGGAGAGCGGGAGGGACAGAGGGAGAGAGGGAGGGACAGGGGGAGAGAGGGAGGGACTGAGCGAGAGCGGAAGGGGCAGAGGGAGAGCGGGAAGGACAGAGACAGAGCGGGAGGACAGAGGGAGAGCGGGAGGGACGGAGCAAGAGCGGGAGGGACAGAGCGTGGACGGGAGGGACAGAGCGAGGGCGGGAGGGACAGAGCGAGGGCGGGAGGGACAGAGCGAGGGCGGGAGGGACAGAGCGAGGGCGGGAGGGACAGAGCGAGAGCGGGAGGGACAGAGCGAGAGCGGGAGGGACAGAGGGAGAGCTCGTAGGACAGAGGGAGAGCAGGTGGAAAAGAGGGAGAGCTCGAAGGACAGATGGAGAGCGGGAGGGACAGAGCGGGAGCGGGAGGGACATAGGGAGAGCGGGAGGGAGAGCGGCAGGGACAGAGGGAGAGCTGGAGGGACAGAGGGAGAGCGGGAGGGACAGAGGGAGAGCGGGAGGGACAGAGCGAGAGCGGGAGGGACAGAGGGAGAGCACGAGGGACAGAGGGAGAGCCCGAAGGACAGAGGGAGGGCAGGTGGGAAAGAGGGAGAGCTCGAAGGACAGAGGGAGAGCGGGATGGACAGAGCGGGAGCGGGAGGGACAGAGGGATAGCGGGAGGGACAGAGGGAGAGCGGGACGGACAGAGCGAGAGGGGGAGGGAGAGACGGAGAGCGGGAGGGACAGAGGGAGAGCGGGACGGACAGAGTGGGAGGGACAGAGGCAGAGCGGGAGGGACAGAGCGAGAGCGGGAGGGACAGTGGGAGAGCGGATGGGACAGAGGGAGAGCGGGAAGGACAGAGGGAGAGCAGGAGGGACAGAGCGAGAGCGGGAGGGACAGAGAGAGAGCGGGAGGGACAGAGCGAGAGCGGGAGAGACAGAGCGAGAGCGGGAGGGACAGAGGGAGAGCCGGAGGGACAGAGCAACAGCGGGAGGGACAGAGGGAGAGCGGGAGGGACAAAGGGAGAGCGGGAGGGACAGAGGGAGAGCTGGAGGGACAGAGGGAGAGCGGGAGGGACAGAGGGTATGCGGGAGGGACAGAGGGAGAGCGGGAGGGACAGAGGGTGTGCGGGAGGGACAGCGGGAGAGCGGGACGACAAAGCGGGAGGGACAGAGCGAGAGCGGGAGGGGCAGAGGGAGAACGGGACGGACAGAGCATGAGGGATAGAGCAAGAGCGTGAGGGACAGGGGGAGAGCGGGAGGGACAGAGGGTTCATAGAATTTACAGTGCATAAGGAGGCCATTCGGCCCATCGAGTCTGCACCGGCTCTTAGAAAGAGCACCCTACCCAAGGTCAACACCGCCACCCTATCCCCATAACCCAGTAACCCCATAATCCAGTAACCCCACCCAACCCCACCCTGTATAGTACCTTAGTTAGGCCACACTTGGAGTATACTGTTCAATTCTGGTCGCCACACTACCAGAAGGATGTGGAGGCTTTAGAGAGGGTGCAGAAGAGATTTACCAGAATGTTGCCTGGTATGGAGGGCATTAGCTATGAGGAGCGATTGAATAAACTCGGTTTATTCTCACTGGAACGAAGGAGGTTGAGGGGAGACCTGATAGAGGTATACAAAATTATGAGGGGCATAGACAGAGTGGATAGTCAGAGGCTTTTCCCCAGGGTAGAGGGGTCAATTACTAGGGGGCATAGGTTTAAGGTGAGAGGGGCAAGGTTTACAGTAGATGTACGAGGCAAGTTTTTTACGCAGAGGGTAGTGGGTGCCTGGAACTCGCTACCGGAGGAGGTAGTGGAAGCAGGGACGATAGGGACATTTAAGGGGCATCTTGACAAATATATGAATAGGATGGGAATAGAAGGATACGGACCCAGGAAGTGTAGAAGATTGTAGTTTCGTCGGGCAGCATGGTCGGCACGGGCTTGGAGGGCCGAAGGGCCTGTTCCTGTGCTGTACATTTCTTTGTTCTTTGTTCTAACACTAAGGGCAATTTTGGACACTAAGGTCACAATTTACCATGGCCAATCCACCTAACCTGCACATCTTTGGACTGTGGGAGGAAACCGGAGCACCCGGAGGAAACCCACGCACACACGGTGAGGATGTGCAGACTCCGCACAGACAGTGACCCAAGCTGGAATCGAACCTGGGACCCTGGAGCTGTGAAGCAATGGTGCTATCCACAAGGCTACTGTGCTGCCCGTGAGCGGGAGGGACAGACGGAGAGCGGGAGGGACAGAGGGAGAGCGGGACGGACAGACGGAGAGAGGGAGAGCGAGAGGGACAGAGGGAGAGTGGGAGGGACAGAGGGACAGAGGGAGGGACTGAGCGAGAGCGGAAGGGGCAGAGGGAGAGCGGGAAGGACAGAGACAGAGCGGGAGGGACAGAGGGAGAGCGGGAGGGACAGAGCAAGAGCGGGAGGGACAGAGCGAGAGCGGGAGGGACAGAGGCAGAGCGGGAGGGACAGAGTGAGAGCGGGACGGACAGAGCGAGAGGACAGATCGAGAGCGGGAGGGACAGAGGGAGAGCGGATGGGACAGAGGGAGAGCGGATGGGACAGAGGGAGAGCGGGAGGGACAGAGGGAGAGTGGGAGGGACAGAGGGAGAGTGGGAGGGACAGAGCGAGAGCGGGAGGGACAGAGCGAGAGCGGGAGGGACAGAGCGAGAGCGGGAGGGACAGAGCGAGAGCGGGACGGACAGAGCGGGAGGACAGATCGAGAGCGGGAGGGACAGAGGGAGAGCGGGAGTGACAGGGGGAGAGCGGATGGGACAGAGGGAGAGCGGATGGGACAGAGGGAGAGTGGAAGGGACAGAGCGAGAGCGGGAGGGACAGAGGGAGAGCCGGAGGGACAGAGCGACAGCAGGAGGGACAGAGGGAGAGTGGGAGGGACAGGGCGAGAGCGGGAACGACAGAGGGAGAGCGGGAGGGAGAGCGGGACGGACAGAGCGGGAGGGACAGAGGAAGTGCGGGGGGGACAGCGGGAGAGCGGGACGTCAAAGCGGGAGGGACAGAGCGAGAGCGGGAGGGATAGCGGGAGGGACAGAGGGAGAGCGGGAGGGACAGAGGAAGAACGGGAGGGACAGAGGGAGAACGGGACGGACAGAGCATGAGGGACAGAGCGGGAGCGTGAGGGACAGAGGGAGAGCGGGAGGGTGGGAGGGTGAGCGGGAGGGACAGAGGGAGTGCGGGAGGGACAGCGGGAGAGCGGGACGACAAAGCGGGAGGGACAGAGCGAGAGCGGGAGGGACAGAGGGAGAGCGGGAGGGGCAGAGGGAGAACGGGATGGACAGAGCATGAGGGACAGAGCAAGAGCGTGAGGGACAGGGGGAGAGCGGGAGCGACAGGGGGAGAGCGGGAGGGACAGGGGGAGAGCGGGAGGGACAGAGGGAGAGAGGGAGGGACAGAGGGAGAGAGGGAGGGACTGAGCGAGAGCGGAAGGGGCAGAGGGAGAGCGGGAAGGACAGAGACAGAGCGGGAGGGACAGAGGGAGAGCGGAAGGGACAGAGGGAGAGCGGGAGGGACAGAGCGAGGGCGGGAGTGAGAGAGAGCCGGAGGGACAGAGCGACAGCGGGAGGGACAGAGGGAGTGTGGGAGGGACAGAGGGAGAGCTCGAAGGACAGGGGGAGTACGGGAGGGCCAGAGCGGGAGCGGGACGGACAGAGGGAGAGCGGGAGGGACAGAGCAAGAGCGGGAGGGACAGAGGGAGAGTGGGAGGGACAGAGGGAGAGCGGACCGGACAGAGGTAGAGCGGGACGGACAGAGGGAGAGCGGGACGGACAGAGGGAGAGCGGGAGGGACAGAGGGAGTGCGGGAGGGAGAGCGAGAGGGACAGAGCGAGAGTGGGAGGGACAGAGGGAGAGCGGGAGGGACAGAGGGAGAGCGGGAGGGACAGAGCGAGAGCGGGAGGGACAGAGCGAGAGCGGGAGGGACAGAGGGAGAGCGGAAGGGGCAGAGGGAGAACGGGACGGACAGAGCATGAGGGACAGAGCGAGAGCGTGAGGGACAGGGGGAGGGCGGGAGGGAAAGAGGGTGAGCGGGAGGGACAGAGGGAGAGCTTGAAGGACAGAGGGACAGAGGGAGAGCAGGTGGAAAAGAGGGAGAGCTCGAAGGACAGATGGAGAGCGGGAGGGACAGAGCGGGATCGGGAGGGACAGAGGGCGAGCGGGAGGGACAGAGGGAGAGAGGGAGGGACTGAGCGAGAGCGGAAGGGGCAGAGTGAGAGCGGGAAGGACAGAGAGAGAGCGGGAGGGACAGAGGGAGAGCGGGAGGGGCAGAGCGAGGGCGGGAGGGAGAGGGAGAGCCGGAGGGACAGAGAGACAGAGGGAGAGCAGGTGGGAAAGAGGGAGAATTCGAAGGACAGGGGGAGTACGGGAGGGCCAGAGCGGGAGCGGGAGGGACAGAGGGAGAGCGGGAGGGACAGAGCAAGAGTGGGAGGGACAGAGGGAGAGCGGGACAGAAAGAGGGAGAGCGGGACGGACAGAGGGAGAGCGGGACGGACAGAGGGAGAGCGGGAGGGACAGAGGGAGAGCGGGAGGGACAGAGGGAGTGCGGGAGGGAGAGCGGGAGGGACAGAGCAAGAGTGGGAGGGACAGAGGGAGAGCGGGAGGGACAGAGGGAGAGCGGGAGGGACAGAGGGAGAGCTCGAAGGACGGGGGAGTACGGGAGGGCCAGAGCGGGAGCGGGACGGACAGAGGGAGAGCGGGAGGGACAGAGCAAGAGCGGGAGGGACAGAGGGAGAGTGGGAGGGACAGAGGGAGAGCGGACCGGACAGAGGTAGAGCGGGACGGACAGAGGGAGAGCGGGACGGACAGAGGGAGAGCGGGAGGGACAGAGGGAGTGCGGGAGGGAGAGCGGGAGGGACAGAGCGAGAGTGGGAGGGACAGAGGGAGAGCGGGAGGGACAGAGGGAGAGCGGGAGGGACAGAGCGAGAGCGGGAGGGACAGAGCGAGAGCGGGAGGGACAGAGGGAGAGCGGAAGGGGCAGAGGGAGAACGGGACGGACAGAGCATAAGGGACAGAGCGAGAGCGTGAGGGACAGGGGGAGAGCGGGAGGGAAAGAGGGTGAGCGGGAGGGACAGAGGGAGAGCTTGAAGGACAGAGGGACAGAGGGAGAGCAGGTGGAAAAGAGGGAGAGCTCGAAGGACAGATGGAGAGCGGGAGGGACAGAGCGGGATCGGGAGGGACAGAGGGCGAGCGGGAGGGACAGAGGGAGAGAGGGAGGGACTGAGCGAGAGCGGAAGGGGCAGAGTGAGAGCGGGAAGGACAGAGACAGAGCGGGAGGGACAGAGGGAGAGCGGGAGGGGCAGAGCGAGGGCGGGAGGGAGAGGGAGAGCGGGAGGGACAGAGGGAGAGCGGGACGGACAGAGCGGGAGGGACAGAGGCAGAGCGGGAGGGACAGAGGGAGAGCGGGAGGGACAGAGGGAGAGCGGGAGGGACAGGCGGAGAGCGGGAGGGACAGGCGGAGAGCGGGAGGGACAGAGGGAGAGCGGGACGGACAGAGCGGGAGGGACAGAGGCAGAGCGGGAGGGACAGAGGCAGAGCGGGAAGGACAAAGGGAGAGCGGGAGGGACAGAGGGAGAGCGGGAGGGACAGTGGGAGAGCGGGAGGGACAGTGGGAGAGCGGGAGGGACAGTGGGAGAGCGGATGGGACAGAGGGAGAGCGGGAGGGACAGAGGGAGAGCGGGAGGGACAGAGCGAGAGCGGGAGGGACAGAGCGAGAGCGGGAGGGACAGAGCGAGAGCGGGAGGGACAGAGCGAGAGCGGGAGGGACAGAGCGAGAGCGGGAGGGACAGAGCGAGAGCGGGAGGGACAGAGGGCGAGCCGGAGGGACAGAGCGACAGCGGGAGGGACAGAGGGAGAGTGGGAGGGACAGGGCGAGAGCGGGAACGACAGAGGGAGAGCGGGACGGACAGAGCGGGAGGGACAGAGGGAGAGCGGGAGGGACAGCGGGAGAGCGGACGACAAAGCGGGAGGGACAGAGCGAGAGCGGGAGGGACAGAGCGAGAGCGGGAGGGACAGCGGGAGAGCTCGTAGGACAGAGGGAGAGCAGGTGGAAAAGAGGGAGAGCTCGAAGGACAGATGGAGAGCGGGAGGGACAGAGCGGGAGCGACAGAGGGAGAGCGGGAGGGAGAGCGGGAGGGACAGAGCGAGAGCGGGAGGGACAGAGGGAGAGCACGAGGGACAGCGGGAGAGCCCGAAGGACAGAGGGACAGGGGGAGGGCAGGTGGGAAAGAGGGAGAGCTCGAAGGACAGAGGGAGAGTGGGATGGACAGAGCGGGAGCGGGAGGGACAGAGGGAGAGCGGGAGGGACAGAGGGAGAGCGGGACGGACAGAGCGAGAGGGGGAGGGACAGACGGAGAGCGGGAGGGACAGAGGGAGAGAGGGAGGGACAGAGGGAGAGCGGGACGGACAGACTGGGAGGGACAGAGGCAGAGCGGGAGGGACAGAGCGAGAGCGGGAGGGACAGAGCGAGAGCGGGAGGGACAGTGGGAGAGCGGATGGGACAGAGGGAGAGCGGGAAGGACAGAGGGAGAGCGGGAGGGACAGAGCGAGAGCGGGAGGGACAGAGCGAGAGCGACAGAGCGAGAGCGGGAGGGACAGAGCGAGAACGGGACGTACAGAAGGAGAACGGGACGGACAGAGCATGAGGGTCAGAGCGAGAGCGTGAGGTACAGAGGGAGAGCGGGAGGGAGGGAGGGTGAGCGGGAGGGACAGAGGGACAGAGTGAGAGCGGGAGGGACAGAGGGAGAGCGGGACGGACAGAGCGGGAGGGACAGAGGGAGAGCGGGAGGGACAGAGGGAGAGCGGGAGGGACAAAGGGAGAGCGGGAGGGACAGAGGGAGAGAGGGAGGGACAGAGGGAGAGAGGGAGGGACTGAGCGAGAGCGGAAGGGGCAGAGGGAGAGCGGGAAGGACAGAGACAGAGCGGGAGGACAGAGGGAGAGCGGGAGGGACGGAGCAAGAGCGGGAGGGACAGAGCGTGGGCGGGAGGGACAGAGCGAGGGCGGGAGGGACAGAGCGAGGGCGGGAGGGACAGAGCGAGGGCGGGAGGGACAGAGCGAGGGCGGGAGGGACAGAGCGAGAGCGGGAGGGACAGAGCGAGAGCGGGAGGGACAGAGGGAGAGCTCGTAGGACAGAGGGAGAGCAGGTGGAAAAGAGGGAGAGCTCGAAGGACAAATGGAGAGCGGGAGGGACAGAGCGGGAGCGGGAGGGACATAGGGAGAGCGGGAGGGAGAGCGGCAGGGACAGAGGGAGAGCTGGTAGGGACAGAGGGAGAGCGGGAGGGACAGAGCGACAGCGGGAGGGACAGAGCGAGAGCGGGAGGGACAGAGGGAGAGCACGAGGGACAGAGGGAGAGCCCGAAGGACAGAGGGACAGGGGGAGGGCAGGTGGGAAAGAGGGAGAGCTCGAAGGACAGAGGGAGAGCGGGATGGACAGAGCGGGAGCGGGAGGGACAGAGGGAGAGCGGGAGGGACAGAGGGAGAGCGGGACGGACAGAGCGAGAGGGGGAGGGAGAGACGGAGAGCGGGAGGGACAGAGGGAGAGCGGGACGGACAGAGTGGGAGGGACAGAGGCAGAGCGGGAGGGACAGAGCGAGAGCGGGAGGGACAGTGGGAGAGCGGATGGGACAGAGGGAGAGCGGGAAGGACAGAGGGAGAGCAGGAGGGACAGAGCGAGAGCGGGAGGGACAGAGAGAGAGCGGGAGGGACAGAGCGAGAGCGGGAGGGACAGAGCGAGAGCGGGAGGGACAGAGGGAGAGCCGGAGGGACAGAGCAACAGCGGGAGGGACAGAGGGAGAGCGGGAGGGACAGAGGGAGAGCGGGAGGGACAGAGGGAGAGCTGGAGGGACAGAGGGAGAGCGGGAGGGACAGAGGGTATGCGGGAGGGACAGAGGGAGAGCGGGAGGGACAGAGGGTGTGCGGGAGGGACAGCGGGAGAGCGGGACGACAAAGCGGGAGGGACAGAGCGAGAGCGGGAGGGGCAGAGGGAGAACGGGACGGACAGAGCATGAGGGATAGAGCAAGAGCGGGAGGGACAGGGGGAGAGCGGGAGGGACAGAGGGTTCATAGAATTTACAGTGCATAAGGAGGCCATTCGGCCCATCGAGTCTGCACCGGCTCTTAGAAAGAGCACCCTACCCAAGGTCAACACCGCCACCCTATCCCCATAACCCAGTAACCCCATAATCCAGTAACCCCACCCAACCCCACCCTGTATAGAACCTTAGTTAGGCCACACTTGGAGTATACTGTTCAATTCTGGTCGCCACACTACCAGAAGGATGTGGAGGCTTTAGAGAGGGTGCAGAAGAGATTTACCAGAATGTTGCTTGGTATGGAGGGCATTAGCTATGAGGAGCGATTGAATAAACTCGGTTTATTCTCACTGGAACGAAGGAGGTTGAGGGGAGACCTGATAGAGGTATACAAAATTATGAGGGGCATAGACAGAGTGGATAGTCAGAGGCTTTTCCCCAGGGTAGAGGGGTCAATTACTAGGGGGCATAGGTTTAAGGTGAGAGGGGCAAGGTTTACAGTAGATGTACGAGGCAAGTTTTTTACGCAGAGGGTAGTGGGTGCCTGGAACTCGCTACCGGAGGAGGTAGTGGAAGCAGGGACGATAGGGACATTTAAGGGGCATCTTGACAAATATATGAATAGGATGGGAATAGAAGGATACGGACCCAGGAAGTGTAGAAGATTGTAGTTTCGTCGGGCAGCATGGTCGGCACGGGCTTGGAGGGCCGAAGGGCCTGTTCCTGTGCTGTACATTTCTTTGTTCTTTGTTCTAACACTAAGGGCAATTTTGGACACTAAGGTCACAATTTACCATGGCCAATCCACCTAACCTGCACATCTTTGGACTGTGGGAGGAAACCGGAGCACCCGGAGGAAACCCACGCACACACGGTGAGGATGTGCAGACTCCGCACAGACAGTGACCCAAGCTGGAATCGAACCTGGGACCCTGGAGCTGTGAAGCAATTGTGCTATCCACAAGGCTACTGTGCTGCCCGTGAGCGGGAGGGACAGACGGAGAGCGGGAGGGACAGAGGGAGAGCGGGACGGACAGACGGAGAGAGGGAGAGCGAGAGGGACAGAGGGAGAGCGGGAGGGACAGAGGGACAGAGGGAGGGACTGAGCGAGAGCGGAAGGGGCAGAGGGAGAGCGGGAAGGACAGAGACAGAGCGGGAGGGACAGAGGGAGAGCGGGAGGGACAGAGCAAGAGCGGGAGGGACAGAGCGAGGGCGGGAGGGGCAGAGCGAGAGCGGGAGGGACAGAGCGAGAGCGGGAGAGACAGAGGCAGAGCGGGAGGGACAGAGTGAGAGCGGGACGGACAGAGCGGGAGGACAGATCGAGAGCGGGAGGGACAGAGGGAGAGCGGATGGGACAGAGGGAGAGCGGATGGGACAGAGGGAGAGCGGGAGGGACAGAGGGAGAGCGGGAGGGACAGAGGGAGAGTGGGAGGGACAGAGGGAGAGTGGGAGGGACAGAGGGAGAGTGGGAGGGACAGAGCGAGAGCGGGAGGGACAGAGCGAGAGCGGGAGGGACAGAGCGAGAGCGGGAGGGACAGAGCGAGAGCGGGACGGACAGAGCGGGAGGACAGATCGAGATCGGGAGGGACAGAGGGAGAGCGGGAGGGACAGGGGGAGAGCGGATGGGACAGAGGGAGAGCGGATGGGACAGAGGGAGAGTGGAAGGGACAGAGCGAGAGCGGGAGGGACAGAGGGAGAGCCGGAGGGACAGAGCGACAGCAGGAGGGACAGAGGGAGAGTGGGAGGGACAGGGCGAGAGCGGGAACGACAGAGGGAGAGCGGGACGGACAGAGCGGGAGGGACAGAGGGAGAGGGGGAGGGACAGAGGGAGTGCGGGGGGGACAGCGGGAGAGCGGGACGTCAAAGCGGGAGGGACAGAGCGAGAGCGGGAGGGATAGCGGGAGGGACAGAGGGAGAGCGGGAGGGACAGAGGAAGAACGGGAGGGACAGAGGGAGAACGGGACGGACAGAGCATGAGGGACAGAGCGGGAGCGTGAGGGACAGAGGGAGAGCGGGAGGGTGGGAGGGTGAGCGGGAGGGACAGAGGGAGTGCGGGAGGGACAGCGGGAGAGCGGAACGACAAAGCGGGAGGGACAGAGCGAGAGCGGGAGGGACAGAGGGAGAGCGGGAGGGGCAGAGGGAGAACGGGATGGACAGAGCATGAGGGACAGAGCAAGAGCGTGAGGGACAGGGGGAGAGCGGGAGCGACAGGGGGAGAGCGGGAAGGACAGGGGGAGAGCGGGAGGGACTGAGGGTTCATAGCATTTACAGTGCAGAAGGAGGCCATTCGGCCCATCGAGTCTGCACCGGCTCTTAGAAAGAGCACCCTACCCAAGGTCAACACCGCCACCCTATCCCCATAACCCAGTAACCCCATAATCCAGTAAGCCCACCCAACACTAAGGGCATTTTTGGACACTAAGGACACAATTTACCATGGCCAATTCACCTAACCTGCACATCTTTGGACTGTGGGAGGAAACCGGAGCACCCGGAGGAAACCCACGCGCACACGGGGAGGATGTGCAGACTCCGCACAGACAGTGACCCAAGCTGGAATCGAACCTGGGACCCTGGAGCTGTGAAGCAATTGTGCTATCCACAAGGCTACTGTGCTGCCCGTGAGCGGGAGGGACAGAGGGAGAGCGGGAGGGACAGAGGGAGAGCGGGACGGCCAGAGGGAGAGAGGGACGGACAGAGCAGGAGGGACAGAGGGAGAGCGGGAGGGACAGAGGGAGAGAGGGAGGGACTGAGCGAGAGCGGAAGGGGCAGAGGAAGAGCGGGAAGGACAGAGACAGAGCGGATGGGACAGAGGGAAAGCGGGAAGGACAGAGGGAGAGCAGGAGGGACAGAGCGAGAGCGGGAGGGACAGAGAGAGAGCGGGAGGGACAGAGCGAGAGCGGGAGGGACAGAGCGAGAGCGGGAGGGACAGAGGGCGAGCCCGAGGGACAGAGCGACAGCGGGAGGGACAGAGGGAGAGTGGGAGGGACAGGGCGAGAGCGGGAACGACAGAGGGAGGGCGGGACGGACAGAGCGGGAGGGACAGAGGGAGAGCGGGAGGGACAGCGGGAGAGCGGACGACAAAGCGGGAGGGACAGAGCGAGAGAGGGAGGGACAGAGGGAGAACGGGAGGGACAGAGGGAGAACGGAACGGACAGAGCATGAGGGACAGAGCGAGAGCGTGAGGGACAGAGGGAGAGCGGGAGGGAGGGAGGGTGAGCAGGAGGGACAGAGGGTATGCGGGACGGACAGAGCGGGAGGGACAGAGCGGGAGGGACAGAGCGAGAGCGGGAGGGACAGAGCGAGAGCGGGAGGGACAGAGGGAGAGCTCGTAGGACAGAGGGAGAGCAGGTGGAAAAGAGGGAGAGCTCGAAGGACAGATGGAGAGCGGGAGGGACAGAGCGGGAGCGGGAGGGACAGAGGGAGAGCGGGAGGGAGAGCGGGAGGGACAGAGGGAGAGCAGGAGGGACAGAGGGAGAGCGGGAGGGACAGAGGGAGAGCGGGAGGGACAGAGGGAGAGCGGGAGGGACAGAGGGAGAGCGGAAGGGACAGAGCGAGTGCGGGAGGGACAGCGCAGGAGGGACAGAGGGAGAGCGGGAGGGACAGAGGGAGAGCGGGAGGGACAGCGGGAGAGCGGGAGGACAGAGCAGGAGGGACAGAGGGAGAGCGGGAGGGACAGCGGGAGAGCGGGAGGACAGAGCGAGAGCGGGAGGGACAGAGGGAGAGCGGGAGGGACAGAGGGAGAGCGGGAGGGACAGAGCGAGAGCGGGAGGGACAGAGCGAGAGCGGGAGGGAGAGGGAGAGCCGGAGGGACAGAGCGACAGCGGGAGGGACAGAGGGAGAGTGGGAGGGACAGAGGGAGAGCGGGAGGGACAGAGGGAGAGCGGGACGGACAGAGGGAGAGCGGGAGGGACAGAGGGAGTGCGGGAGCGAGAGCGGGAGGGACAGAGGGAGAGAGGGAGGGACAGAGCGAGAGCGGGACGGACAGAGGGAGAACGGGAGGGGCAGAGGGAGAACGGGACGGACAGAGCATGAGGGACAGAGCGAGAGCGTGAGGGACAGGGGGAGAGCAGGGAGGGACAGAGGGTGAGCGGGAGGGACAGAGGGAGAGCTCGAAGGACAGAGGGACAGAGGGAGAGCAGGTGGAAAAGAGGGAGAGCTCGAAGGACAGATGGAGAGCGGGAGGGACAGAGGGAGAGTGGGAGGGACAGAGGGAGAGCGGGAGGGACAGAGCGAGAGTGGGAGGGACAGAGAGAGAGCGGGAGGGACAGAGCGAGAGCGGGAGGGACAGAGCGAGAGCGGGAGGTGCAGAGGGAGAGCCGGAGGGACAGAGCAACAGCGGGAGGGACAGAGGGAGAGCGGGAGGGACAGAGGGAGAGCGGGAGGGACAGAGGGAGAGCTGGAGGGACAGAGGGAGAGCTGGAGGGACAGAGGGAGAGCGGGAGGGACAGAGGGTATGCGGGAGGGACAGAGGGAGAGCGGGAGGGACAGAGGGTGTGCGGGAGGGACAGCGGGAGAGCGGGACGACAAAGCGGGAGGGACAGAGCGAGAGCGGGAGGGGCAGAGGGAGAACGGGACGGACAGAGCATGAGGGATAGAGCAAGAGCGTGAGGGACAGGGGGAGTGCGGGAGGGACAGAGGGTTCATAGAATTTACAGTGCATAAGGAGGCCATTCGGCCCATCGAGTCTGCACCGGCTCTTAGAAAGAGCACCCTACCCAAGGTCAACACCGCCACCCTATCCCCATAACCCAGTAACCCCATAATCCAGTAACCCCACCCAACCCCACCCTGTATAGAACCTTAGTTAGGCCACACTTGGAGTATACTGTTCAATTCTGGTCGCCACACTACCAGAAGGATGTGGAGGCTTTAGAGAGGGTGCAGAAGAGATTTACCAGAATGTTGCCTGGTATGGAGGGCATTAGCTATGAGGAGCGATTGAATAAACTCGGTTTATTCTCACTGGAACGAAGGAGGTTGAGGGGAGACCTGATAGAGGTATACAAAATTATGAGGGGCATAGACAGAGTGGATAGTCAGAGGCTTTTCCCCAGGGTAGAGGGGTCAATTACTAGGGGGCATAGGTTTAAGGTGAGAGGGGCAAGGTTTACAGTAGATGTACGAGGCAAGTTTTTTACGCAGAGGGTAGTGGGTGCCTGGAACTCGCTACCGGAGGAGGTAGTGGAAGCAGGGACGATAGGGACATTTAAGGGGCATCTTGACAAATATATGAATAGGATGGGAATAGAAGGATACGGACCCAGGAAGTGTAGAAGATTGTAGTTTCGTCGGGCAGCATGGTCGGCACGGGCTTGGAGGGCCGAAGGGCCTGTTCCTGTGCTGTACATTTCTTTGTTCTTTGTTCTAACACTAAGGGCAATTTTGGACACTAAGGTCACAATTTACCATGGCCAATCCACCTAACCTGCACATCTTTGGACTGTGGGAGGAAACCGGAGCACCCGGAGGAAACCCACGCACACACGGTGAGGATGTGCAGACTCCGCACAGACAGTGACCCAAGCTGGAATCGAACCTGGGACCCTGGAGCTGTGAAGCAATTGTGCTATCCACAAGGCTACTGTGCT
The DNA here is from genome assembly GCF_047496885.1 of Scyliorhinus torazame. Lineage (NCBI taxonomy): Eukaryota > Metazoa > Chordata > Chondrichthyes > Carcharhiniformes > Scyliorhinidae > Scyliorhinus > Scyliorhinus torazame. The sequence continues at coordinate 136,787,435 of NC_092718.1, forward strand.
GCCCGTGAGCGGGAGGGACAGACGGAGAGCGGGAGGGACAGAGGGAGAGCGGGACGGACAGACGGAGAGAGGGAGAGCGAGAGGGACAGAGGGAGAGCGGGAGGGACAGAGGGAGGGACTGAGCGAGAGCGGAAGGGGCAGAGGGAGAGCGGGAAGGACAGAGACAGAGCGGGAGGGACAGAGGGAGAGCGGGAGGGACAGAGCAAGAGCGGGAGGGACAGAGCGAGGGCGGGAGGGACAGAGCGAGAGCGGGAGGGACAGAGCGAGAGCGGGAGGGACAGAGGCAGAGCGGGAGGGACAGAGTGAGAGCGGGACGGACAGAGCGGGAGGACAGATCGAGAGCGGGAGGGACAGAGGGAGAGCGGATGGGACAGAGGGAGAGCGGATGGGACAGAGGGAGAGCGGGAGGGACAGAGGGAGAGTGGGAGGGACAGAGGGAGAGTGGGAGGGACAGAGCGAGAGCGGGAGGGACAGAGCGAGAGCGGGAGGGACAGAGCGAGAGCGGGAGGGACAGAGCGAGAGCGGGACGGACAGAGCGGGAGGACAGATCGAGAGCGGGAGGGACAGAGGGAGAGCGGGAGGGACAGGGGGAGAGCGGATGGGACAGAGGGAGAGCGGATGGGACAGAGGGAGAGTGGAAGGGACAGAGCGAGAGCGGGAGGGACAGAGGGAGAGCCGGAGGGACAGAGCGACAGCAGGAGGGACAGAGGGAGAGTGGGAGGGACAGGGCGAGAGCGGGAACGACAGAGGGAGAGCGGGAGGGAGAGCGGGACGGACAGAGCGGGAGGGACAGAGGGAGAGGGGGAGGGACAGAGGGAGTGCGGGGGGGACAGCGGGAGAGCGGGACGTCAAAGCGGGAGGGACAGAGCGAGAGCGGGAGGGACAGAGGGAGAGCGGGAGGGACAGAGGAAGAACGGGAGGGACAGAGGGAGAACGGGACGGACAGAGCATGAGGGACAGAGCGGGAGCGTGAGGGACAGAGGGAGAGCGGGAGGGTGGGAGGGTGAGCGGGAGGGACAGAGGGAGTGCGGGAGGGACAGCGGGAGAGCGGGACGACAAAGCGGGAGGGACAGAGCGAGAGCGGGAGGGACAGAGGGAGAGCGGGAGGGGCAGAGGGAGAACGGGATGGACAGAGCATGAGGGACAGAGCAAGAGCGTGAGGGACAGGGGGAGAGCGGGAGCGACAGGGGGAGAGCGGGAGGGACAGGGGGAGAGCGGGAGGGACAGAGGGTTCATAGCATTTACAGTGCAGAAGGAGGCCATTCGGCCCATCGAGTCTGCACCGGCTCTTAGAAAGAGCACCCTACCCAAGGTCAACACCGCCACCCTATCCCCATAACCCAGTAACCCCATAATCCAGTAAGCCCACCCAACACTAAGGGCATTTTTGGACACTAAGGACACAATTTACCATGGCCAATTCACCTAACCTGCACATCTTTGGACTGTGGGAGGAAACCGGAGCACCCGGAGGAAACCCACGCGCACACGGGGAGGATGTGCAGACTCCGCACAGACAGTGACCCAAGCTGGAATCGAACCTGGGACCCTGGAGCTGTTAAGCAATTGTGCTATCCACAAGGCTACTGTGCTGCCCGTGAGCGAGAGGGACAGAGGGAGAGCGGGAGGGACAGAGGGAGAGCGGGACGGCCAGAGGGAGAGAGGGACGGACAGAGCAGGAGGGACAGAGGGAGAGCGGGAGGGAGAGAGGGAGGGACTGAGCGAGAGCGGAAGGGGCAGAGGAAGAGCGGGAAGGACAGAGACAGAGCGGGAGGGACAGAGCGAGAGCGGGAGGGACAGAGCGAGGGCGGGAGGGACAGAGCGAGGGCGGGAGGGACAGAGCGAGAGCGGGAGGGACAGAGGGAGAGCTCGAAGGACAGAGGGACAGAGGGAGGGCAGGTGGGAAAGAGGGAGAGCTCAAAGGACAGAGGGAGAGTGGGAGGGACAGAGCGGGAGCGGGAGGGACAGAGGGAGAGCGGGAGTGACAGAGGGAGAGCGGGGCGGACAGAGCGAGAGGGGGAGGGACAGAGGGAGAGCGGGAGGGACAGTGGGAGAGCAGGATGGACAGAGCGGGAGGGACAGAGGCAGAGCGGGAGGGACAGAGGCACAACGGGAGGGACAGAGGCAGAGCGGGAGGGACAGAGGCAGAGCGGGAGGGACAGAGGCAGAGCGGGAGGGACAGAGGCAGAGCGGGAGGGACAGAGGGAGAGCGGGAGGGACAGAGGGAGAGTGGGAGGGACAGAGCGGGAGGGACAGAGCGACAGCGGGAGGGACAGAGGGAGAGTGGGAGGGACAGAGCGGGAGGGACAGAGCGACAGCGGGAGGGACAGAGGGAGAGTGGGAGGGACAGGGCGTGAGCAGGAACGACAGAGGGAGAGCGGGAGGGAGAGCAGGACGGACAGAGCGGGAGGAACAGAGGGAGAGCGGGAGGGACAGAGGGAGAACGAGAGGGACAGAGCGAGAGCGGGAGGGACAGAGGGAGAACGGGAGGGACAGAGGGAGAACGGGACGGACAGAGCATGAGGGACAGAGCGAGAGCGTGAGGTACAGAGGGAGAGCGGGAGGGAGGGAGGGTGAGCGGGAGGGCCAGAGGGACAGAGTGAGAGCGGGAGGGACAGAGGGAGAGCGGGACGGACAGAGCGGGAGGGACAGAGGGAGAGCGGGAGGGACAGAGGGAGAGCTAGAGGGACAGAGGGAGAGCGGGAGGGACTGAGCGAGAGCGGAAGGGGCAGAGGGAGAGCGGGAAGGACAGGGCGTGAGCAGGAACGACAGAGGTAGAGCGGGAGGGAGAGCAGGACGGACAGAGCGGGAGGAACAGAGGGAGAGCGGGAGGGACAGAGGGAGAACGGGAGGGACAGAGGGAGAACGGGAGGGACAGAGCGAGAGCGGGAGGGACAGAGGGAGAGCGGGAGGGACAGAAGGAGAACGGGAGGGACAGAGGGAGAACGGGAGGGACAGAGCGAGAGCGGGAGGGACAGAGCGAGGGCGGGAGGGACAGAGCGAGGGCGGGAGGGACAGAGCGAGAGCGGGAGGGACAGAGGGAGAACGGGAGGGACAGAGGGAGAACGGGACGGACAGAGGGAGAACGGGAGGGACAGAGCGAGAGCGGGAGGGACAGAGCGAGAGCGGGAGGGACAGAGGGAGAACGGGACGGACAGAGGGAGAACGGGACGGACAGAGGGAGAACGGGACGGACAGAGCATGAGGGACAGAGCGAGAGCGTGAGGTACAGAGGGAGAGCGGGAGGGAGGGAGGGAGGGAGGGTGAGCGGGAGGGCCAGAGGGACAGAGTGAGAGCGGGAGGGACAGAGGGAGAGCGGGACGGACAGAGCGGGAGGGACAGAGGGAGAGCGGGAGGGACTGAGCGAGAGCGGAAGGGGCAGAGGGAGAGCGGGAAGGACAGAGACAGAGCGGGAGGACAGAGGGAGAGCGGGAGGGACAGAGCAAGAGCGGGAGGGACAGAGCGAGGGCGGGAGGGACAGACGAGAGCGGGAGGGACAGAGGGAGAGCTCGAAGGACAGAGGGAGAGCGGGAGGGACAGAGCGGGAGCGGGAGGGAAAGAGGGAGAGCGGGAGGGACAGAGGGAGAGCGGGAGGGACAGAGGGAGAGCGGGAGGGACAGAGGGAGAGCGGGACGGACAGAGCGAGAGCAGGAGGGACAGAGCGAGAGCGGGAGGGACAGAGGGAGAGCAGGAGGGAGACCCCGAAGGACAGAGGGAGAGCGGGAGGGCAGGTGGGAAAGAGGGAGAGCTCGAAGGACAGAGGGAGAGCGGGAGGGACAGAGCGGGAGCGGGAGGGACAGAGGGAGAGCGGGAGGGACAGAGGGAGAGCGGGACGGACAGAGCGGGAGGGACAGAGGCAGAGCGGGAGGGACAGAGGGAGAGCGTGAGGGACAGAGGGAGAGCGGGAGGGACAGACGGCGAGCGGGAGGGACAGACGGCGAGCGGGAGGGACAGAGGGAGAGCGGGACGGACAGAGCGGGAGGGACAGAGGCAGAGCGGGAGGGACAGCGGGAGAGCAGGAGGGACAGAGGGAGAACGGGAGGGACAGAGGGAGAGCGGGACGGACAGACGGAGAGAGGGAGAGCGAGAGGGACAGAGGGAGAGCGGGAGGGACAGAGGGAGGGACTGAGCGAGAGCGGAAGGGGCAGAGGGAGAGCGGGAAGGACAGAGACAGAGCGGGAGGGACAGAGGGAGAGCGGGAGGGACAGAGCAAGAGCGGGAGGGACAGAGCGAGGGCGGGAGGGACAGAGCGAGGGCGGGAGGGACAGAGCGAGAGCGGGAGGGACAGAGGCAGAGCGGGAGGGACAGAGTGAGAGCGGGACGGACAGAGCGGGAGGACAGATCGAGAGCGGGAGGGACAGAGGGAGAGCGGATGGGACAGAGGGAGAGCGGATGGGACAGAGGGAGAGCGGGAGGGACAGAGGGAGAGTGGGAGGGACAGAGGGAGAGTGGGAGGGACAGAGCGAGAGCGGGAGGGACAGAGCGAGAGCGGGAGGGACAGAGCGAGAGCGGGAGGGACAGAGCGAGAGCGGGACGGACAGAGCGGGAGGACAGATCGAGAGCGGGAGGGACAGAGGGAGAGCGGGAGGGACAGGGGGAGAGCGGATGGGACAGAGGGAGAGCGGATGGGACAGAGGGAGAGTGGAAGGGACAGAGCGAGAGCGGGAGGGACAGAGGGAGAGCCGGAGGGACAGAGCGACGGCAGGAGGGACAGAGGGAGAGTGGGAGGGACAGGGCGAGAGCGGGAACGACAGAGGGAGAGCGGGAGGGAGAGCGGGACGGACAGAGCGGGAGGGACAGAGGGAGAGGGGGAGGGACAGAGGGAGTGCGGGGGGGACAGCGGGAGAGCGGGACGTCAAAGCGGGAGGGACAGAGCGAGAGCGGGAGGGATAGCGGGAGGGACAGAGGGAGAGCGGGAGGGACAGAGGAAGAACGGGAGGGACAGAGGGAGAACGGGACGGACAGAGCATGAGGGACAGAGCGGGAGCGTGAGGGACAGAGGGAGAGCGGGAGGGTGGGAGGGTGAGCGGGAGGGACAGAGGGAGTGCGGGAGGGACAGCGGGAGAGCGGGACGACAAAGCGGGAGGGACAGAGCGAGAGCGGGAGGGACAGAGGGAGAGCGGGAGGGGCAGAGGGAGAACGGGATGGACAGAGCATGAGGGACAGAGCAAGAGCGTGAGGGACAGGGGGAGAGCGGGAGCGACAGGGGGAGAGCGGGAGGGACAGGGGGAGAGCGGGAGGGACAGAGGGTTCATAGCATTTACAGTGCAGAAGGAGGCCATTCGGCCCATCGAGTCTGCACCGGCTCTTAGAAAGAGCACCCTACCCAAGGTCAACACCGCCACCCTATCCCCATAACCCAGTAACCCCATAATCCAGTAAGCCCACCCAACACTAAGGGCATTTTTGGACACTAAGGACACAATTTACCATGGCCAATTCACCTAACCTGCACATCTTTGGACTGTGGGAGGAAACCGGAGCACCCGGAGGAAATCCACGCGCACACGGGGAGGATGTGCAGACTCCGCACAGACAGTGACCCAAGCTGGAATCGAACCTGGGACCCTGGAGCTGTTAAGCAATTGTGCTATCCACAAGGCTACTGTGCTGCCCGTGAGCGAGAGGGACAGAGGGAGAGCGGGAGGGACAGAGGGAGAGCGGGACGGCCAGAGGGAGAGAGGGACGGACAGAGCAGGAGGGACAGAGGGAGAGCGGGAGGGAGAGAGGGAGGGACTGAGCGAGAGCGGAAGGGGCAGAGGAAGAGCGGGAAGGACAGAGACAGAGCGGGAGGGACAGAGCGAGAGCGGGAGGGACAGAGCGAGGGCGGGAGGGACAGAGCGAGGGCGGGAGGGACAGAGCGAGAGCGGGAGGGACAGAGGGAGAACGGGAGGGACAGAGGGAGAACGGGACGGACAGAGGGAGAACGGGAGGGACAGAGCGAGAGCGGGAGGGACAGAGCGAGAGCGGGAGGGACAGAGGGAGAACGGGACGGACAGAGGGAGAACGGGACGGACAGAGGGAGAACGGGACGGACAGAGCATGAGGGACAGAGCGAGAGCGTGAGGTACAGAGGGAGAGCGGGAGGGAGGGAGGGTGAGCGGGAGGGCCAGAGGGACAGAGTGAGAGCGGGAGGGACAGAGGGAGAGCGGGACGGACAGAGCGGGAGGGACAGAGGGAGAGCGGGAGGGACTGAGCGAGAGCGGAAGGGGCAGAGGGAGAGCGGGAAGGACAGAGACAGAGCGGGAGGACAGAGGGAGAGCGGGAGGGACAGAGCAAGAGCGGGAGGGACAGAGCGAGGGCGGGAGGGACAGACGAGAGCGGGAGGGACAGAGGGAGAGCTCGAAGGACAGAGGGAGAGCGGGAGGGACAGAGCGGGAGCGGGAGGGAAAGAGGGAGAGCGGGAGGGACAGAGGGAGAGCGGGAGGGACAGAGGGAGAGCGGGAGGGACAGAGGGAGAGCGGGAGGGACAGAGGGAGAGCGGGACGGACAGAGCGAGAGCGGGAGGGACAGAGCGAGAGCGGGAGGGACAGAGGGAGAGCAGGAGGGAGACCCCGAAGGACAGAGGGAGAGCGGGAGGGCAGGTGGGAAAGAGGGAGAGCTCGAAGGACAGAGGGAGAGCGGGAGGGACAGAGCGGGAGCGGGAGGGACAGAGGGAGAGCGGGAGGGACAGAGGGAGAGCGGGACGGACAGAGCGGGAGGGACAGAGGCAGAGCGGGAGGGACAGAGGGAGAGCGTGAGGGACAGAGGGAGAGCGGGAGGGACAGACGGCGAGCGGGAGGGACAGACGGCGAGCGGGAGGGACAGAGGGAGAGCGGGACGGACAGAGCGGGAGGGACAGAGGCAGAGCGGGAGGGACAGCGGGAGAGCAGGAGGGACAGAGGGAGAACGGGACGGACAGAGCATGAGGGACAGAGCGAAAGCGTGAGGGACAAAGGGAGAGCGGGAGGGTGAGCGGGAGGGACACAGGGACAGATGAGAGCGGGTGAGACAGAGGGAGAGCGGGACGGACAGAGCGGGAGGGACAGAGGGAGAGACAGAGGGAGAGCGGGAGGGACAGAGGGAGGGACTAAGCGAGAGCGGAAGGGGCAGAGGGAGAGCGGGAAGGACAGAGACAGAGCGGGAGGGACAGAGGGAGAGCGGGAGGGACAGAGGGACAGAGGGAGAACGGGACGGACAGAGCATGAGGGACAGAGCGAGAACGTGAGGGACAGAGGGAGAGCGGGAGGGTGAGCGGGAGGGACAGAGGGACAGATGAGAGCGGGAGAGACAGAGGGAGAGCGGGACGGCAGAGGGAGAGCGGGATGGACAGAGCGGGAGGGACAGAGGGAGAGACAGAGGGAGAGCAGGAGGGACAGAGGGAGGGACTGAGCGAGAGCGGGAAGGACAGAGACAGAGCGGGAGGGAGAAAGGGAGAGAGGGAGGGTAAGAGCGAGAGCGGGAGGGACAGAGCGAGAGCGGGACGGACAGAGCGAGAGCGAGAGCGGGACAGACAGAGCGAGAGCGGGACAGACAGAGCGCGAGCGGGACAGACAGAGCGCGAGCGGGACAGACAGAGCGAGAGCGGGACAGACAGAGCGAGAGCGGGACAGACAGAGCGGGAGGGACAGAGCGAGAGCGAGAGGGACAGAGTGAGAGGGACAGAGCGAGAGCGGAAGGGGCAGAGCGAGAGCGGGAGGGACAGAGCGAGAGCGGGAGGGACAGAGGGAGAGCGGGAAGGACAGAGGGAGAGCGGGACGGACAGAGGGAGAGCAGGAGGGACAGAGGGAGAGCGGAAGGGACAGAGGGAGAGCGGCAAGGACAGAGGGAGAGCGGGAAGGACAGAGGGAGAGCGGTAGGGGCAGAGCAACAGCGGGAGGGACAGAGCGAGAGCCGGAGGGATAGAGCGACAGCGGGAGGGAAAGAGGGAGAGCGGGAGGGACAGAGCATGAGTAGGAGGGACAGAGGGAGAGCGGGAGGGACAGAGGGAGAGCTGGAGGGACAGGGAGAGCGGGAGGGACAGAGGGAGAGCGGGAGGGACAGAGGGAGAGCAGGTGGGATAGAGGGAGAGCACGAAGGACAGTGTGAGACCGGGAGTGACAGAGGGAGAGTGGGAGGGACAGAGCGAGAGCGGGAGGGACAGAGCGAGAGCCGGAGGGATAGAGCGACAGCGGGAGGGACAGAGGGAGAGCCGGAGGGACAGAGCGACAGCGGGAGGGACAGAGGGAGAGTGGGAGGGACAGTGGGAGAGCTCGAAGGACAGAGGGAGAGCAGGTGGGAAAGAGGGAGAACTCGAAGGACAGAGGGAGTACGGGAGGGATAGAGCGGGAGCGGGAGGGACAGAGGGAGAGCCGGAGGGACAGAGCGACAGCGGGAGGGACAGAGGGAGAGTGGGAGGGACAGGGCGAGAGCGGGAACGACAGAGGGAGAGTGGGAGGGACAGAGGGAGAGCTCGAAGGACAGAGGGAGAGCAGGTGGGAAGAAGGGAGAACTCGAAGGACAGAGGGAGTACGGGAGGGATAGAGCGGGAGCGGGAGGGACAGAGCGAGAGCTTGAGGGACAGAGCGAGAGCGGGAGGGACAGAGGGAGAGCGGGAGGGACAGAGGGAGTGCGGGAGGGACAGCGGGAGAGCGGGACGACAAAGCAGGAGCGACAGAGCGAGAGCGGGAGGGACAGAGGGAGAGCGGGAGCGACAGAGCGAGAGCGGGAGGGACAGAGGGAGAGCAGGAGGGACAGAGGGAGAACGGGACGGACAGAGCATGAGGGACAGAGCGAAAGCGTGAGGGACAGAGGGAGAGCGGGAGGGACAGAGGGACAGATGAGAGTGGGCGAGACAGAGGGAGAGCGGGCCGGACAGAGAGAGAGCGGGACGGACAGAGCGGGAGGGACAGAGGGAGAGACAGAGGGAGAGCGGGAGGGACAGAGGGAGGGACTAAGCGAGAGCGGAAGGGGCAGAGGGAGAGCAGGAAGGACAGAGACAGAGCGGGAGGGACATAGCGAGAGCGGGAGGGACAGAGGGAGAACGGGACGGACAGAGCATGAGGGACAGAGCGAGAGCGTGAGGGACAGAGGGAGAGCGGGAGAGTGAGCGGTAGGGACAGAGGGACAGATGAGAGCGGGAGAGACAGAGGGAGAGCGGGACGGACAGAGGGAGAGCGGGACGGACAGAGCGGGAGGGACAGAGGGAGAGCGGGAGGGACAGAGGGAGGGACTGAGCGAGAGCGGGAAGGACAGAGACAGAGCGGGAGGGAGAGAGCGAGAGCGGAGAGCGGGACGGACTGAGCGAGAGCGGGACAGACAGAGCGAGAGCGGGACAGACAGAGCGGGAGGGACAGAGCGAGAGCGGCAGGGACAGAGGGAGAACGGGAGGGACAGAGGGAGAGCGAGAGGGACAGAGTGAGAGGGACAGAGCGAGAGCGGAATGGGCAGAGCGAGAGCGGGAGGGACAGAGCGAGAGCGGGAGGGACAGAGCGAGAGCGGGAGGGACAGAGCGAGAGCGGGAGGGACAGAGGGAGAGCGGGACGGACAGAGGGAGAGCAGGAGGGACAGAGGGAGAGCGGAAGGGACAGAGGGAGAGCGGGAAGGACAGAGGGAGAGCGGTAGGGACAGAGGGAGAGCGTGATGTACAGAGCGAGAGTGACAGAGCGAGAGCGGGAGGGACAGAGGGAGAGTGGGAGAGGCAGAGCGAGAGGGACAGAGGGAGAGCAGGAGGGACAGAGGGAGAGCGGTAGGGACAGAGGGAGAGCGGGAGGGACAGAGCGAGAGCGGGAGGGACACAGGTAGAGCGGGAGGGACACAGGGAGAGCGGAAGGGAAAGAGGGAGAGCAGAAGGGAAAGCGGGAGAGCGGAAGGGAAAGCGGGAGAGCGGGAGGGACAGAGGGAGAGCGGGAGGGGCAGAGGGAGAGCGGGAGGGGCAGAGGGAGAACGGGTGGGACAGAGGGAGAGCGGGTGGGACAGAGGGAGAGCGGGAGGGACAGAGGGAGAGCGGGAGGGACAGAGGGAGAGCGGGAGGGACAGAGGGAGAGCAGGAGGGAGAGAGGTAGAGCAGGAGGGGCAGAGCGAGAGCGGGAGGGGCAGAGCGAGAGCGGGAGGGGCAGAGCGAGAGCGGGAGGGGCAGAGCGAGAGCGGGAGGGACAGAGCGAGAGCGGGAGGGACAGAGCGAGAGCGGGAGGGACAGAGCGAGAGCGGGAGGGACAGGGCGAGAGCGGGAGGGACAGGGCGAGAGCGGGAGGGACAGGGCGAGAGCGGGAGGGACAGGGCGAGAGCGGGAGGGTGAGCGGGAGGGACAGAGGGACAGATGAGAGCGGGAGAGAGAGGGAGAGCGGGAGGGGCAGAGGGAGAACGGGTGGGACAGAGGGAGAGCGGGTGGGACAGGGGGAGAGCGGGAGGGACAGAGGGAGAGCGGGAGGGACAGAGGGAGAGCGGGAGGGACAGAGGGAGAGCAGGAGGGAGAGAGCGAGAGCGGGAGGGAGAGAGCGAGAGCGGGAGGGGCAGAGCGAGAGCGGGAGGAACAGAGCGAGAGCGGGAGGGACAGAGCGAGAGCGGGAGGGACAGAGCGAGAGCGGGAGGGACAGAGCGAGAGCGGGAGGGTGAGCGGGAGGGACAGAGGGACAGATGAGAGCGGGAGAGACAGAGGGAGAGCGGGACGGACAGAGGGAGAGACAGAGGGAGAGCGGGAGGGACAGAGGGAGGGACTGAGCGAGAGCGGAAGGGGCAGAGGGAGAGCGGGAAGGACAGAGACAGAGCTAAAGGGACAGAGGGAGAGCGGGAGGGACAGAGGGCCAGAGGGAGAACGGGACGGACAGAGCATGAGGGACAGAGCGAGAGCGTGAGGGACAGAGGGAGAGCGGGAGGGTGAGCGGGGACAGAGGGACAGATGAGAGCGGGAGAGACAGAGGGAGAGCGGGACGGATAGAGGGAGAGCGGGACGGACAGAGCGGGAGGGATAGAGGGAGAGACAGAGGGAGAGCGGGAGGGACAGAGGGAGAGCGGTAGGGACAGAGGGAGAGCGGGAGGTACAGAGCGAGAGCGGGATGGGCAGAGGGAGAGTGGGAGGGACAGGGCGAGAGCGGGAACGACAGAGGGAGAGTGGGAGGGACAGAGGGAGAGCTCGAAGGACAGAGGGACAGAGGGAGAGCAGGTGGGAAAGAGGGAGAACTCAAAGGACAGAGGGAGTACGGGAGGGATAGAGCGGGAGCGGGAGGGACAGAGCGAGAGCGGGAGGGACAGAGCGAGAGCGGGAGGGACAGAGGGAGAGCGGGAGGGACAGAGGGAGTGCGGGAGGGACAGCGGGAGAGCGGGACGACAAAGCAGGAGTGACAGAGCGAGAGCGGGAGGGACAGAGGGAGAGCGGGAGCGACAGAGCGAGAGCGGGAGGGACAGAGGGAGTGCAGGAGGGACAGAGGGAGAACGCGACGGACAGAGCATGAGGGACAGAGCGAAAGCGTGAGGGACAGAGGGAGAGCGGGAGCGTGAGCGGGAGGGACAGAGGGACAGATGAGAGTGGGCGAGACAGAGGGAGAGCGGGCCGGACAGAGGGAGAGCGGGACGGACAGAGCGGGAGGGACAGAGGGAGAGACAGAGGGAGAGCGGGAGGGACAGAGGGAGGGACTAAGCGAGAGCGGAAGGGGCAGAGGGAGAGCGGGAAGGACAGAGACAGAGCGGGAGGGACAGAGGGAGAGCGGGAGGGACAGAGGGAGAATGGGACGGACAGAGCATGAGGGACAGAGCGAGAGCGTGAGGGACAGAGGGAGAGCGGGAGGGTGAGCGGGAGGGACAGAGGGACAGATGAGAGCGGGAGAGACAGAGGGAGAGCGGGACGGCAGAGGGAGAGCGGGACGGACAGAGCGGGAGGGACAGAGGGAGAGACAGAGGGAGAGCGGGAGGGACAGAGGGAGGGACTGAGCGAGAGCGGGAAGGACAGAGACAGAGCGGGAGGGACAAAGGGAGAGAGGGAGGGAGAGAGCGAGAGCGGGACGGACAGAGCGAGAGCGGGACAGACAGAGCGAGAGCGGGACAGACAGAGCGAGAGAGGGACAGACAGAGCGAGAGCGGGACAGACAGAGCGAGACCGGGACAGACAGAGCGAGAGCGGGACAGACAGAGCGAGAGCGGGACAGACAGAGCGAGAGCGGGACAGACAGAGCGAGAGCGGGACAGACAGAGCGAGAGCGGGACAGACAGAGCGAGAGCGGGACAGAAAGAGCGAGAGCGGGACAGACAGAGCGAGAGCGGGACAGACAGAGCGAGAGCGGGACAGACAGAGCGAGAGCGGGACAGACAGAGCGAGAGCGGGACAGACAGAGCGAGAGCGGGACAGACAGAGCGAGAGCGGGACAGACAGAGCGAGAGCGGGACAGACAGAGCGAGAGCGGGACAGACAGAGCGAGAGCGGGACAGACAGAGCGAGAGGGGGACAGACAGAGCGAGAGCGGGACAGACAGAGCGAGAGCGGGACAGACAGAGCGGGAGGGACAGAGGGAGAGCAGGAGGGACAGAGGGAGAGCGGAAGGGACAGAGGGAGAGCGGGAAGGACAGAGGGAGAGCGGTAGGGGCAGAGCGACAGCGGGAGGGACAGTGCGAGAGCCGGAGGGATAGAGCGACAGCGGGAGGGACAGAGGGAGAGCGGGAGGGACAGAGCATGAGTAGGAGGGACAGAGGGAGAGCGGGAGGGAGGGAGAGCGGGAGGGACAGAGGGCGGGCTGGAGGGACAGGGAGAGCGGGAGGGACAGAGGGAGAGCGGGAGGGACAGATGGAGAGCAGGTGGGATAGAGGGAGAGCACGAAGGACAGTGTGAGACCGGGATGGACAGAGGGAGAGTGGGAGGGACAGAGCGAGAGCGGGAGGGACAGAGCGAGAGCCGGAGGGATAGAGCGACAGAGCGAGAGCCGGAGGGACAGAGCGACAGCGGGAGGGACAGAGGGAGAGTGGGAGGGACAGGGAGAGCTCGAAGGACAGAGGGAGAGTGGGAGGGACAGAGGGAGAGCTCGAAGGACAGAGGGAGAGCAGGTGGGAAAGAGGGAGAACTCGAAGGACAGAGGGAGTACGGGAGGGATAGAGCGGGAGCGGGAGGGACAGAGGGAGAGCCGGAGGGACAGAGCGACAGAGGGAGAGTGGGAGGGACAGGGCGAGAGCGGGAACGACAGAGGGAGAGTGGGAGGGACAGAGGGAGAGCTCGAAGGACAGAGGGAGAGCAGGTGGGAAAGAGGGAGAACTCGAAGGACAGAGGGAGTACGGGAGGGATAGAGCGGGAGCGGGAGGGACAGAGCAAGAGCGGGAGAGACAGAGCGAGAGCGGGAGGGACAGAGGGAGAGCGGGAGGGACAGAGGGAGAGCGGGAGGGACAGAGGGAGAACGGGACGGACAGAGCATGAGGGACAGAGCGAAAGCGTGAGGGACAGATGGAGAGCGGGAGGGTGAGCGGGAGGGACAGATGGACAGATGAGAGCGGGCGAGACAGAGGGAGAGCGGGACGGACAGAGGGAGAGCGGGACGGACAGAGCGGGAGGGACAGAGGAAGAGAGGGAGAGCTGGAGGGACAGAGGGAGGGACTAAGCGAGAGCGGAAGGGGCAGAGGGAGAGCGGGAAGGACAGAGACAGAGCGGCAGGGACAGAGGGAGAGCGGGAGGGACAGAAGGACAGAGGGAGAACGGGACGGACAGAGCATGAGGGACAGAGCGAGAGCGTGAGGGACAGAGGAAGAGCGGGAGGGTGAGCGGTAGGGACAGAGGGACAGATGAGAGCGGGAGAGACAGAGGGAGAGCGGGACGGACAGAGGGAGAGCGGGACGGACAGAGCGGGAGGGACAGAGGGAGAGACAGAGGGAGAGCGGGAGGGACAGAGGGAGGGACTGAGCGAGAGCGGGAAGGACAGAGACAGAGCGGGAGGGAGAGAGCGAGAGCGGAGAGCGGGATGGACAGAGCGAGAGCGGGACAGACAGAGCGAGAGCGGGACAGACAGAGCGGGAGGGACAGAGCGAGAGCGGCAGGGACAGAGGGAGAACGGGAGGGACAGAGGGAGAGCGAGAGGGACAGAGTGAGAGGGACAGAGCGAGAGCGGAAGGGGCAGAGCGAGAGCGGGAGGGACAGAGCGAGAGCGGGAGGGACAGAGCGAGAGCGGGAGGGACAGAGCGAGAGCGGGAGGGACAGAGGAAGAGCGGGACGGACAGAAGGAGAGCAGGAGGGACAGAGGGAGAGCGGTAGGGACAGAGGGAGAGCGTGAGGTACAGAGCGAGAGTGACAGAGCGAGAGCGGGAGGGACAGAAGGAGAGCGGGAGGGACAGAGGGAGAGTGGGAGAGGCAGAGCGAGAGGGACAGAGGGAGAGCAGGAGGGACAGAGGGAGAGCGGTAGGGACAGAGGGAGAGCGGGAGGGACAGAGCGAGAGCGGGAGGGACAAAGGGAGAGCGGGAGGGACACAGGGAGAGCGGAAGGGAAAGAGGGAGAGCGGAAGGGAAAGCGGGAGAGCGGAAGGGAAAGCGGGAGAGCGGGAGGGACAGAGGGAGAGCGGGAGGGGCAGAGGGAGAACGGGTGGGACAGAGGGAGAGCGGGAGGGACAGAGGGAGAGCGGGAGGGACAGAGGGAGAGCGGGAGGGGCAGAGCGAGAGCGGGATGGACAGAGGGAGAGTGGGAGGGACAGAGCGAGAGCGGGAGGGACAGAGCGAGAGCCGGAGGGATAGAGCGACAGAGCGAGAGCCGGAGGGACAGAGCGACAGCGGGAGGGACAGAGGGAGAGTGGGAGGGACAGGGAGAGCTCGAAGGACAGAGGGCGAGTGGGAGGGACAGAGGGAGAGCTCGAAGGACAGAGGGAGAGCAGGTGGGAAAGAGGGAGAACTCGAAGGACAGAGGGAGTACGGGAGGGATAGAGCGGGAGCGGGAGGGACAGAGGGAGAGCCGGAGGGACAGAGCGACAGAGGGAGAGTGGGAGGGACAGGGCGAGAGCGGGAACGACAGAGGGAGAGTGGGAGGGACAGAGGGAGAGCTCGAAGGACAGAGGGAGAGCAGGTGGGAAAGAGGGAGAACTCGAAGGACAGAGGGAGAACGGGAGGGACAGAGGGAGAGCGAGAGGGACAGAGTGAGAGGGACAGAGCGAGAGCGGAAGGGGCAGAGCGAGAGCGGGAGGGACAGAGCGAGAGCGGGAGGGACAGAGCGAGAGCGGGAGGGACAGAGCGAGAGCGGGAGGGACAGAGCGAGAGCGGGAGGGACAGAGGGAGAGCGGGACGGACAGAGGGAGAGCAGGAGGGACAGAGGGAGAGTGGGAGAGGCAGAGCGAGAGGGACAGAGGGAGAGCAGGAGGGACAGAGGGAGAGCGGGAGGGACAGAGGGAGAGCGGGAGGGACAGAGCGAGAGCGGGAGGGACAAAGGGAGAGCGGGAGGGACACAGGGAGAGCGGAAGGGAAAGAGGGAGAGCGGAAGGGAAAGCGGGAGAGCGGAAGGGAAAGCGGGAGAGCGGGAGGGACAGAGGGAGAGCCGGAGGGGCAGAGGGAGAACGGGTGGGACAGAGGGAGAGCGGGAGGGACAGAGGGAGAGCGGGAGGGACAGAGGGAGAGCGGGAGGGGCAGAGCGAGAGCGGGGGGGGCAAAGCGAGAGCGGGAGGGGCAGAGCGAGAGCGGGAGGGGCAGAGCGAGAGCGGGAGGGGCAGAGCGAGAGCGGGAGGGGCAGAGCGAGAGCGGGAGGGACAGAGCGAGAGCGGGAGGGACAGAGCGAGAGCGGGAGGGACAGAGCGAGAGCGGGAGGGACAGGGCGAGAGCGGGAGGGACAGGGCGAGAGCGGGAGGGACAGGGCGAGAGCGGGAGGGACAGAGCGAGAGCGGGAGGGACAGAGCGAGAGCGGGAGGGACAGGGCGAGAGCGGGAGGGACAGGGCGAGAGCGGGAAGGTGAGCGGGAGGGACAGAGGGACAGATGAGAGCGGGAGAGAGAGGGAGAGCGGGAGGGGCAGAGGGAGAACGGGTGGGACAGAGGGAGAGCGGGTGGGACAGGGGGAGAGCGGGAGGGACAGAGGGAGAACGGGAGGGACAGAGGGAGAGCGGGAGGGACAGAGGGAGAGCGGGAGGGACAGAGGGAGAGCGGGAGGGACAGAGGGAGAGCGGGAGGGACAGAGGGAGAGCGGGAGGGACAGAGGGAGAGCGGGAGGGAGAGAGCGAGAGCGGGAGGGAGAGAGCGAGAGCGGGAGGGGCAGAGCGAGAGCGGGAGGGACAGAGCGAGCGCGGGAGGGACAGAGCGAGAGCGGGAGGGACAGAGCGAGAGCGGGAGGGACAGAGCGAGAGCGGGAGAGACAGAGGGAGAGCGGGACGGACAGAGCGGGAGGGACAGAGGGAGAGACAGAGGGAGAGCGGGAGGGACAGAGGGAGGGACTGAGCGAGAGCGGAAGGGGCAGAGGGAGAGCGGGAAGGACAGAGACAGAGCGGGAGGGAGAGAGGGAGAGCGGGAGGGACAGAGGGCCAGAGGGAGAACGGGACGGACAGAGCATGAGGGACAGAGCGAGAGCGTGAGGGACAGAGGGAGAGCGGGAGGGTGAGCGGGAGGGACAGAGGGACAGATGAGAGCGGGAGAGACAGAGGGAGAGCGGGACGGACAGAGGGAGAGCGGGACGGACAGAGGGAGAGCGGGACGGACAGAGCGGGAGGGATAGAGGGAGAGACAGAGGGAGAGCGGGAGGGACAGAGGGAGGGACTGAGCGAGAGCGGGAGGGGCAGAGCGAGAGCGGGAGGGGCAGAGCGAGAGCGGGAGGGACAGAGCGAGAGCGGGAGGGACAGAGCAAGAGCGGGAGGGACAGAGGGACAGATGAGAGCGGGAGAGACAGAGGGAGAGCGGGACGGACAGAGGGAGAGCGGGACGGACAGAGGGAGAGCGGGACGGACAGAGCGGGAGGGATAGAGGGAGAGACAGAGCGAGAGCGGGAGGGGCAGAGCGAGAGCGGGAGGGGCAGAGCGAGAGCGGGAGGGACAGAGCGAGAGCGGGAGGGACAGAGCAAGAGCGGGAGGGACAGAGGGAGAGCGGGAGGGACAGAGGGAGAGCGGGAGGGACAGAGGGAGAGCGCGAATGACGGACAGAGATGGAGACATAGGGAGAGAGAGAGAGAGAGAGGGAGGCAGAGAGAGAGTGGGGATAGAGAGAGGGAAGGGAGACAGAGAGAGAGTGGGGACAGAGAGATGGAGGGAGACAGAGAGGGAGTGGGTATAGAGAGAGGGAGAGGGAGACAGAGACAGAGTGGGGACAGAGAGATGGAGGGAGACAGAGAGAGAGTGGGGACAGAGAGAGGGAGGGAGACAGAGAGAGAGTGGGTACAGAGAGAGGGAGAGGGAGACAGAGAGAGAGGGGGTAGCGAGAGAGGGGGTAGCGAGAGAGGGAGGAGAGGGTGGAAAGAAGAGGTGAATGGGGAGAGAAAAAGAGAGGGGGGAGAGAGAGGGGGGAGGAGGGGAGAAGGGGTGAGAGAAAGAGGGGGGATGAATGAAAGAGCGTGGGAGACAGAGAGAGAGGGGGTGACAGAGAGAAGGAGAGACAGACAGAGAGAGACAGAGAGTTAGAGACACACACAGGGAGACAGAAAGTAAGGGAGACACACTGAGAGACCGAGACAGAGACCCGTATCTGTCACCTCCTCCAGCCCCTTTAAACCTCCAGCCCCGTAACCTCCTTCAGCACTTATAAGCCTCCCAGTTTGTGGAACCCCCTCCTCCCTGTAACCCTCTATCTCTGTAACCTTCTTTCCTCCTACACTGCCTACGACACAACCCATCGCTGTAAGCTTCTCCAGGGAGAGCGGGAGGGGCAGAGGGAGAGCGGGAGGGGCAGAAGGAGAAAGGGAGGGGCAGAGGGAGAACAGGTGGGACAGAGGGAGAGCGGCAGGGACAGAGGGAGAGCGGGAGGGACAGAGGGAGAGCGGGAGGGACAGAGCGAGAGCGGGAGGGACAGAAGGAGAGCGGGAGGGACAGAAGGAGAGCGGGAGGGACAGAGGGAGAGTGGGAGAGGCAGAGCGAGAGGGACAGAGGGAGAGCAGGAGGGACAGAGGGAGAGCGGTAGGGACAGAGCGAGAGCGGGAGGGACAGAGGGAGAGCGGGATGGACAGAGCGAGACCGGGAGGGACAGACCGAGAGCGGGAGGGACAGAGGGAGAGCTGGAGGGACAGAGGAAGAGCGAGAGGGACAGAGCGAGAGCGGGAGCGACAGAGCGAGAGCGGGAGGGACAGAGCGAGAGCGGGAGGGACAGAGCGAGAGCGGGAGGGACAGAGCGAGAGCGGGAAGGACAGAGGGAGAGCGGGAGGGGCAGAGGGAGAGCGGGAAGGACAGAGACAGAGCGGGAGGTACAGAGCGAGAGCGGGAGGGACAGAGCGAGAGCAGGAGGGACAGAGCGAGAGCGCGAAGGACAGACAGAGATGGAGCCATAGGGAAAGAGAGAGAGAGGGAGGGACAGAGCGAGTGCGGGAGGGACAGAGCGGGAGGGACAGAGCGAGAGCGGGTGGGACAGAGGGAGAGCGCGAAGGACGGACAGAGATGGAGACATAGGGAGAGAGAGAGAGAGGGAGGCAGAGAGAGAGTGGGGATAGAGAGAGGGAGAGGGAGAGGGAGACAGAGAGAGAGTGGCGACAGAGAGAGGGAGAGGGAGACAGAGAGAGAGTGGGGACAGAGAGAGGGAGGCAGGAGAGAAAGAGGGAGAGAGTAGGGGAGAGACAATGGGAGAGAGACAGAGGGGGGAATGAGAGGGGGAGAGACAGAGAGGGGGAGAGAGAGAGGGGGGGAGAGAGAGAGGGGGGGTCAGAGAAGGGAGTGAGAGAGGGGGGCTGCAAGAGAGGGGGTAGCGAGAGAGGGGGAAGAGGGTGGAAAGAAGGGGTGAAGGGGTAGAGGGGGGCAGAGAGGGGGAGAGAAAAAGAGAGGGGAGAGAAAAAGAGAGGGGGAAGAAGGGGTGAGAGAAAGAGGGGGATGAAAGAAAGAGCGGTGGTGACAGAGAGAGGGAGAGACAGACAGAGAGAGACAGAGAGTTAGAGACACACACAGGGAGACAGAGAGTTAGGGAGACACACTCAGAGACAGAGACCCATATCTGTCACCTCCTCCAGCCCCTTTACACCTCCCAGCCCCGTAACCTCCTCCAGCACTTATAAGCCTCCCAGTTTGTGTAACCCCCTCCTGCCCCTGTAACCCTCTATCTCTGTAACCTTCTTTCCTCCGACACTGCCTACGACACAACCCATCTCTGTAACCTCCTCCAGCCCCTATAATTCTTCCAATCTCTGTAATCCCCTCCAGCCCCTACAACTCTCCCTATTTCTGTAACCTGCTCCAGCCCCTGCCTCCCTCCCCGTCCCTGGAGGGATGGGAGGTGGAGAGGACAGGTGAGGATCCGAGAGGCTGGTGTGAGGATATTGGCACTCCTTCATTCTAGCCTTTTGACCATCCCCGGATCTGAATAACCCCGCCATAGGTGGCTGTGCCCGCATGGCCCATGGAATGCCCTCGAGCTCCCCTCCCCAAACCTCCGTGCCTCTCTACCTTGTTTTCTCCGCTTAAGGCACCCCTTAACATGAATGCGTAAAAGTGTTGTCTTGATGTTGGTTCGATGAAGCCGCTCTGTGAAGAACCCGAGGCTTACGCAAGCTGATGGGCAGGAATTGTGTTGAAGTAAATTGGCACGGGACATGCGGCTTTGGACGCACTCACCCTCTTACTGCCGTTGCTTTTGAAACTTACCAACTGGGGTGAAGGTGAAGAGCTCCGGAAGCTCTCGGCCATTCGGCAGCCGTGTCAAAGGGTCCCGTAGTTCATCGAAGAACGGGTGTGAACAGGATTCAAGTGGTGAGAGGCGCAGCGCAGGCGTATATTCAAGGAGTCGGCTACATAGGGCAACAGCTTCGGGAGGTGTCCGCGTTTTGAAAACCTGCACAGGAAGAAATCGAGATGGAAATAAATAGGTTCAACGCTGAGAACACAACAGGAACGCCGGCGAAGCAGGAGGTGACAAGGAGAGAGATCGAGTGGTGAGAGTGAGCAGCAAATAGGCTAGAGTGTGATGGGGAGGTTGTGGGGATACAGTGTGTGTTAACTGGGACAGTGATCGGGAGATTGAGGGGTTATAGCGTGGGTTAACTGGGACAGTGATCGGGAGATTGAGGGGTTATAGTGTGTGTTAACTGGGACAGTGATCGGGAGATTGAGGGGTTATAGCGTGGGTTAAATGGATCAACGATCATGAGATTGAGGGGTTATAGCATGGGTTAAATGGATCAACGATCATGAGATTGAGAAGTTATAGTGTGTGTTAACTGGGACAGTGATCGGGAGATTGAGGGGTTATAGCGTGGCTTAATTGGGACAATGATCGGGAGATTGAGGGGTTATAGCGTGGGTTAATTGGGACAATGATCGGGAGATTGAGGGGTTATAGCGTAGGTTAAATGGATCACCGATCAGGAAATTGAGGTGTTCTACTGTGTGTTAAATGGATCAACGATCATGAGATTGAGGGGTTATAGTGTGTGTTAACTGGGACAGTGATCGGGACATTGAGGGGTTATAGCGTGGGTCAATTGGGACAATCATCGGGAGTTTGAGGGCTTATAGCGTGGTTTAATTGGGACAATGATCGGGAGATTGAGGGGTTATAGCGTGGGTTAAATGGGACAGTGATCGGGAGATTGAGGGGTTATAGCGTGGGATACTTGGGACAGTGATCGGGAGATTGAGGGGTTATAGCGTGGGTTAATTGGGACAGTGATCGGGAGATTGAGGGGTTATAGCGTGGGTTAATTGGGACAGTGATCAGGAGATTGAGGGGTTATAGTGTGGGTTAAATGGGACAGTGATCGGGAGATTGAGGGGTTATAGCGTGGGTTAATTGGGGCAGTGATTGGGATGTTGAATGGTGAAAGTATGAGTTAAATGGGACAGTGATCGGGGAATTGAGGGGTTATAGTGTGTCTTAAACAGGATAGTGATCAGGAGATTGAGGAGATTGACGAGTTAGTGCGTGTGTTAAATGGGACAGTGATGAGGAGATTGACGGCCTGTAATGTTTGTTAAATGACACAGTGATCAGGAGATTGATGGGATTCAATGCAAATTAAGTCGGACAGTGATCAGTAGAGTACGGTGTGTTAAATGGGACAGTGATCGGGAGGTTACGGTGTGTTAAATGGGACAGTGATCGGGAGATTACGGTGTGTTGATCAGGAGATTACGGCGTGTTAAATGGGACAGTGATCGGGAGATTACGGTGTGTTAAATGGGACAGTGATCGGGAGATTACGGTGTGTTAAATGGGACAGTGATCGGGAGATTACGGTGTGTTAAATGGGACTGTGATCGGGAGATTACGGTGTGTTAAATGGGACAGTGATTGGGAGATTACGGTGTGTTAAATGGGAGAGTGAACGGGAGATTACGGTGTGTTGATCAGGAGATTACGGCGTGTTAAATGGGACAGTGATCGGGAGATTACTGTGTGTTCAATGGGACAGTGATCGGGAGATTACGGTGTGTTAAATGGGACAGTGATCGGGAGATTACGGTGTGTTGATCAGGAGATTACGGCGTGTTAAACGGGACAGTGATCGGGAGATTACGGTGTGTTAAATGGGACTGTGATCGGGAGATTACGGTGTGTTAAATGGGACAGTGATCGGGAGATTACGGCGTGTTAAATGGGACAGTGATTGGGAGATTACGATGTGTGGATCGGGAGATTACAGTGTGTTAAATGGGACAGTGATCGGGAGATTACGGTGTGTTAAATGGGAAAGTGATGGGGAGATTACGGTGTGTTAAATGGGACAGTGATCGGGAAATTACAGTGTGTTAAATGGGACAGTGATCGGGAGATTACGGTGTGTTAAATGGGACAGTGATCATGAGATTACGGTGTGTTAAATGGGACAGTGATCGTGAGATTACGGGGCGTTAAATGGGACAGTGATCGGGAGATTACGGTGTGTTAAATGGGACAGTGATCGGGAGATTACGTTGTGTTAAATGGGACAGTGATCGGGAGATTACGTTGTGTTAAATGGGACAGTGATCGGGAGATTACTGTGTGTTAAATGGGACAGTGATCGGGAGATTACGATGTGTTGATCGGGAAATTACGGTGTGTGAAATGGGACAGTGATCAGGAGATTACGGTGTGTTAAATGGGACAGTGATCGGGAGATTACGGTGTGTTAAATGGGACAGTGATCGGGAGATTACGTAGTGTTAAATGGGACAGAGATCGGGAGATTACGGTGTGTTAAATGGGACAGTGATCGGGAGATTACGGTGTGTTAAATGGGACAGTGATCGGGAGATTACGGTGTGTTGATCGGGAGATTACGGTGTGTTAAATGGGACAGTGATCGGGAGATTACGGTGTGTTAAATGGGACAGTGATCGGGAGATTACAGCGTGTTAAATGGGACAGTGATCGGGAGATTCCGGTGTGTTAAATGGGACAGTGATCGGGAGATTACGGTGTGTTAAATGAGACAGTGCTCGGGAGATTACGGTGTGTTAAATGGGACAGTGATTGGGAAATTACGGTGTGTTAAATGGGACAGTGATCGGGAGATTACGGTGTGATAAATGGGACAGTGATCAGGAGATTACAGTGTGTTAAATGGGACAGTGATCGGGAGATTACGGTGTGTTAAATGGGACAGTGATCGTGAGATTACGGTGTGTTAATTGAGACAGTGATCAGGAGATTACGGTGTGTTAAATGGAACAGTGATCAGGAGATTACGGTGTGTTAAATGGGACAGTGATCGGGAGATTACGGTGTGTTAAATGGGACAGTGATTGGGAGATTACGGTGTGTTGATCAGGAGATTACGGCGTGTTAAATGGGACAGTGATCGGGAGATTACGGTGTGTTGATCGGGAGATTACGGTGTGTTAAATGGGACAGTGATCGGGAGATTACGGTGTGTTAAATGGGACAGTGCTCGGGAGATTACGGCGTGTTAAATGGGGCAGTGATCGGGAGATTACAGAGCGTTAAATGGGACAGTGATCGGGAGATTACGGTGTGTTAAATGTGACAGTGATCAGGAGATTACGGTGTGTTAAATGGGACAGTGATCAGGAGATTACGGTGTGTTAAATGGGACAGTGATCGGGAGATTACGGTGTGTAAAATGGGACAGTGATCAGGAGATTACGGTGTGTTCAATGTGACAGTGATCAGGAGATTAATGTGTGTTAAATGGGACAGTGATCGGGAGATTACGGCATGTTAAATGGGACTGTGATCGGGAAATTACGGTGTGTTAAATGGGACAGTGATCGGGAGATTACGGTGTGTTAAATGGGACTGTGAACGGGAAATTACAGTGTGTTAAATGGGACAGGGATCGGGAGATTACGGTGTGTTAAATGGGACAGTGATCGGGAGATTACGGTGTGTTAAATGGGACAGTGATCAGGAGATTACGGTGTGTTAAATGGGACAGTGATCAGGAGATTACGGTGTGTTAAATGGGACAGTGATCAGGAGATTACGGTGTGTTAAATGGGACAGTGATTGGGAGATTCCGGTGTGTTAAATTGGACAGTGATCGGGAGATTACGGTGTGTTAAATGGGACAGTGATCAGGAGATTACGGTGTATTAAATGGGACAGTGATCAGGAGATTACGGTGTGTTAAATGGGACAGTGATCGGGAGATTCCGGTGTGTTAAATGGGACAGTGATCGGGAGATTACGGTGTGTTAAATGGGACAATGATCGGGAGATTACGGTGTGTTAAATGAGACAGTGCTCGCGAGATTACGGTGTGTTAAATGGGACAGTGATCGGGAGATTACGGTGTGTTAAATGGGACAGTGATTGGGAGATTACGGTGTGTTAAATGGGACAGGGATCGGGAGATTACGGTGTGTTAAATGGGACAGTGATCGGGAGATTCCGGTGTGTTGAATGGGACAGTGATCGGGAGATTACGGTGTGTTAAATGAGACAGTGCTCCGGAGACTACGGTGTGTTAAATGGGACAGTGATTGGGAAATTACGGTGTGTTAAATGGGACAGTGATCGGGAGATTACGGTGTGTTAAATGGGACAGTGATTGGGAAATTACGGTGTGTAAAATGGGAGAGTGAACGGGAGATTACGGTGTGTTAAATGGGACAGTGATCGGGAGATTACGTAGTGTTAAATGGGACAGAGATCGGGAGATTACGGTGTGTTAAATGGGACAGTGATCGGGAGATTACGGTGTGTTAAATGGGACAGTGATCGGGAGATTACGGTGTGTTAAATGGGACAGTGCTCGGGAGATTACGGCGTGTTAAATGGGGCAGTGATCGGGAGATTACGGTGTGTTAAATGGGACAGTGCTCGGGAGATTACGGCGTGTTAAATGGGGCAGTGATCGGGAGATTACAGAGCGTTAAATGGGACAGTGATCGGGAGATTACGGTGTGTTAAATGTGACAGTGATCAGGAGATTACGGTGTGTTAAATGGGACAGTGATCAGGAGATTACGGTGTGTTAAATGGGACAGTGATCGGGAGATTACGGTGTGTAAAATGGGACAGTGATCAGGAGATTACGGTGTGTTCAATGTGACAGTGATCAGGAGATTAATGTGTGTTAAATGGGACAGTGATCGGGAGATTACGGCATGTTAAATGGGACTGTGATCGGGAAATTACGGTGTGTTAAATGGGACAGTGATCGGGAGATTCCGGTGTGTTAAATGGGACAGTGATCGGGAGATTACGGTGTGTTAAATGGGACAGTGATCGGGAGATTACGGTGTGTTAAATGAGACAGTGCTCGCGAGATTACGGTGTGTTAAATGGGACAGTGATCGGGAGATTACGGTGTGTTAAATGGGACAGTGATTGGGAGATTACGGTGTGTTAAATGGGACAGGGATCGGGAGATTACGGTGTGTTAAATGGGACAGTGATCGGGAGATTCCGGTGTGTTAAATGGGACAGTGATCGGGAGATTACGGTGTGTTAAATGAGACAGTGCTCCGGAGACTACGGTGTGTTAAATGGGACAGTGATTGGGAAATTACGGTGTGTTAAATGGGACAGTGATCGGGAGATTACGGTGTGTTAAATGGGACAGTGATTGGGAAATTACGGTGTGTAAAATGGGAGAGTGAACGGGAGATTACGGTGTGTTGATCAGGAGATTACTGTGTGTTCAATGGGACAGTGATCGGGAGATTACGGTGTGTTAAATGGGACAGTGATCGGGAGATTACGGTGTGTTGATCAGGAGATTACGGCGTGTTAAACGGGACAGTGATCGGGAGATTACGGTGTGTTGATCGGGAGATTACTGTGTGTTCAATGGGACAGTGATCGGGAGATTACGGTGTGTTAAATGGGACAGTGATCGGGAGATTACGGTGTGTTGATCAGGAGATTTCGGCGTGTTAAACGGGACAGTGATCGGGAGATTACGGTGTGTTAAATGGGACTGTGATCGGGAGATTACGGTGTGTTAAATGGGACAGTGATCGGGAGAATACGGCGTGTTAAATGGGACAGTGATTGGGAGATTACGATGTGTTGATCGGGAGATTACAGTGTGTTAAATGGGACAGTGATCGGGAGATTACGGTGTGTTAAATGGGACAGTGATGGGGAGATTACGGTGTGTTAAATGGGACAGTGATCGGGAGATTACGGTGTGTTAAATGGGACAGTGATCATGAGATTACGGTGTGTTAAATGGGACAGAGATCGGGAGATTACGGTGTGTTAAATGGGACAGTGATCGGGAGATTACGGTGTGTTAAATGGGACAGTGATCGGGAGATTACGGTGTGTGAAGTGGGACAGTGATCAGGAGATTACGGTGTGTTAAATGGGACAGTGATCGGGAGATTACGCTGTGTTAAATGGGACAGTGATCGGGAGATTACGTAGTGTTAAATGGGACAGAGATCGGGAGATTACGGTGTGTTAAATGGGACAGTGATCGGGAGATTACGGTGTGTTAAATGGGACAGTGATCGGGAGATTACGGTGTGTTGATCGGGAGATTACGGTGTGTTAAATGGGACAGTGATCGGGAGATTACGGTGTGTTAAATGGGACAGTGATCGGGAGATTACAGCGTGTTAAATGGGACAGTGATCGGGAGATTACAGAGTGTTAAATGGGACAGTGATCGGGAGATTACGGTGTGTTAAATGGCACAGTGATCAGGAGATTACGGTGTGTTAAATGGGACAGTGATCAGGAGATTACGGTGTGTTAAATGGGACAGTGATCGGGAGATTACGGTGTGTAAAATGGGACAGTGATCAGGAGATTACGGTGTGTTCAATGTGACAGTGATCGGGAGATAACGGTATGTTAAATGGGACAGTGATCGGGAGGTTACGGCATGTTAAATGGGACTGTGATCGGGAAATTACGGTGTGTTAAATGGGACAGTGATCGGGAGATTACGGTGTGATAAATGGGACAGTGATCGGGAGATTACGGTGTGTTAAATGGGACTGTGATCGGGAAATTACGGTGTGTTAAATGGGACAGTGATCAGGAGGTTACGGTGTGTTGATCGGGAAATTACGGTGTGTGAAATGGGACAGTGATCAGGAGATTACGGTGTGTTAAATGGGACAGTGATCGGGAGATTACGGTGTGTTAAATGGGACAGTGATCGGGAGATTACGTAGTGTTAAATGGGACAGAGATCGGGAGATTACGGTGTGTTAAATGGGACAGTGATCGGGAGATTACGGTGTGTTAAATGGGACAGTGATCGGGAGATTACGGTGTGTTGATCGGGAGATTACGGTGTGTTGATCGGGAGATTACGGTGTGTTAAATGGGACAGTGATCGGGAGATTACGGTGTGTTAAATGGCACAGTGATCAGGAGATTACGGTGTGTTAAATGGGACAGTGATCAGGAGATTACGGTGTGTTAAATGGGACAGTGATCGGGAGATTACGGTGTGTAAAATGGGACAGTGATCAGGAGATTACGGTGTGTTCAATGTGACAGTGATCAGGAGATTACGGTATGTTAAATGGGACAGTGATCGGGAGGTTACGGCATGTTAAATGGGACTGTGATCGGGAAATTACGGTGTGTTAAATGGGACAGGGATCGGGAGATTACGGTGTGTTAAATGGGACAGTGATCGGGAGATTACGGTGTGTTAAATGGGACAGCGATCGGGAGATTACGGTGTGTTAGATGGGACAGTAATCGGGAGATTACGGTGTGTTAAATGGGACAGTGATCGGGAGATTACCGTGTGTTAAATGGGACAGTGATCGGGAGATTACGGTGTGTTAAATGGGACAGTGATCGGGAGATTACGGTGTGTTAAATGGGACAGTGATCGGGAGATTACGGTGTGTTAAATGGGACAGTGATCGGGAGATTACGGTGTGTTAAATGGGACAGTGATCGGGAGATTACGGCGTGTAAAATGCGACAGTGATCGGGAGATTACGGTGTGTTAAATGGGACAGTGATCAGGAGATTACGGTGTTTTAAATGGGACAGTGATCGGGAGATTACGGGGTGTTAAATGGGACAGTGATCAGGAGATTACGGTGTATTAAATGGGACAGTGATCAGGAGATTACGGTGTGTTAAATGGGACAGTGATTGGGAGATTCCGGTGTGATAAATGGGACAGTGATCGGGAGATTACGGTGTGTTAAATGGGACTGTGATCGGGAAATTACAGTGTGTTAAATGGGACAGGGATCGGGAGATTACGGTGTGTTAAATGGGACAGTGATCGGGAGATTACGGTGTGTTAAATGGGACAGTGATCGGGAGATTACGGTGTGTTAGATGGGACAGTAATCGGGAGATTACGGTGTGTTAAATGGGACAGTGATCAGGAGATTACCGTGTGTTAAATGGGACAGTGATCGGGTGTTTACGGCGTGTTAAATGGGACAGTGATCGGGAGATTACCGTGTGTTAAATGGGACAGTGATCGGGAGATTACGGTGTGTTAAATGGGACAGTGATCGGGAGATTACGGTGTGTTAAATGGGACAGTGATCGGGAGATTACGGTGTGTTAAATGGGACAGTGATCGGGAGATTACGGTGTGTTAAATGGGACAGTGATCGGGAGATTACGGCGTGTTAAATGCGACAGTGATCGGGAGATTACGGTGTGTTAAATGGGACAGTGATCAGGAGATTACGGTGTTTTAAATGGGACAGTGATCGGGAGATTACGGTGTGTTAAATTGGACAGTGATCAGGAGATTACGGTGTATTAAATGGGACAGTGATCAGGAGATTACGGTGTGTTAAATGGGACAGTGATTGGGAGATTCCGGTGTGATAAATGGGACAGTGATCGGGAGATTACGGTGTGTTAAATGGGACTGTGATCGGGAAATTACAGTGTGTTAAATGGGACAGGGATCGGGAGATTACGGTGTGTTAAATGGGACAGTGATCGGGAGATTACGGTGTGTTAAATGGGACAGTGATAGGGAGATTACGGTGTGTTAGATGGGACAGTAATCGGGAGATTACGGTGTGTTAAATGGGACAGTGATCAGGAGATTACCGTGTGTTAAATGAAACAGTGATCGGGAGATTACGGTGTGTTAAATGGGACAGTGATCGGGAGATTACGGGGCGTTAAATGGGACAGTGATCGGGAGATTACGGTGTGTTAAATGGGACAGTGATCGGGAGATTACGTTGTGTTAAATGGGACAGTGATCGGGAGATTACGTTGTGTTAAATGGGACAGAGATCGGGAGATTACTGTGTGTTAAATGGGACAGTGATCGGGAGATTACGGTGTGTTAAATGGGACAGTGATCAGGAGATTACGGT
The DNA here is from genome assembly GCF_047496885.1 of Scyliorhinus torazame. NCBI lineage: Eukaryota > Metazoa > Chordata > Chondrichthyes > Carcharhiniformes > Scyliorhinidae > Scyliorhinus > Scyliorhinus torazame. The sequence continues at coordinate 136,816,179 of NC_092718.1, forward strand.
GTGTTGATCGGGAAATTACGGTGTGTGAAATGGGACAGTGATCAGGAGATTACGGTGTGTTAAATGGGACAGTGATCGGGAGATTACGGTGTGTTAAATGGGACAGTGATCGGGAGATTACGTAGTGTTAAATGGGACAGAGATCGGGAGATTACGGTGTGTTAAATGGGACAGTGATCGGGAGATTACGGTGTGTTAAATGGGACAGTGATCGGGAGATTACGGTATGTTGATCGGGAGATTACGGTGTGTTAAATGGGACAGTGATCGGGAGATTACGGTGTGTTAAATGGCACAGTGATCAGGAGATTACGGTGTGTTAAATGGGACAGTGATCAGGAGATTACGGTGTGTTAAATGGGACAGTGATCGGGAGATTACGGTGTGTAAAATGGGACAGTGATCAGGAGATTACGGTGTGTTCAATGTGACAGTGATCAGGAGATTACGGTATGTTAAATGGGACAGTGATCGGGAGGTTACGGCATGTTAAATGGGACTGTGATCGGGAAATTACGGTGTGTTAAATGGGACAGGGATCGGGAGATTACGGTGTGTTAAATGGGACAGTGATCGGGAGATTACGGTGTGTTAAATGGGACAGTGATCGGGAGATTACGGTGTGTTAGATGGGACAGTAATCGGGAGATTACGGTGTGTTAAATGGGACAGTGATCGGGAGATTACCGTGTGTTAAATGGGACAGTGATCGGGAGATTACGGTGTGTTAAATGGGACAGTGATCGGGAGATTACGGTGTGTTAAATGGGACAGTGATCGGGAGATTACGGTGTGTTAAATGGGACAGTGATCGGGAGATTACGGTGTGTTAAATGGGACAGTGATCGGGAGATTACGGCGTGTAAAATGCGACAGTGATCGGGAGATTACGGTGTGTTAAATGGGACAGTGATCAGGAGATTACGGTGTTTTAAATGGGACAGTGATCGGGAGATTACGGTGTGTTAAATGGGACAGTGATCAGGAGATTACGGTGTATTAAATGGGACAGTGATCAGGAGATTACGGTGTGTTAAATGGGACAGTGATTGGGAGATTCCGGTGTGATAAATGGGACAGTGATCGGGAGATTACGGTGTGTTAAATGGGACTGTGATCGGGAAATTACAGTGTGTTAAATGGGACAGGGATCGGGAGATTACGGTGTGTTAAATGGGACAGTGATCGGGAGATTACGGTGTGTTAAATGGGACAGTGATCGGGAGATTACGGTGTGTTAGATGGGACAGTAATCGGGAGATTACGGTGTGTTAAATGGGACAGTGATCAGGAGATTACCGTGTGTTAAATGGAACAGTGATTGGGAGATTACGGCGTGTTAAATGGGACAGTGATCGGGAGATTACCGTGTGTTAAATGGGACAGTGATCGGGAGATTACCGTGTGTTAAATGGGACAGTGATCGGGAGATTACGGTGTGTTAAATGGGACAGTGATCGGGAGATTACGGTGTGCTAAATGGGACAGTGATCAGGAGATTACGGTGTATTAAATGGGACAGTGATCAGGAGATTACGGTGTGTTAAATGGGACAGTGATTGGGAGATTCCGGTGTGTTAAATGGGACAGTGATGGGGAGATTACGGTGTGTTAAATGGGACAGTGATCAGGAGATTACGGTGTATTAAATGGGACAGTGATCAGGAGATTACGGTGTGTTAAATGGGACAGTGATTGGGAGATTCCGGTGTGTTAAATGGGACAGTGATCGGGAGATTCCGGTGTGTTAAATGGGACAGTGATCGGGAGATTCCGGTGTGTTAAATGGGACAGTGATCGGGTGATTACGGTGTGTTAAATGAGACAGTGCTCGGGAGATTACGGTGTGTTAAATGGGACAGTGATTGGGAAATTACAGTGTGTTAAATGGGACAGTGATCGGGAGATTACGGTGTGATAAATGGGACAGTGATCAGGAGATTACAGTGTGTTAAATGGGACAGTGATCGGGAGATTACGGTGTGTTAAATGGGACAGTGTTTGGGAAATTGCGGTGTGTTAAATGGGACAGTGATCGAGAGATTACGGTGTGTTAAATGAGACAGTGATCAGGAGATTACGTTGTGTTAAATGGAACAGTGATCAGGAGATTACGGTGTGTTAAATGGGACAGTGATCGGGAGATTACGGTGTGTTAAATGGGACAGTGATTGCGAGATTACGGTGTGTTGATCAGGAGATTACGGCGTGTTAAATGGGACAGTGATCGGGAGATTAAAGTGTGTTGATCGGGAGATTACGGTGTGTTAAATGGGACAGTGATCGGGAGATTACGGTGTGTTAAATGGGACAGTGATCGGGAGATTACGGCGTGTTAAATGGGGCAGTGATCGGGAGATTACAGAGTGTTAAATGGGACACTGATCGGGAGATTACGGTGTGTTAAATGTGACAGTGATCAGGAGATTACGGTGTGTTAAATGGGACAGTGATCAGGAGATTACGGTGTGTTAAATGGGACTGTGATCGGGAAATTACGGTGTGTTAAATGGGACAGTGATCGGGAGATTACGGTGTGATAAATGGGACAGTGATCGGGAGATTACGGTGTGATAAATGGGACTGTGAACGGGAAATTACAGTGCGTTAAATGGGACAGGGATCGGGATATTACGGTGTGTTAAATGGGACAGTGATCGGGAGATTACGGTGTGTTAAATGGGACAGTGATCGTGAGATTACGGTGTGATAAATGGGACAGTAATCGGGAGATTACGGTGTGTTAAATGGGACAGTGATCAGGAGATTACCGTGTGTCAAATGGAACAGTGATCGGGAGATTACGGTGTGTTAAATGGGACAGTGATCAGGAGATTACGGTGTATTAAATGGGACAGTGATCGGGAGATTACGGTGTGTTAAATGGGACAGTGATCAGGAGATTACGGTGTATTAAATGAGACAGTGATCAGGAGATTACGGTGTGTTAAATGGGACAGTGATTGGGAGATTCCGGTGTGTTAAATTGGACAGTGATCGGGAGATTACGGTGTGTTAAATGGGACAGTGATCAGGAGATTACGGTGTATTAAATGGGACAGTGATCGGGAGATTACGGTGTGTTAAATGGGACAGTGATCTGGAGATTACGGTGTGTTAAATGGGACAGTGATCGGGAGATTCCGGTGTGTTAAATGGGACAGTGATCGGGAGATTACGGTGTGTTAAATGGGACAGTGATTGGGAGATTACGGTGTGTAAAATGGGACAGGGATCGGGAGATTACGGTGTGTTAAATGGGACAGTGATCGGGAGATTCCGGTGTGTTAAATGGGACAGTGATCGGGAGATTACAGCATGTTAAATGGGACTGTGATTGGGAGATTACGGTGTGTTGATCGGGAGACTACGGTGTGTTAAATGGGACAGTGATTGGGAAATTACGGTGTGTTAAATGGGACAGTGATCGGGAGATTACGGTGTGTTAAATGGCACAGTGATCGGGAGATTACGTAGTGTTAAATGGGACAGAGATCGGGAGATTACGGTGTGTTAAATGGGACAGTGATCGGGAGATTACTGTGTGTTGATCGGGAGATTACGGTGTGTTAAATGGGACAGTGATCGGGAGATTACGGCGTGTTAAATGGGACAGTGATCGGGAGATTACAGCGTGTTAAATGGGACAGTGATCGGGAGATTACAGAGTGTTAAATGGGACAGTGATCGGGAGATTACGGTGTGTTAAATGTGACAGTGATCAGGAGATTACGGTGTGTTAAATGGGACAGTGATCAGGAGATTACGGTGTGTTAAATGGGACTGTGATCGGGAACTTACAGTGTGTTAAATGGGACAGGGATCGGGAGATTACGGTGTGTTAAATGGGACAGTGATCGGGAGATTACGGTGTGTTAAATGGGACAGTGATCGGGAGATTACGGTGTGGTAGATGGGACAGTAATCGGGAGATTACGGTGTGTTACATGGGACAGTGATCAGGAGATTACCGTGTGTTAAATGGGACAGTGAGCGGGAGATTACCGTGTGTTAAATGGGACAGTGATCGGGAGATTACGGTGTGTTAAATGGGACAGTGATCGGGAGATTACGGTGTGTTAAATGGGACAGTGATCGGGAGATTACGGTGTGTTAAATGGGACAGTGATCGGGAGATTACGGTGTGTTAAATGGGACAGTGATCGGGAGATTACGGTGTGTTAAATGGGACAGTGATCGGGAGATTACGGCGTGTTAAATGCGACAGTGATCGGGAGATTACGGTGTGTTAAATGGGACAGTGATCAGGAGATTACGGTGTATTAAATGGGACAGTGATCGGGAGATTACGGTGTGTTAAATGGGACAGTGATCAGGAGATTACGGTGTATTAAATGGGACAGTGATCAGGAGATTACGGTGTGTTAAATGGGACAGTGATTGGGAGATTCCGGTGTGATGAATGGGACAGTGATCAGGAGATTACGGTGTGTTAAATGGGACTGTGATCGGGAAATTACAGTGTGTTAAATGGGACAGTGATCAGGAGATTACCGTGTGTTAAATGGAAGAGTGATCGGGAGATTGCGGCGTGTTAAATGGGACAGTGATCGGGAGATTACCGTGTGTTAAATGCGACAGTGATCGGGAGATTACCGTGTGTTAAATGGGACAGTGATCGGGAGATTACCGTGTGTTAAATGGGACAGTGACCGGGAGATTACGGTGTGTTAAATGGGACAGTGATCGGCAGATTACGGCGTGTTAAATGCGACAGTGATCGGGAGATTACGGTGTGTTAAATGGGACAGTGATCAGGAGATTACGGTGTATTAAATGGGACAGTGATCGGGAGATTACGGTGTGTTAAATGGGACAGTGATCAGGAGATTACGGTGTATTAAATGGGACAGTGATAAGGAGATTACGGTGTGTTAAATGGGACAGTGATTGGGAGATTCCGGTGTGTTAAACGGGACAGTGATCGGGAGATTACGGTGTGTTAAATGGGACAGTGATCAGGAGATTACGGTGTATTAAATGGGACAGTGATCAGGAGATTACGGTGTGTTAAATGGGACAGTGATTGGGAGATTCCGGTGTGTTAAATGGGACAGTGATCGGGAGATTCCGGTGTGTTAAATGGGACTGTGATCGGGAGATTACGGTGTGTTAAATGGGACAGTGATTGGGAGATTACGGTGTGTCAAATGGGACAGTGATCGGGAGATTACGGTGTGTTAAATGGAACAGTGATCGGGAGATTACGGTGTGTTAAATGGGACAGTGATCGGGAGATTACGGTGTGTTAAATGGGACAGTGATCGGAAGATTACGACGCGTTAAATGGGACAGTGATTGGGAGATTACGGTGTGTTAAATGGGACAGTGATGGGGAGATTACGGTGTGTAAAATGGGACAGTGATCGGGAGATTACGGTGTGTTAAATGGGACAGTGATCGGGAGATTACGGTGTGTTAAATGGGACAGTGATCGGGAGAGTACGGTGTGTTGATCGGGAGATTACGGTGTGTTGATCGGGAGATTACGGTGTGTTAAATGGGACAGTGATCGGGAGATTACGGTGTGTTGATCGGGAGATTACGGTGTGTTAAATGGGACAGTGATCGGGAGATTACGGTGTGTTTCATGGGACAGTGATCGGGAAATTACGGTGTGTTAAATTGGACAGTGATCGAGAGATTACGGTGTGTTAAATGAGACAGTGATCAGGAGATTACGGTGTGTTAAATGGAACAGTGATCAGGAGATTACGGTGTGTTAAATGGGACAGTGATCGGGAGATTACGGTGTGTTAAATGGGACAGTGATTGCGAGATTACGGTGTGTTGATCAGGAGATTACGGCGTGTTAAATGGGACAGTGATCGGGAGATTACGGTGTGTTGATCGGGAGATTACGGTGTGTTAAATGGGACAGTGATTGCGAGATTACGGTGTGTTGATCAGGAGATTACGGCGTGTTAAATGGGACAGTGATCGGGAGATTACGGTGTGTTGATCGGGAGATTACGGTGTGTTAAATGGGACAGTGATCGGGAGATTACGGTGTGTTAAATGGGACAGTGATCGGGAGATTACGGTGTGTTAAATGGGACAGTGATCGGGAGATTACGGTGTGTTAAATGGGACAGTGATCGGGAGATTACGGTGTGTTAAATGAGACAGTGCTCGCGAGATTACGGTGTGTTAAATGGGACAGTGATCGGGAGATTACGGTGTGTTAAATGGGACAGTGATTGGGAGATTACGGTGTGTTAAATGGGACAGGGATCGGGAGATTACGGTGTGTTAAATGAGACAGTGCTCGCGAGATTACGGTGTGTTAAATGGGACAGTGATCGGGAGATTACGGTGTGTTAAATGGGACAGTGATTGGGAGATTACGGTGTGTTAAATGGGACAGGGATCGGGAGATTACGGTGTGTTAAATGGGACTGTGATCGGGAAATTACGGTGTGTTAAATGGGACAGTGATCGGGAGATTACGGTGTGTTAAATGGCACAGTGATCGGGAGATTACGTAGTGTTAAATGGGACAGAGATCGGGAGATTACGGTGTGTTAAATGGGACAGTGATCGGGAGATTACGGTGTGTTAAATGGGACAGTGATCGGGAGATTACTGTGTGTTGATCGGGAGATTACGGTGTGTTAAATGGGACAGTGATCGGGAGATTACGGCGTGTTAAATGGGACAGTGATCGGGAGATTACAGCGTGTTAAATGGGACAGTGATCGGGAGATTACGGTGTGTTAAATGTGACAGTGATCAGGAGATTACGGTGTGTTAAATGGGACAGTGATCAGGAGATTACGGTGTGTTAAATGGGACTGTGATCGGGAACTTAGTGTGTTAAATGGGACAGGGATCGGGAGATTACGGTGTGTTAAATGGGACAGTGATCGGGAGATTACGGTGTGTTAAATGGGACAGTGTTCGGGAGATTACGGTGTGGTAGATGGGACAGTAATCGGGAGATTACGGTGTGTTAAATGGGACAGTGATCAGGAGATTACCGTGTGTTAAATGGGACAGTGAGCGGGAGATTACCGTGTGTTAAATGGGACAGTGATCGGGAGATTACGGTGTGTTAAATGGGACAGTGATCGGGAGATTACGGCGTGTTAAATGCGACAGTGATCGGGAGATTACGGTGTGTTAAATGGGACAGTGATCAGGAGATTACGGTGTATTAAATGGGACAGTGATCGGGAGATTACGGTGTGTGAAATGGGACACTGATCAGGAGATTACGGTGTATTAAATGGGACAGTGATCAGGAGATTACGGTGTGTTAAATGGGACAGAGATTGGGAGATTCCGGTGTGATGAATGGGACAGTGATCGGGAGATTACGGTGTGTTAAATGGGACTGTGATCGGGAAATTACAGTGTGTTAAATGGGACAGTGATCAGGAGATTACCGTGTGTTAAATGGAACAGTGATCGGGAGATTGCGGCGTGTTAAATGGGACAGTGATCGGGAGATTACCGTGTGTTAAATGGGACAGTGATCGGGAGATTACCGTGTGTTAAATGGGACAGTGATCGGGAGATTACGGTGTGTTAAATGGGACAGTGACCGGGAGATTACGGTGTGTTAAATGGGACAGTGATCGGCAGATTACGGCGTGTTAAATGCGACAGTGATCGGGAGATTACGGTGTGTTAAATGGGACAGTGATCAGGAGATTACGGTGTATTAAATGGGACAGTGATCGGGAGATTACGGTGTGTTAAATGGGACAGTGATCAGGAGATTACGGTGTATTAAATGGGACAGTGATCAGGAGATTACGGTGTGTTAAATGGGACAGTGATTGGGAGATTCCGGTGTGTTAAACGGGACAGTGATCGGGAGATTACGGTGTGTTAAATGGGACAGAGATCAGGAGATTACGGTGTATTAAATGGGACAGTGATCAGGAGATTACGGTGTGTTAAATGGGACAGTGATTGGGAGATTCCGGTGTGTTAAATGGGACAGTGATCGGGAGATTCCGGTGTGTTAAATGGGACTGTGATCGGGAGATTACGGTGTGTTAAATGGGACAGTGATTGGGAGATTACGGTGTGTCAAATGGGACAGTGATCGGGAGATTACGGTGTGTTAAATGGAACAGTGATCGGGAGATTACGGTGTGTTAAATGGGAGAGTGATTGGGAGATTACGGTGTGTTAAATGGGACAGTGATCGGGAGATTACGGTGTGTTAAATGGGACAGTGATCGGGAGATTAAGGTGTGTTAAATGGGACAGTGATTGGGAGATTACGGTGTGTTAAATGGGACAGTGATCGGGACATTACGGTGTGTTAAATGGGACAGTGATCGGGAGATTACGACGCGTTAAATGGGACAGTGATTGGGAGATTACGGTGTGTTAAATGGGACAGTGATGGGGAGATTACGGTGTGTAAAATGGGACAGTGATCGGGAGATTACGGTGTGTTAAATGGGACAGTGATCGGGAGATTACGGTGTGTTAAATGGGACAGTGATCGGGAGAGTACGGTGTGTTGATCGGGAGATTACGGTGTGTTGATCGGGAGATTACGGTGTGTTAAATGGGACAGTGATCGGGAGATTACGGTGTGTTGATCGGGAGATTACGGTGTGTTAAATGGGACAGTGATCGGGAGATTACGGTGTGTTTCATGGGACAGTGATCGGGAAATTACGGTGTGTTAAATTGGACAGTGATCGAGAGATTACGGTGTGTTAAATGAGACAGTGATCAGGAGATTACGGTGTGTTAAATGGAACAGTGATCAGGAGATTACGGTGTGTTAAATGGGACAGTGATCGGGAGATTACGGTGTGTTAAATGGGACAGTGATTGCGAGATTACGGTGTGTTGATCAGGAGATTACGGCGTGTTAAATGGGACAGTGATCGGGAGATTACGGTGTGTTGATCGGGAGATTACGGTGTGTTAAATGGGACAGTGATTGCGAGATTCCGGTGTGTTGATCAGGAGATTACGGCGTGTTAAATGGGACAGTGATCGGGAGATTACGGTGTGTTGATCGGGAGATTACGGTGTGTTAAATGGGACAGTGATCGGGAGATTACGGTGTGTTAAATGGGACAGTGATCGGGAGATTACGGTGTGTTAAATGGGACAGTGATCGGGAGATTACGGTGTGTTAAATGGGACAGTGATCGGGAGATTACGGTGTGTTAAATGAGACAGTGCTCGCGAGATTACGGTGTGTTAAATGGGACAGTGATCGGGAGATTACGGTGTGTTAAATGGGACAGTGATTGGGAGATTACGGTGTGTTAAATGGGACAGGGATCGGGAGATTACGGTGTGTTAAATGAGACAGTGCTCGCGAGATTACGGTGTGTTAAATGGGACAGTGATCGGGAGATTACGGTGTGTTAAATGGGACAGTGATTGGGAGATTACGGTGTGTTAAATGGGACAGGGATCGGGAGATTACGGTGTGTTAAATGGGACTGTGATCGGGAAATTACGGTGTGTTAAATGGGACAGTGATCGGGAGATTACGGTGTGTTAAATGGCACAGTGATCGGGAGATTACGTAGTGTTAAATGGGACAGAGATCGGGAGATTACGGTGTGTTAAATGGGACAGTGATCGGGAGATTACGGTGTGTTAAATGGGACAGTGATCGGGAGATTACTGTGTGTTGATCGGGAGATTACGGTGTGTTAAATGGGACAGTGATCGGGAGATTACGGCGTGTTAAATGGGACAGTGATCGGGAGATTACAGCGTGTTAAATGGGACAGTGATCGGGAGATTACGGTGTGTTAAATGTGACAGTGATCAGGAGATTACGGTGTGTTAAATGGGACAGTGATCAGGAGATTACGGTGTGTTAAATGGGACTGTGATCGGGAACTTAGTGTGTTAAATGGGACAGGGATCGGGAGATTACGGTGTGTTAAATGGGACAGTGATCGGGAGATTACGGTGTGTTAAATGGGACAGTGTTCGGGAGATTACGGTGTGGTAGATGGGACAGTAATCGGGAGATTACGGTGTGTTAAATGGGACAGTGATCAGGAGATTACCGTGTGTTAAATGGGACAGTGAGCGGGAGATTACCGTGTGTTAAATGGGACAGTGATCGGGAGATTACGGTGTGTTAAATGGGACAGTGATCGGGAGATTACGGCGTGTTAAATGCGACAGTGATCGGGAGATTACGGTGTGTTAAATGGGACAGTGATCAGGAGATTACGGTGTATTAAATGGGACAGTGATCGGGAGATTACGGTGTGTGAAATGGGACACTGATCAGGAGATTACGGTGTATTAAATGGGACAGTGATCAGGAGATTACGGTGTGTTAAATGGGACAGAGATTGGGAGATTCCGGTGTGATGAATGGGACAGTGATCGGGAGATTACGGTGTGTTAAATGGGACTGTGATCGGGAAATTACAGTGTGTTAAATGGGACAGTGATCAGGAGATTACCGTGTGTTAAATGGAACAGTGATCGGGAGATTGCGGCGTGTTAAATGGGACAGTGATCGGGAGATTACCGTGTGTTAAATGGGACAGTGATCGGGAGATTACCGTGTGTTAAATGGGACAGTGATCGGGAGATTACGGTGTGTTAAATGGGACAGTGACCGGGAGATTACGGTGTGTTAAATGGGACAGTGATCGGCAGATTACGGCGTGTTAAATGCGACAGTGATCGGGAGATTACGGTGTGTTAAATGGGACAGTGATCAGGAGATTACGGTGTATTAAATGGGACAGTGATCGGGAGATTACGGTGTGTTAAATGGGACAGTGATCAGGAGATTACGGTGTATTAAATGGGACAGTGATCAGGAGATTACGGTGTGTTAAATGGGACAGTGATTGGGAGATTCCGGTGTGTTAAACGGGACAGTGATCGGGAGATTACGGTGTGTTAAATGGGACAGAGATCAGGAGATTACGGTGTATTAAATGGGACAGTGATCAGGAGATTACGGTGTGTTAAATGGGACAGTGATTGGGAGATTCCGGTGTGTTAAATGGGACAGTGATCGGGAGATTCCGGTGTGTTAAATGGGACTGTGATCGGGAGATTACGGTGTGTTAAATGGGACAGTGATTGGGAGATTACGGTGTGTCAAATGGGACAGTGATCGGGAGATTACGGTGTGTTAAATGGAACAGTGATCGGGAGATTACGGTGTGTTAAATGGGAGAGTGATTGGGAGATTACGGTGTGTTAAATGGGACAGTGATCGGGAGATTACGGTGTGTTAAATGGGACAGTGATCGGGAGATTAAGGTGTGTTAAATGGGACAGTGATTGGGAGATTACGGTGTGTTAAATGGGACAGTGATCGGGACATTACGGTGTGTTAAATGGGACAGTGATCGGGAGATTACGGTGTGTTAAATGGGACAGTGATCGGGAGATTACGGTGTGTTAAATGGGACAGTGATCGGAAGATTACGACGCGTTAAATGGGACAGTGATTGGGAGATTACGGTGTGTTAAATGGGACAGTGATCGGGAGATTACGGTGTGTTAAATGGGACAGTGATCGGGAGATTACGGTGTGTTAAATGGGACAGTGATCGGGAGATTACGGTGTGTTAAATGGGACAGTGATCGGGAGAGTACGGTGTGTTGATCGGGAGATTACGGTGTGTTGATCGGGAGATTACGGTGTGTTAAATGGGACAGTGATCGGGAGATTACGGTGTGTTGATCGGGAGATTACGGTGTGTTAAATGGGACAGTGATCGGGAGATTACGGTGTGTTTCATGGGACAGTGATCGGGAGATTACGGTGTGATACATGGGACAGTGATCGGGAGATTACGGTGTGTTAAATGGGACAGTGATCGGGAGATTACGGCGTGTTAAATGCGACAGTGATCGGGAGATTACGGTGTGTTAAATGGGACAGTGATCAGGAGATTACGGTGTTTTAAATGGGACAGTGATCGGGAGATTACGGTGTGTTAAATGGGACAGTGATCAGGAGATTACGGTGCATTAAATGGGACAGTGATCAGGAGATTACGGTGTGTTCAATGGGACAGTGATTGGGAGATTCCGGTGTGATAAATGGGACAGTGATCGGGAGATTACGGTGTGTTAAATGGGACTGTGATCGGGAAATTACAGTGTGTTAAATGGGACAGGGATCGGGAGATTACGGTGTGTTAAATGGGACAGTGATCGGGAGATTACGGTGTGTTAAATGGGACAGTGATCGGGAGATTACGGTGTGTTAGATGGGACAGTAATCGGGAGATTACGGTGTGTTAAATGGGACAGTGATCAGGAGATTACCGTGTGTTAAATGGAACAGTGATCGGGAGATTACGGCGTGTTAAATGGGACAGTGATCGGGAGATTACCGTGTGTTAAATGGGACAGTGATCGGGAGATTACCGTGTGTTAAATGGGACAGTGATCGGGAGATTACGGTGTGTTAAATGGGGCAGTGATCGGGAGATTACGGTGTGTTAAATGGGACAGTGATCAGGAGATTACGGTGTATTATATGGGACAGTGATCAGGAGATTACGGTGTGTTAAATGGGACAGTGATTGGGAGATTCCGGTGTGTTAAATGGGACAGTGATCGGGAGATTACGGTGTGTTAAATGGGACAGTGATCAGGAGATTACAGTTTATTAAATGGGACAGTGATCAGGAGATTACGGTGTGTTAAATGGGACAGTGATTGGGAGATTCCGGTGTGTTAAATGGGACAGTGATCGGGAGATTCCGGTGTGTTAAATGGGACAGTGATCGGGAGATTCCGGTGTGTTAAATGGGACAGTGATCGGGTGATTACGGTGTGTTAAATGAGACAGTGCTCGGGAGATTACGGTGTGTTAAATGGGACAGTGATTGGGAAATTACAGTGTGTTAAATGGGACAGTGATCGGGAGATTACGGTGTGATAAATGGGACAGTGATCAGGAGATTACAGTGTGTTAAATGGGACAGTGATCGGGAGATTACGGTGTGTTAAATGGGACAGTGTATGGGAAATTACGGTGTGTTAAATGGGACAGTGATCGAGAGATTACGGTGTGTTAAATGAGACAGTGATCAGGAGATTACGGTGTGTTAAATGGAACAGTGATCAGGAGATTACGGTGTGTTAAATGGGACAGTGATCGGGAGATTACGGTGTGTTAAATGGGACAGTGATTGCGAGATTACGGTGTGTTGATCAGGAGATTACGGCGTGTTAAATGGGACAGTGATCGGGAGATTACGGTGTGTTGATCGGGAGATTACGGTGTGTTAAATGGGACAGTGATCGGGAGATTACGGTGTGTTAAATGGGACAGTGATCGGGAGATTACGGCGTGTTAAATGGGGCAGTGATCGGGAGATTACAGAGTGTTAAATGGGACAGTGATCGGGAGATTACGGTGTGTTAAATGTGACAGTGATCGGGAGATTACGGTGTGTTAAATGGGACTGTGAACGGGAAATTACAGTGTGTTAAATGGGACAGGGATCGGGAGATTACGGTGTGTTAAATGGGACAGTGATCGGGAGATTACGGTGTGTTAAATGGGACAGTGATCGGGAGATTACGGTGTGATAAATGGGACAGTAATCGGGAGATTACGGTGTGTTAAATGGGACAGTGATCAGGAGATTACCGTGTGTTAAATGGAACAGTGATCGGGAGATTACGGTGTGTTAAATGGGACAGTGATCAGGAGATTACGGTGTATTAAATGGGACAGTGATCGGGAGATTACGGTGTGTTAAATGGGACAGTGATCAGGAGATTATGGTGTATTAAATGAGACAGTGATCAGGAGATTACGGTGTGTTAAATGGGACAGTGATTGGGAGATTCCGGTGTGTTAAATTGGACAGTGATCGGGAGATTACGGTGTGTTAAATGGGACAGTGATCAGGAGATTACGGTGTATTAAATGGGACAGTGATCAGGAGATTACGGTGTGTTAAATGGGACAGTGATCGGGAGATTCCGGTGTGTTAAATGGGACAGTGATCGGGAGATTACGGTGTGTTAAATGGGACAGTGATCGGGAGATTCCGGTGTGTTAAATGGGACAGTGATTGGGAAATTACGGTGTGTTAAATGGGACAATGATCGGGAGACTACGGTGTGTTAAATGGGACAGTGATTGGGAAATTACGGTGTGTTAAATGGGACAGTGATCGGGAGATTACGGTGTGTTAATTGGGACAGAGATCGGGAGATTACGGTGTGTTAAATGGGACAGTGATCGGGAGACTACGGTGTGTTAAATGGGACAGTGATTGGGAAATTACGGTGTGTTAAATGGGACAGTGATCGGGAGATTACGGTGTGTTAAATGGGACAGAGATCGGGAGATTACGGTGTGTTAAATGGGACAGTGATCGGGAGATTACGGTGTGTTAAATGGGACAGTGATCGGGAGATTACGGTGTGTTAAATGGGACAGAGATCGGGAGATTACGTAGTGTTAAATGGGACAGAGATCGGGAGATTACGGTGTGTTAAATGGGACAGTGATCGGGAGATTACGGTGTGTTAAATGGGACAGTGATCGGGAGATTACGGTGTGTTGATCGGGAGATTACGGTGTGTTAAATGGGACAGTGATCGGGAGATTACGGCGTGTTAAATGGGACAGTGATCGGGAGATTACAGCGTGTTAAATGGGACAGTGATCGGGAGATTACAGAGTGTTAAATGGGACAGTGATCGGGAGATTACGGTGTGTTAAATGGGACAGTGATCAGGAGATTACGGTGTGTTAAATGGGACAGTGATCGGGAGATTACGGTGTGTAAAATGGGACAGTGATCAGGAGATTACGGTGTGTTCAATGTGACAGTGATCAGGAGATTACGGTATGTTAAATGGGACAGTGATTGGGAGGTTACGGCATGTTAAATGGGACTGTGATCGGGAAATTACAGTGTGTTAAATGGGACAGTGATCGGGAGATTACGGTGTGATAAATGGGACAGTGATCGGGAGATTACGGTGTGTTCAATGGGACTGAGATCGGGAACTTACAGTGTGTTAAATGGGACAGGGATCGGGAGATTACGGTGTGTTAAATGGGACAGTGATCGGGAGATTACGGTGTGTTAAATGGGACAGTGATCGGGAGATTACGGTGTGGTAGATGGGACAGTAATCGGGAGATTACGGTGTGTTAAATGGGACAGTGATCAGGAGATTACCGTGTGTTAAATGGGACAGTGAGCGGGAGATTACCGTGTGTTAAATGGGACAGTGATCGGGAGATTACGGTGTGTTAAATGGGACAGTGATCGGGAGATTACGGTGTGTTAAATGGGACAGTGATCGGGAGATTACGGTGTGTTAAATGGGACAGTGATCGGGAGATTACGGTGTGTTAAATGGGACAGTGATCGGGAGATTACGGCGTGTTAAATGCGACAGTGATCGGGAGATTACGTTGTGTTAAATGGGACAGTGATCAGGAGATTACGGTGTATTAAATGGGACAGTGATCGGGAGATTACGGTGTGTTAAATGGGACAGTGATCAGGAGATTACGTGTATTAAATGGGACAGTGATCAGGAGATTACGGTGTGTTAAATGGGACAGTGATTGGGAGATTCCGGTGTGATAAATGGGACAGTGATCGGGAGATTACGGTGTGTTAAATGGGACTGTGATCGGGAAATTACAGTGTGTTAAATGGGACAGGGATCGGGAGATTACGGTGTGTTAAATGGGACAGTGATCGGGAGATTACGGTGTGTTAAATGGGACAGTGATCGGGAGATTACGGTGTGTTAGATGGGACAGTAATCGGGAGATTACGGTGTGTTAAATGGGACAGTGATCAGGAGATTACCGGGTGTTAAATGGAACAGTGATCGGGAGATTACGGCGTGTTAAATGGGACAGTGATCGGGAGATTACCGTGTGTTAAATGGGACAGTGATCGGGAGATTACCGTGTGTTAAATGGGACAGTGATCGGGAGATTACCGTGTGTCAAATGGGACAGTGATCGGGAGATTACGGTTGGTTAAATGGGACAGTGATCGGGAGATTACGGTGTGTTAAATGGGACAGTGATCGGGAGATTACGGTGTGTTAAATGGGACAGTGATCGGGAGATTACGGCGTGTTAAATGCGACAGTGATCGGGAGATTGCGGTGTGTAAAATGGAACAGTGATCGGGAGATTACGGTGTGTTAAATGGGACAGTGATCGGGAGATTACGGTGTGTTAAATGGAACAGTGATCGGGAGATTACGGTGTGTTAGATGGGACAGTGATCGGGAGATTACGGTGTGTTAAATGGGACAGTGATCAGGAGATTACGGTGTATTAAATGGGACAGTGATCGGGAGATTACGGTGTGTTAAATGGGACAGTGATCAGGAGATTACGGTGTATTAAATGGGACAGTGATCATGAGATTACGGTGTATTAAATGGGACAGTGATCGGGAGATTACGGTGTGTTAAATGGGACAGTGATCAGGAGATTACGTGTATTAAATGGGACAGTGATCAGGAGATTACGGTGTGTTAAATGGGACAGTGATTGGTAGATTCCGGTGTGATAAATGGGACAGTGATCGGGAGATTACGGTGTGTTAAATGGGACTGTGATCGGGAAATTACAGTGTGTTAAATGGGACAGGGATCGGGAGATTACGGTGTGTTAAATGGGACAGTGATCGGGAGATTACGGTGTGTTAAATGGGACAGTGATCGGGAGATTACGGTGTGTTAGATGGGACAGTAATCGGGAGATTACGGTGTGTTAAATGGGACAGTGATCAGGAGATTACCGGGTGTTAAATGGAACAGTGATCGGGAGATTACGGCGTGTTAAATGGGACAGTGATCGGGAGATTACCGTGTGTTAAATGGGACAGTGATCAGGAGATTACGGTGTATTAAATGGGACAGTGATCGGGAGATTACGGTGTGTTAAATGGGACAGTGATCAGGAGATTACGGTGTATTAAATGGGACAGTGATCAGGAGATTACGGTGTGTTAAATGGGACAGTGATTGGGAGATTCCGGTGTGTTAAACGGGACAGTGATCGGGAGATTACGGTGTGTTAAATGGGACAGTGATCAGGAGATAACGGTGTATTAAATGGGACAGTGATCAGGAGATTACGGTGTGTTAAATGGGACAGTGATTGGGAGATTCCGGTGTGTTAAATGGGACAGTGATCGGGAGATTCCGGTGTGTTAAATGGGACAGTGATCGGGAGATTACGGTGTGTTAAATGGGACAGGGATCGGGAGATTACGGTGTGTTAAATGGGACAGTGATCGGTAGATTACGGTGTGTTAAATGGGACAGTGATCGGTAGATTGCGGTGTGTTAAATGGGACAGTGATCGGGAGATTACGGTGTGTTAAATGGGACAGTGATCGGGAGATTACGGTGTGTTAAATGGGTCAGTGATCGGGAGATTACGACGCGTTACATGGGACAGTGATTGGGAGATTACGGTGTGTTAAATGGGACAGTGATCGGGAGATTACGGTGTGTTAAATGGGACAGTGATCGGGAGATTACGGTGTGTTAAATGGAACAGTGATCGGGAGATTACGGTGTGTTAAATGGGAGAGTGATTGGGAGATTACGGTGTGTTAAATGGGACAGTGATCGGGAGATTACGGTGTGTTAAATGGGACAGTGATCGGGAGATTACGGTGTGTTAAATGGGTCAGTGATCGGGAGATTACGACGCGTTACATGGGACAGTGATTGGGAGATTACGGTGTGTTAAATGGGACAGTGATCGGGAGATTACGGTGTGTTAAATGGGACAGTGATCGGGAGATTACGGTGTGTTAAATGGAACAGTGATCGGGAGATTACGGTGTGTTAAATGGGAGAGTGATTGGGAGATTACGGTGTGTTAAATGGGACAGTGATCGGGAGATTACAGTGTGTTAAATGGGACAGTGATCGGAAGATTAAGGTGTGTTAAATGGGACAGTGATTGGGAGATTACGGTGTGTTAAATGGGACAGTGATCGGGACATTACGGTGTGTTAAATGGGACAGTGATTGGGAGATTACGGTGTGTTAAATGGGACAGGGATCGGGAGATTACGGTGTGTTAAATGGGACAGTGATCGGGAGATTCCGGTGTGTTAAATGGGACAGTGATTGGGAGATTACGGTGTGTTAAATGGGACAGTGATCGGGAGATTACGGTGTGTTAAATGGGACAGTGATTGGGAGATTACGGTGTGTTAAATGGGACAGGGATCGGGAGATTACGGTGTGTTAAATGGGACAGTGATCGGGAGATTCCGGTGTGTTAAATGGGACAGTGATTGGGAAATTACGGTGTGTTAAATGGGACAGTGATCGGGAGATTACGGTGTGTTAAATGGGACAGTGATCGGGAGATTACGGTGTGTTGATCGGGAGATTACAGTGTGTTAAATGGGACAGTGATCGGGAGATTACGGCGTGTTAAATGGGACAGTGATCGGGAGATTACAGCGTGTTAAATGGGACAGTGATCGGGAGATTACAGAGTGTTAAATGGGACAGTGATCGGGAGATTACGGTGTGTTAAATGGGACAGTGATCAGGAGATTACGGTGTGTTAAATGGGACAGTGATCGGGAGATTCCGGTGTGTTAAATGGGACAGTGATTGGGAGATTACGGTGTGTTAAATGGGACAGTGATCGGGAGATTACGGTGTGTTAAATGGGACAGTGATTGGGAGATTACGGTGTGTTAAATGGGACAGGGATCGGGAGATTACGGTGTGTTAAATGGGACAGTGATCGGGAGATTCCGGTGTGTTAAATGGGACAGTGATTGGGAAATTACGGTGTGTTAAATGGGACAGTGATCGGGAGATTACGGTGTGTTAAATGGGACAGTGATCGGGAGATTACGGTGTGTTGATCGGGAGATTACAGTGTGTTAAATGGGACAGTGATCGGGAGATTACGGCGTGTTAAATGGGACAGTGATCGGGAGATTACAGCGTGTTAAATGGGACAGTGATCGGGAGATTACAGAGTGTTAAATGGGACAGTGATCGGGAGATTACGGTGTGTTAAATGGGACAGTGATCAGGAGATTACGGTGTGTTAAATGGGACAGTGATCGGGAGATTACGGTGTGTAAAATGGGACAGTGATCAGGAGATTACGGTGTGTTCAATGTGACAGTGATCAGGAGATTACGGTATGTTAAATGGGACAGTGATCGGGAGGTTACGGCATGTAAAATGGGACTGTGATCGGGAAATTACAGTGTGTTAAATGGGACAGTGATCGGGAGATTACGGTGTGATAAATGGGACAGTGATCGGGAGATTACGGTGTGTTAAATGGGACTGAGATCGGGAACTTACAGTGTGTTAAATGGGACAGGGATCGGGAGATTACGGTGTGTTAAATGGGACAGTGATCGGGAGATTACGGTGTGTTAAATGGGACAGTGATCGGGAGATTACGGTGTGGTAGATGGGACAGTAATCGGGAGATTACGGTGTGTTAAATGGGACAGTGATCAGGAGATTACCGTGTGTTAAATGGGACAGTGAGCGGGAGATTACCGTGTGTTAAATGGGACAGTGATCGGGAGATTACGGTGTGTTAAATGGGACAGTGATCGGGAGATTACGGTGTGTTAAATGGGACAGTGATCGGGAGATTACGGTGTGTTAAATGGGACAGTGATCGGGAGATTACGGTGTGTTAAATGGGACAGTGATCGGCAGATTACGGCGTGTTAAATGCGACAGTGATCGGGAGATTACGGTGTGTTAAATGGGACAGTGATCAGGAGATTACGGTGTATTAAATGGGACAGTGATCGGGAGATTACGGTGTGTTAAATGGGACAGTGATCAGGAGATTACGTGTATTAAATGGGACAGTGATCAGGAGATTACGGTGTGTTAAATGGGACAGTGATTGGGAGATTCCGGTGTGATAAATGGGACAGTGATCGGGAGATTACGGTGTGTTAAATGGGACTGTGATCGGGAAATTACAGTGTGTTAAATGGGACAGGGATCGGGAGATTACGGTGTGTTAAATGGGACAGTGATCGGGAGATTACGGTGTGTTAAATGGGACAGTGATCGGGAGATTACGGTGTGTTAGATGGGACAGTAATCGGGAGATTACGGTGTGTTAAATGGGACAGTGATCAGGAGATTACCGGGTGTTAAATAGAACAGTGATCGGGAGATTACGGCGTGTTAAATGGGACAGTGATCGGGAGATTACCGTGTGTTAAATGGGACAGTGATCGGGAGATTACCGTGTGTTAAATGGGACAGTGATCGGGAGATTACCGTGTGTCAAATGGGACAGTGATCGGGAGATTACGGTTGGTTAAATGGGACAGTGATCGGGAGATTACGGTGTGTTAAATGGGACAGTGATCGGGAGATTACGGTGTGTTAAATGGGACAGTGATCGGGAGATTACGGCGTGTTAAATGCGACAGTGATCGGGAGATTGCGGTGTGTTAAATGGGACAGTGATCAGGAGATTACGGTGTATTAAATGGGACAGTGATCGGGAGATTACGGTGTGTTAAATGGGACAGTGATCAGGAGATTACGGTGTATTAAATGGGACAGTGATCAGGAGATTACGGTGTGTTAAATGGGACAGTGATTGGGAGATTCCGGTGTGTTAAACGGGACAGTGATCGGGAGATTACGGTGTGTTAAATGGGACAGTGATCAGGAGATAACGGTGTATTAAATGGGACAGTGATCAGGAGATTACGGTGTGTTAAATGGGACAGTGATTGGGAGATTCCGGTGTGTTAAATGGGACAGTGATCGGGAGATTCCGGTGTGTTAAATGGGACAGTGATCGGGAGATTACGGTGTGTTAAATGGGACAGGGATCGGGAGATTACGGTGTGTTAAATGGGACAGTGATCGGTAGATTGCGGTGTGTTAAATGGGACAGTGATCGGGAGATTACGGTGTGTTAAATGGGACAGTGATCGGGAGATTACGGTGTGTTAAATGGGTCAGTGATCGGGAGATTACGACGCGTTACATGGGACAGTGATTGGGAGATTACGGTGTGTTAAATGGGACAGTGATCGGGAGATTACGGTGTGTTAAATGGGACAGTGATCAGGAGATAACGGTGTATTAAATGGGACAGTGATCAGGAGATTACGGTGTGTTAAATGGAACAGTGATCGGGAGATTACGGTGTGTTAAATGGGAGAGTGATTGGGAGATTACGGTGTGTTAAATGGGACAGTGATCGGGAGATTACGGTGTGTTAAATGGGACAGTGATCGGAAGATTAAGGTGTGTTAAATGGGACAGTGATTGGGAGATTACGGTGAGTTAAATGGGACAGTGATCGGGACATTACGGTGTGTTAAATGGGACAGTGATCGGGAGATTACGGTGTGTTAAATGGGACAGTGATCGGGAGATTACGGTGTGTTAAATGGGACAGTGATCGGAAGATTACGGCGTGTTAAATGGGACAGTGATCGGGACATTACGGTGTGTTAAATGGGACAGTGATCGGGAGATTACGGTGTGTTAAATGGGACAGTGATGGGGAGATTACGGTGTGTTAAATGGGACAGTGATCGGAAGATTACGACGCGTTAAATGGGACAGTGATTGGGAGATTACGGTGTGTTAAATGGGACAGTGATCGGGAGATGACGGTGTGTTAAATCGGACAGTGATCGGGAGATTACGGTGTGTTGAATGGGACAGTGATCGGGAGATTACGGTGTGTTAAATGGGACAGTGATCGGGAGATTACGGTGTGTTAAATGGGACAGTGATCGGGAGATTACGGCGTGTTAAATGCGACAGTGATCGGGAGATTACGGTGTGTTAAATGGGACAGTGATCAGGAGATTACGGTGTATTAAATGGGACAGTGATCGGGAGATTACGGTGTGTTAAATGGGACAGTGATCAGGAGATTACGTGTATTAAATGGGACAGTGATCAGGAGATTACGGTGTGTTAAATGGGACAGTGATTGGTAGATTCCGGTGTGATAAATGGGACAGTGATCGGGAGATTACGGTGTGTTAAATGGGACTGTGATCGGGAAATTACAGTGTGTTAAATGGGACAGGGATCGGGAGATTACGGTGTGTTAAATGGGACAGTGATCGGGAGATTACGGTGTGTTAAATGGGACAGTGATCGGGAGATTACGGTGTGTTAGATGGGACAGTAATCGGGAGATTACGGTGTGTTAAATGGGACAGTGATCAGGAGATTACCGGGTGTTAAATGGAACAGTGATCGGGAGATTACGGCGTGTTAAATGGGACAGTGATCGGGAGATTACCGTGTGTTAAATGGGACAGTGATCAGGAGATTACGGTGTATTAAATGGGACAGTGATCGGGAGATTACGGTGTGTTAAATGGGACAGTGATCAGGAGATTACGGTGTATTAAATGGGACAGTGATCAGGAGATTACGGTGTGTTAAATGGGACAGTGATTGGGAGATTCCGGTGTGTTAAACGGGACAGTGATCGGGAGATTACGGTGTGTTAAATGGGACAGTGATCAGGAGATAACGGTGTATTAAATGGGACAGTGATCAGGAGATTACGGTGTGTTCAATGGGACAGTGATTGGGAGATTCCGGTGTGTTAAATGGGACAGTGATCGGGAGATTCCGGTGTGTTAAATGGGACAGTGATCGGGAGATTACGGTGTGTTAAATGGGACAGGGATCGGGAGATTACGGTGTGTTAAATGGGACAGTGATCGGTAGATTACGGTGTGTTAAATGGGACAGTGATCGGTAGATTGCGGTGTGTTAAATGGGACAGTGATCGGGAGATTACGGTGTGTTAAATGGGACAGTGATCGGGAGATTACGGTGTGTTAAATGGGTCAGTGATCGGGAGATTACGACGCGTTACATGGGACAGTGATTGGGAGATTACGGTGTGTTAAATGGGACAGTGATCGGGAGATTACGGTGTGTTAAATGGGACAGTGATCGGGAGATTACGGTGTGTTAAATGGAACAGTGATCGGGAGATTACGGTGTGTTAAATGGGAGAGTGATTGGGAGATTACGGTGTGTTAAATGGGACAGTGATCGGGAGATTACGGTGTGTTAAATGGGACAGTGATCGGAAGATTAAGGTGTGTTAAATGGGACAGTGATTGGGAGATTACGGTGAGTTAAATGGGACAGTGATCGGGACATTACGGTGTGTTAAATGGGACAGTGATCGGGAGATTACGGTGTGTTAAATGGGACAGTGATCGGGAGATTACGGTGTGTTAAATGGGACAGTGATCGGAAGATTACGGCGTGTTAAATGGGACAGTGATCGGGACATTACGGTGTGTTAAATGGGACAGTGATCGGGAGATTACGGTGTGTTAAATGGGACAGTGATGGGGAGATTACGGTGTGTTAAATGGGACAGTGATCGGAAGATTACGACGCGTTAAATGGGACAGTGATTGGGAGATTACGGTGTGTTAAATGGGACAGTGATCGGGAGATGACGGTGTGTTAAATCGGACAGTGATCGGGAGATTACGGTGTGTTGAATGGGACAGTGATCGGGAGATTACGGTGTGTTAAATGGGACAGTGATCGGGAGATTACGGTGTGTTAAATGGGACAGTGATCGGGAGATTACGGCGTGTTAAATGCGACAGTGATCGGGAGATTACGGTGTGTTAAATGGGACAGTGATCAGGAGATTACGGTGTATTAAATGGGACAGTGATCGGGAGATTACGGTGTGTTAAATGGGACAGTGATCAGGAGATTACGTGTATTAAATGGGACAGTGATCAGGAGATTACGGTGTGTTAAATGGGACAGTGATTGGTAGATTCCGGTGTGATAAATGGGACAGTGATCGGGAGATTACGGTGTGTTAAATGGGACTGTGATCGGGAAATTACAGTGTGTTAAATGGGACAGGGATCGGGAGATTACGGTGTGTTAAATGGGACAGTGATCGGGAGATTACGGTGTGTTAAATGGGACAGTGATCGGGAGATTACGGTGTGTTAGATGGGACAGTAATCGGGAGATTACGGTGTGTTAAATGGGACAGTGATCAGGAGATTACCGGGTGTTAAATGGAACAGTGATCGGGAGATTACGGCGTGTTAAATGGGACAGTGATCGGGAGATTACCGTGTGTTAAATGGGACAGTGATCGGGAGATTACCGTGTGTTAAATGGGACAGTGATCGGGAGATTACCGTGTGTCAAATGGGACAGTGATCGGGAGATTACGGTTGGTTAAATGGGACAGTGATCGGGAGATTACGGTGTGTTAAATGGGACAGTGATCGGGAGATTACGGTGTGTTAAATGGGACAGTGATCGGGAGATTACGGTGTGTTAAATGGGACAGTGATTGGGAGATTCCGGTGTGTTAAACGGGACAGTGATCGGGAGATTACGGTGTGTTAAATGGGACAGTGATCAGGAGATAACGGTGTGTTAAATGGGACAGTGATTGGGAGATTCCGGTGTGTTAAACGGGACAGTGATCGGGAGATTACGGTGTGTTAAATGGGACAGTGATCAGGAGATAACGGTGTATTAAATGGGACAGTGATCAGGAGATTACGGTGTGTTAAATGGGACAGTGATTGGGAGATTCCGGTGTGTTAAATGGGACAGTGATCGGGAGATTCCGGTGTGTTAAATGGGACAGTGATCGGGAGATTACGGTGTTAAATGGGACAGGGATCGGGAGATTACGGTGTGTTAAATGGGACAGTGATCGGTAGATTACGGTGTGTTAAATGGGACAGTGATCGGTAGATTGCGGTGTGTTAAATGGGACAGTGATCGGGAGATTACGGTGTGTTAAATGGGACAGTGATCGGGAGATTACGGTGTGTTAAATGGGTCAGTGATCGGGAGATTACGACGCGTTACATGGGACAGTGATTGGGAGATTACGGTGTGTTAAATGGGACAGTGATCGGGAGATTACGGTGTGTTAAATGGGACTGTGATCGGGAGATTACGGTGTGTTAAATGGGACAGTGATTGGGAGATTACGGTGTGTCAAATGGGACAGTGATCGGGAGATTACGGTGTGTTAAATGGAACAGTGATCGGGAGATTACGGTGTGTTAAATGGGAGAGTGATTGGGAGATTACGGTGTGTTAAATGGGACAGTGATCGGGAGATTACGGTGTGTTAAATGGGACAGTGATCGGGAGATTAAGGTGTGTTAAATGGGACAGTGATTGGGAGATTACGGTGTGTTAAATGGGACAGTGATCGGGACATTACGGTGTGTTAAATGGGACAGTGATCGGGAGATTACGGTGTGTTAAATGGGACAGTGATCGGGAGATTACGGTGTGTTAAATGGGACAGTGATCGGAAGATTACGACGCGTTAAATGGGACAGTGATTGGGAGATTACGGTGTGTTAAATGGGACAGTGATCGGGAGATGACGGTGTGTTAAATGGGACAGTGATCGGGAGATTACGGTGTGTTAAATGGGACAGTGATCGGGAGATTACGGTGTGTTAAATGGGACAGTGATCGGGAGAGTACGGTGTGTTGATCGGGAGATTACGGTGTGTTGATCGGGAGATTACGGTGTGTTAAATGGGACAGTGATCGGGAGATTACGGTGTGTTGATCGGGAGATTACGGTGTGTTAAATGGGACAGTGATCGGGAGATTACGGTGTGTTTCATGGGACAGTGATCGGGAGATTACGGTGTGATACATGGGACAGTGATCGGGAGATTACGGTGTGTTAAATGGGACAGTGATCGGGTGATTACGGCGTGTTAAACGGGACAGCGATCGTGAGATTACGGTGTGTTAAATGGGACAGTGATCGGGAGATTACGGTGTGTTAAATGGGACAGTGATCGTGAGATTACGGTGTGATAAATGGGACAGTGATCAGGAGATTACGGTGTGTTAAATGGGACTGTGATCGGGAAATTACAGTGTGTTAAATGGGACAGGGATCGGGAGATTACGGTGTCTTAAATGGAACAGTGATCGGGAGATTACAGTGTGTTAAAAGGGACAGTGATCGGGAGATTACGGTGTGTTAAATGGGACAGTAATCGGGAGATTGCGGTGTGTTAAATGGGACAGTGATCGGGAGATTACGGTGTGTTAAATGGGACAGTGATCGGGAGATTACGGTGTGTTAAATGGGACTGTGATCGGGAGATTACGGTGTGTTAAATGGGACAGTGATCGGGAGATTACGGTGTGTTAAATGGGACAGTGATTGGGAGATTACGGTGTGTCAAATGGGACAGTGATCGGGAGATTACGGTGTGTTAAATGGAACAGTGATCGGGAGATTACGGTGTGTTAAATGGGAGAGTGATTGGGAGATTACGGTGTGTTAAATGGGACAGTGATCGGGAGATTACGGTGTGTTAAATGGGACAGTGATCGGGAGATTACGGTGTGTTAAATGGGACAGTGATCGGGAGATTACGGTGTGTTAAATGGGTCAGTGATCGGGAGATTACGACGCGTTACATGGGACAGTGATTGGGAGATTACGGTGTGTTAAATGGGACAGTGATCGGGAGATTACGTTGTGTTAAATGGAACAGTGATCGGGAGATTACGGTGTGTTAAATGGGAGAGTGATTGGGAGATTACGGTGTGTTAAATGGGACAGTGATCGGGAGATTACGGTGTGTTAAATGGGACAGTGATCGGGAGATTAAGGTGTGTTAAATGGGACAGTGATTGGGAGATTACGGTGTGTTAAATGGGACAGTGATCGGGACATTACGGTGTGATAAATGGGACAGTGATCGGGAGATTACGGTGTGTTAAATGGGACAGTGATCGGGAGATTACGGTGTGTTAAATGGGACAGTGATCGGGAGATTACGACGCGTTAAATGGGACAGTGATTGGGAGATTACGGTGTGTTAAATGGGACAGTGATCGGGACATTACGGTGTGATAAATGGGACAGTGATCGGGAGATTACGGTGTGTTAAATGGGACAGTGATCGGGAGATTACGGTGTGTTAAATGGGACAGTGATCGGGAGATTACGGTGTGTTAAATGGGACAGTGATCGGGAGATTACGGTGTGTTAAATGGGACAGTGATCGGGAGAGTACGGTGTGTTGATCGGGAGATTACGGTGTGTTAAATGGGACAGTGATCGGGAGATTACGGTGTGTTGATCGGGAGATTACGGTGTGTTAAATGGGACAGTGATCGGGAGATTACGGTGTGTTTCATGGGACAGTGATCGGGAGATTACGGTGTGATAAATGGGACAGTGATCGGGAGATTACGGTGTGTTAAATGGGACAGCGATCGTGAGATTACGGTGTGTTAAATGGGACAGTGATCGTGAGATTACGGTGTGTTAAATGGGACAGTGATCGTGAGATTACGGTGTGATAAATGGGACATTGATCAGGAGATTACAGTGTGTTAAATGGGACAGTGATCGGGAGATTACGGTGTGTTGATCGGGAAATTACGGTGTGTGAAATGGGACAGTGATCATGAGATTACGGTATGATAAATGGGACATTGATCAGGAGATTACAGTGTGTTAAATGGGACAGTGATCGGGAGATTACGGTGTGTTAAATGGGACAGTGATCGGGAGATTACGGTGTGTTAAATGGGACAGTGATCGGGAGATTACGGTGTGTTAAATGGGACAGTGATCGGGAGATTACGGTGTGTTAAATGGGACAGTGATCGGGAGAGTACGGTGTGTTGATCGGAAGATTGCGGTGTGTTAAATGGGACAGTGATCGGGAGATTACGGTGTGTTAAATGGGACAGTGATCATGAGATTACGGTGTGTTAAATGGGACAGTGATCGGGAGATTACGGGGCGTTAAATGGGACAGTGATCGGGAGATTACGGTGTGTTAAATGGGACAGTGATCGGGAGATTACGTTGTGTTAAATGGGACAGTGATCGGGAGATTACGTTGTGTTAAATGGGACAGTGTTCGGGAGATTACTGTGTGTTAAATGGGACAGTGATCGGGAGATTACGATGTGTTAAATGGGACAGTGATCGGGAGATTACGGTGTGTTGATCGGGAAATTACGGTGTGTGAAATGGGACAGTGATCAGGAGATTACGGTGTGTTAAATGGGACAGTGATCGGGAGATTACGGTGTGTTGATCGGGAGATTACGGTGTGTTAAATGGGACAGTGAACGGGAGATTACGGTGTGTTAAATGGGACAGTGATCGGTAGATTACAGCTTGTTAAATGGGACAGTGATCGGGAGATTACAGAGTGTTAAATGGGACAGTGATCGGGAGATTACGGTGTGTTAAATGGCACAGTGATCAGGAGATTACGGTGTGTTAAATGGGACAGTGATCAGGAGATTACGGTGTGTTAAATGGGACAGTGATCGGGAGATTACGGTGTGTAAACTGGGACAGCGATCAGGAGATTACGGTGTGTTCAATGTGACAGTGATCAGGAGATTACGGTATGTTAAATGGGACAGTGATCGGGAGGTTACGGCAAGTTAAATGGGACTGTGATCGGGAAATTACGGTGTGTTAAATGGGACAGTGATCGGGAGATTACGGTGTGATAAATGGGACAGTGATCGGGAGATTACGGTGTGTTAAATGGGACTGTGATCGGGAAATTACAGTGTGTTAAATGGGACAGGGATCGGGAGATAACGGTGTGTTAAATTGGACAGTGATCGGGAGATTACGGTGTGTTAAATGGGACAGTGATCGGGAGATTACGGTGTGTTAGATGGGACAGTAATCGGGAGATTACGGTGTGTTAAATGGGACAGTGATCAGGAGATTACCGTGTGTTAAATGGGACAGTGATTGGGAGATTACCGTGTGTTAAATGGGACAGTGATCGGGAGATTACGTTGTGTTAAATGGGACAGTGATCGGGAGATTACGTTGTGTTAAATGGGACAGTGTTCGGGCGATTACTGTGTGTTAAATGGGACAGTGATCGGGAGATTACGATGTGTTAAATGGGACAGTGATCGGGAGATTACGGTGTGTTGATCGGGAAATTACGGTGTGTGAAATGGGACAGTGATCAGGAGATTACGGTGTGTTAAATGGGACAGTGATCGGGAGATTACGGTGTGTTAAATGGGACAGTGATCGGGAGATTACGTAGTGTTAAATGGGACAGAGATCGGGAGATTACGGTGTGTTAAATGGGACAGTGATCGGGAGATTACGGTGTGTTGATCGGGAGATTACGGAGTGTTAAATGGGACAGTGAACGGGAGATTACGGTGTGTTAAATAGGACAGTGATCGTTAGATTACAGCTTGTTAAATGGGACAGTGATCGGGAGATTACAGAGTGTTAAATGGGACAGTGATCGGGAGATTACGGTGTGTTAAATGGGACAGTGATCAGGAGATTACGGTGTGTTAAATGGGACAGTGATCAGGAGATTACGGTGTGTTAAATGGGACAGTGATCGGGAGATTACGGTGTGTAAAATGGGACAGTGATCAGGAAATTACGGTGTGTTCAATGTGACAGTGATCAGGAGATTACGGTATGTTAAATGGGACAGTGATCGGGAGGTTACGGCATGTTAAATGGGACTGTGATCGGGAAATTACGGTGTGTTAAATGGGACAGTGATCGGGAGATTACGGTGTGATAAATGGGACAGTGATCGGGAGATTACGGTGTGTTAAATGGGACTGTGATCGGGAAATTACAGTGTGTTAAATGGGACAGGGATCGGGAGATTACGGTGTGTTAAATTGGACAGTGATCGGGAGATTACGGTGTGTTAAATGGGACAGTGATCGGGAGATTACGGTGTGTTAGATGGGACAGTAATCGGGAGTTTACGGCGTGTTAAATGGGACAGTGATAGGGAGATTACCGTGTGTTAAATGGGACAGTGATCGGGAGATTACCGTGTGTTAAATGGGACAGTGATCGGGAGATTACGGTGTGTTAAATGGGACAGTGATCGGGAGATTACGGTGTGTTAAATGGGACAGTGATCGGGAGATTACGGTGTGTTAAATGGGACAGTGATCGGGAGATTACGGTGTGTTAAATGGGACAGTGATCGGGAGATTACGGCGTGTTAAATGCGACAGTGATCGGGAGATTACGGTGTGTTAAATGGGACAGTGATCAGGAGATTACGGTGTTTTAAATGGGACAGTGATCGGGAGATTACGGTGTGTTAAATGGGACAGTGATCAGGAGATTACGGTGTATTAAATGGGACAGTGATCAGGAGATTACAGTGTGTTAAATGGGACAGTGATTGGGAGATTCCGGTGTGATAAATGGGACAGTGATCGGGAGATTACGGTGTGTTAAATGGGACTGTGATCGGGAAATTACAGTGTGTTAAATGGGACAGGGATCGGGAGATTACGGTGTGTTAAATGGGACAGTGATCGGGAGATTACGGTGTGTTAAATGGGACAGTGATCGGGAGATTACGGCGTGTTAAATGGGACAGTGATCGGGAAATTACGGTGTGTTAAATGGGACAGTGATCGGGAGATTACGGTGTATTAAATGGGACAGTGATCGGGAGATTACGGTGTGTTAAATGGGACAGGGATCGGGAGATTACGGTGCATTAAATGGGACAGTGATCGGGAGATTCCGGTGTGTTAAATGGGACAGTGATCGGGAGATTACGGTGTGTTAAATGAGACAGTGCTCGGGAGATTACGGTGTGTTAAATGGGACAGTGATTGGGAAATTACAGTGTGTTAAATGGGACAGTGATCGGGAGCTAACGGTGTGATCAATGGGACAGTGATCAGGAGATTACAGTGTGTTAAATGGGACAGTGATCGGGAGATTACGTTGTGTTAAATGGGACAGTGTTTGGGAAATTACGGTGTGTTAAATGGGACAGTGATCGAGAGATTACGGTGTGTTAAATGAGACAGTGATCAGGAGATTACGGTGTGTTAAATGGAACAGTGATCAGGAGATTACGGTGTGTTAAATGGGACAGTGATCAGGAGATTACGGTGTGTTGATCAGGAGATTACGGCGTGTTAAATGGGACAGTGATCGGGAGATTACGGTGTGTTGATCGGGAGATTACGGTGTGTTAAATGGGACAGTGATCGGGAGATTACGGTGTGTTAAATGGGCCAGTACTCGGGAGATTACGGTGTGTTAAATGGGACTGTGATCGGGAAATTACAGTGTGTTAAATGGGACAGGGATCGGGAGATTACGGTGTGTTAAATGGGACAGTGATCGGGAGATTACGGTGTGTTAAATGGGACAGTGATCGGGAGATTACGGCGTGTTAAATGGGACAGTGATCGGGAAATTACGGTGTGTTAAATGGGACAGTGATCGGGAGATTACCGTGTGTTAAATGGGACAGTGATCGGGAGATTACGGTGTGTTAAATGGGACAGTGATCGGGAGATTACGGTGTGTTAAATGGGACAGTGATCGGGAGATTACGGTGTGTTAAATGGGACAGTGATCGGGAGATTACGGCGTGTTAAATGGGACAGTGATCGGGAGATTACGGTGTGTTAAATGAGACAGTGCTCGGGAGATTACGGTGTGTTAAATGGGACAGTGATTGGGAAATTACAGTGTGTTAAATGGGACAGTGATCGGGAGATTACGGTGTGATCAATGGGACAGTGATCAGGAGATTACAGTGTGTTAAATGGGACAGTGATCGGGAGATTACGGTGTGTTAAATGGGACAGTGTTTGGGAAATTACGGTGTGTTAAATGGGACAGTGATCGAGAGATTACGGTGTGTTAAATGAGACAGTGATCAGGAGATTACGGTGTGTTAAATGGAACAGTGATCAGGAGATTACGGTGTGTTAAATGGGACAGTGATCGGGAGATTACGGTGTGTTGATCAGGAGATTACGGCGTGTTAAATGGGACAGTGATCGGGAGATTACGGTGTGTTGATCGGGAGATTACGGTGTGTTAAATGGGACAGTGATCGGGAGATTACGGTGTGTTAAATGGGACAGTGATCGGGAGATTACGGCGTGTTAAATGGGGCAGTGATCGGGAGATTACAGAGTGTTAAATGGGACAGTGATCGGGAGATTACGGTGTGTTAAATGTGACAGTGATCAGGAGATTACGGTGTGTTAAATGGGACAGTGATCAGGAGATTACGGTGTGTTAAATGGGACAGTGATCGGGAGATTACGGTGTGTAAAATGGGACAGTGATCAGGAGATTACGGTGTGTTCAATGTGACAGTGATCAGGAGATTAATGTGTGTTAAATGGGACAGTGATCGGGAGATTACGGCATGTTAAATGGGACTGTGATCGGGAAATTACGGTGTGATAAATGGGACAGTGATCGGGAGATTACGGTGTGATAAATGGGACAGTGATCGGGAGATTACGGTGTGTTAAATGGGACTGTGAACGGGAAATTACAGTGTGTTAAATGGGACAGGGATCGGGAGATTACGGTGTGTTAAATGGGACAGGGATCGGGAGATTACGGTGTGTTAAATGGGACAGTGATCGGGAGATTCCGGTGTGTTAAATGGGACAGTGATCGGGAGATTACGGTGTGTTAAATGGGACAGTGATTGGGAGATTACGGTGTGTTAAATGGGACAGTGATCGGGAGATTACGGTGTGTTGATCGGGAGATTACGGTGTGTTAAATGGGACAGTAATCGGGAGATTACGGTGTGTTAAATGGGACAGTGATCGGGAGATTACAGCGTGTTAAATGGGACAGTGATCGGGAGATTACAGAGTGTTAAATGGGACAGTGATCGGGAGATTACGGTGTGTTAAATGTGACAGTGATCAGGAGATTACGGTGTGTTAAATGGGACAGTGATCAGGAGATTACGGTGTGTTAAATGGGACAGTGATCGGGAGATTACGGTGTGTAAAATGGGACAGTGATCAGGAGATTACGGTGTGTTCAATGTGACAGTGATCAGGAGATTACGGTCTGTTAAATGGGACAGTGATCGGGAGGTTACGGCATGTTAAATGGGACTGTGATCGGGAAATTACGGTGTGTTAAATGGGACAGTGATCGGGAGATTACGGTGTGATAAATGGGACAGTGATCGGGAGATTACGGTGTGTTAAATGGGACTGTGAACGGGAAATTACAGTGTGTTAAATGGGACAGGGATCGGGAGATTACGGTGTGTTAAATGGGACAGGGATCGGGAGATTACGGTGTGTTAAATGGGACAGTGATCGGGAGATTCCGGTGTGTTAAATGGGACAGTGATCGGGAGATTACGGTGTGTTAAATGGGACAGTGATTGGGAGATTACGGTGTGTTAAATGGGACAGTGATCGGGAGATTACGGTGTGTTGATCGGGAGATTACGGTGTGTTAAATGGGACAGTGATCGGGAGATTACGGTGTGTTAAATGGGACAGTGATCGGGAGATTACAGCGTGTTAAATGGGACAGTGATCGGGAGATTACAGAGTGTTAAATGGGACAGTGATCGGGAGATTACGGTGTGTTAAATGTGACAGTGATCAGGAGATTACGGTATGTTAAATGGGACAGTGATCGGGAGGTTACGGCATGTTAAATGGGACTGTGATCGGGAAATTACGGTGTGTTAAATGGGACAGTGATCGGGAGATTACGGTGTGATAAATGGGACAGTGATCGGGAGATTACGGTGTGTTAAATGGGACTGTGATCGGGAAATTACGGTGTGTTAAATGGGACAGTGATCAGGAGATTACCGTGTGTTAAATGGGACAGTGAGCGGGAGATTACCGTGTGTTAAATGGGACAGTGATCGGGAGATTACGGTGTGTTAAATGGGACAGTGATCGGGAGATTACGGTGTGTTAAATGGGACAGTGATCGGGAGATTACGGTGTGTTAAATGGGACAGTGATCGGGAGATTACGGTGTGTTAAATGGGATAGTGATCGGGAGATTACGGCGTGTTAAATGCGACAGTGATCGGTAGATTACGGTGTGTTAAATGGGACAGTGATCAGGAGATTACGGTGTATTAAATGGGACAGTGATCGGGAGATTACGGTGTGTTAAATGGGACAGTGATCAGGAGATTACGGTGTATTAAATGGGACAGTGATCAGGAGATTACGGTGTGTTAAATGGGACAGTGATCGGGAGATTCCGGTGTGATAAATGGGACAGTGATCGGGAGATTACGGTGTGTTAAATGGGACTGTGATCGGGAAATTACAGTGTGTTAAATAGGACAGGGATCGGGAGATTACGGTGTGTTAAATGGGACAGTGATCGGGAGATTACGGTGTGTTAAATGGGACAGTGATCGGGAGATTACGGTGTGTTAGATGGGACAGTAATCGGGAGATTACGGTGTGTTAAATGGGACAGTGATCAGGAGATTACCGTGTGTTAAATGCAACAGTGATCGGGAGATTACGGCGTGTTAAATGGGACAGTGATCGGGAGATTACCGTGTGTTAAATGGGACAGTGATCGGGAGATTACCGTGTGTTAAATGGGACAGTGATCGGGAGATTACGGTGTGTTAAATGGGACAGTGATCGGGAGATTACGGTGTGTTAAATGGGACAGTGATCGGGAGATTACGGTGTGTTAAATGGGACAGTGATCGGGAGATTACGGTGGGTTAAATGGGACAGTGATCGGAAGATTACGACGCGTTAAATGGGACAGTGATTGGGAGATTACGGTGTGTTAAATGGGACAGTGATCGGGAGATTACGGTGTGTTAAATGGGACAGTGATCGGGAGATTACGGTGTGTTAAATGGGACAGTGATCGGGAGAGTACGGTGTGTTGATCGGGAGATTACGGTGTGTTAAATGGGACAGTGATCGGGAGATTACGGTGTGTTGATCGGGATATTACGGTGTGTTAAATGGGACAGTGATCGGGAGATTACGGTGTGTTTCATGGGACAGTGATCGGGAGATTACGGTGTGATAAATGGGACAGTGATCGGGAGATTACGGTGTGTTAAATGGGACAGTGATCGGGTGATTACGGCGTGTTAAACGGGACAGCGATCGTGAGATCACTGTGTGTTAAATGGGACAGTGATCGGGAGATTACGGTGTGTTAAATGGGACAGTGATCGTGAGATCACGGTGTGATAAATGGGACAGTGATCAGGGGATTACGGTGTGTTAAATGGGACTGTGATCGGGAAATTACAGTGTGTTAAATGGGACAGGGATCGGGAGATTACGGTGTCTTAAATGGGACAGTGATCGGGAGATTACGGTGTGTTAAAAGGGACAGTGATCGGGAGATTACGGTGTGTTAAATGGGACAGTAATCGGGAGATTGCGGTGTGTTAAATGGGACAGTGACCGGGAGATTACGGTGTGTTAAATGGGACAGTGATCGGGAGATTATGGCGTGTAAAATGGGACAGTGATCGGGAGATTACCGTGTGTTAAATGGGACAGCGATCGGGAGATAACGGTGTGTTAAATGGGACAGTGGTCGGTAGATTACGGTGTGTTAAATGGGAGTGATCGGTAGATTACGGTGTGTTAAATGGGTCAGTGATCGGGAGATTACGATGCGTTACATGGGACAGTGATTGGGAGATTACGGTGTGTTAAATGGGACTGTGATCGGGAGATTACGGTGTGTTAAATGGGACTGTGATCGGGAGATTACGGTGTGTTAAATGGGACAGTGATTGGGAGATTACGGTGTGTCAAATGGGACAGTGATCGGGAGATTACGGTGTGTTAAATGGAACAGTGATCAGGAGATTACGGTGTGTTCAATGGGACAGTGATCAGGAGATTACGGTGTGTTAAATGGGACAGTGATCGGGAGATTACAGCATGTTAAATGGGTCTGTGATCGGGAAATTACGGTGTGTTAAATGGGACAGTGATCGGGAGATTACGGTGTGTTAAATAGGACAGTGATCGGGAGATTACGGTGTGTTAAATGGGACTGTGATCGGGAAATTACAGTGTGTCAAATGGGACAGGGATCGGGAGATTACGGTGTGTTAAATGGGACAGTGATCGGGAGATTACGATGTGTTAAAAGGGAAAGTGATCGGGAGATTACGGTGTGTTAAATGGGACAGTAATCGGGAGATTGCGGTGTGTTAAATGGGACAGTGATCGGGAGATTACGGTGTGTTAAATGGGACAGTGATCGGGAGATTATGGCGTGTAAAATGGGACAGTGATCGGGAGATTACCTTTTGTGAAATGGGACAGCGATCGGGAGATTACGGTGTGTTAAATGGGACAGTGATCGGTAGATTACGGTGTGTTAAATGGGACAGTGATCGGTAGATTACGGTGTGTTAAATGGGACAGTGATCGGGAGATTACGGTGTGTTAAATGGGACAGTGATCGGGAGATTACGGTGTGTTAAATGGGTCAGTGATCGGGAGATTACGACGCGTTACATGGGACAGTGATTAGGAGATTACGGTGTGTTAAATGGGACAGTGATCGGGAGATTACGGTGTGTTAAATGGAACAGTGATCGGGAGATTACGGTGTGTTAAATGGGAGAGTGATTGGGAGATTACGGTGTGTTAAATGGGACAGTGATCGGGAGATTACGGTGTGTTAAATGGGACAGTGATCGGGAGATTAAGGTGTGTTAAATGGGACAGTGATTGGGAGATTACGGTGTGTTAAATGGGACAGTGATCGGGACATTACGGTGTGTTAAATGGGACAGTGATCGGGAGATTACGGTGTGTTAAATGGGACAGTGATCGGGAGATTACGGTGTGTTAAATGGGACAGTGATCGGGAGATTACGACGCGTTAAATGGGACAGTGATCGGGAGATTACGGTGTGTTAAATGGGACAGTGATCGGGAGATTACGGTGTGTTAAATGGGACAGTGATCGGGAGAGTACGGTGTGTTGATCGGGAGATTACGGTGTGTTAAATGGGACAGTGATCGGGAGATTACGGTGTGTTGATCGGGAGATTACGGTGTGTTAAATGGGACAGTGATCGGGAGATTACGGTGTGATAAATGGGACAGTGATCGGGAGATTACGGTGTGTTAAATGGGACAGTGATCGGGTGATTACGGCGTGTTAAACGGGACAGCGATCGTGAGATTACGGTGTGTTAAATGGGACAGTGATCGGGAGATTACGGTGTGTTAAATGGGACAGTGATCGTGAGATTACGGTGTGATAAATGGGACATTGATCAGGAGATTACAGTGTGTTAAATGGGACAGTGATCGGGAGATTACGGTGTGTTACATGGGACAGTGATCGGGAGATTACGGTGTGTTAAATGGGACAGTGATCGGGAGATTACGGTGTGTTAAATGGGACAGTGATCGGGAGATTACGGTGTGTTAAATGGGACAGTGATCGGGAGAGTACGGTGTGTTGATCGGAAGATTACGGTGTGTTAAATGGGACAGTGATCGGGAGATTACGGTGTGTTAAATGGGACAGTGATCGGGAGATTACGGTGTGTTTCATGGGACAGTGATCGGGAGATTACGTTGTGTTAAATGGGACAGTGATCGGCAGATTACCGTGTGTTAAATGGGACAGCGATCGGGAGATTACGGTGTGTTAAATGGGACAGTGATCGGTAGATTACGGTGTGTTAAATGGGACAGTGATCGGTAGATTACGGTGTGTTAAATGGGACAGTGATCGGGAGATTACGGTGTGTTAAATGGGACAGTGATCGGGAGATTACGGTGTGTTAAATGGGACAGTGATCGGGAGATTATGGTGTGTTAAATGGGTCAGTGATCGGGAGATTACGGTGTGTTGATCGGGAGATTACGGTGTGTTAAATGGGACAGTGATCTGGAGATTACGGTGTGTTTCATGGGACAGTGATCGGGAGATTACGGTGTGTTAAATGGGACAGTGATAGGGAGATTACGGTGTGTTACATGGGACAGTGATTGGGAGATTACGGTGTGTTAAATGGGACAGTGATCGGGAGATTACGGTGTGTTGATCGGGAGATTACGGTGTGTTAAATGGGACAGTGATCGGGAGATTACGGTGTGTTTCATGGGACAGTGATCGGGAGATTACGGTGTGTTAAATGGGACAGTGATAGGGAGATTACGGTGTGTTAAATGGGACAGTGATCGGGAGATTACGGTGTGTTAAATGGGACAGTGATCGGGAGATTACGGTGTGTTAAATGGGACAGTGATCGGGAGATTACGGTGTGTTAAATGGGACAGTGATCGGGAGATTACGGTGTGTTAAATGGGACAGTGATCGGGAGATTACGATGTGTTAAATGGGACAGTGATCGGGAGATTACGTTGTGTTAAATGGGACAGTGATCGGGAGATTACGGTGTGTTAAATGGGACAGTGATCGGGTGATTTCGGTGTGTTAAATGGGACAGTGATCGGGAGATTACGGTGTGTTGATCGGGAGATTACGGTGTGTTAAATGGGACAGTGATCGGGAGATTACGGTGTGTTAAATGGGACAGTGATCGGGAGATTACGGCGTGTTAAATGGGACAGTGATCGGGAGATTACAGTGTGTGAAATGGGACAGTGATCGGGAGATTATGGTGTGTTAAATGTGACAGTGATCGGGAGATTACGGTGTGTTAAATGGGACAGTGATAAGTAGATTACGGTGTGTTAAATGGGACAGTGATCGGGGGATTACGGTGTGTAAAATGGGACAGTGATCAGGAGATTACGGTGTGTTCAATGGGACAGTGATCAGGAGATTACGGTGTGTTAAATGGGACAGTGATCGGGAGATTACGGCATGTTAAATGGAACAGTGATCTGGAGATTACGGTGTGTTAAATGGGACTGTGATCGGGAAATTACGGTGTGTTAAATGGGACAGTGATCGGGAGATTACGGTGTGTTAAATGGGACAGTGATCGGGAGATTACGGTGTGTTAAATGGGACTGTGATCGGGAAATTACAGTGTGTTAAATGGGTCAGGGATCGGGAGATTACGGTATCTTACATGGGACAGTGATCGGGAGATTACGGTGTGTTAAAAGGGACAGTGATCGGGAGATTACGGTGTGTTAAATGGGACAGATATCGGGAGATTGCGGTGTGTTAAATGGGACAGTGATCGGGAGATTACGGCGTGTTAAATGGGAGAGTGATCGGGAGATTAT
This sequence comes from Scyliorhinus torazame, assembly GCF_047496885.1. Taxonomy (NCBI): domain Eukaryota; kingdom Metazoa; phylum Chordata; class Chondrichthyes; order Carcharhiniformes; family Scyliorhinidae; genus Scyliorhinus; species Scyliorhinus torazame. The sequence continues at coordinate 136,855,215 of NC_092718.1, forward strand.
GGCGTGTAAAATAGGACAGTGATCGGGAGATTACCGTGTGTTAAATGGGACAGTGATCGGGAGATTACGGTGTGTTAAATGGGACTGTGATCGGAAAATTACAGTCTGTTAAATGGGACAGGGATCGGGAGATTACGGTGTGTTAAATGGGACAGTGATCGGGAGATTACGGTGTGTTAAAAGGGACAGAGATCGGGAGATTACGGTGTGTTAAATGGGATAGTAATCGGGAGATTGCGGTGTGTTAAATGGGACAGTGATCGGGAGATTATGGCGTGTAAAATGGGACAGTGATCGGGAGATTACGGTGTGTTAAATGGGACAGCGATCGGGAGATTACGGTGTGTTAAATGGGACAGTGATCGGTAGATTACGGTGTGTTAAATGGGACAGTGATCGGGAGATTACGGTGTGTTAAATGGGACAGTGATTGGGAGATTACGGTGTGTCAAATGGGACAGTGATCGGGAGATTGCGGTGTGTTAAATGGGACAGTGATCGGGAGATTACGGTGTGTTAAATGGGACAGTGATCGGGAGATTATGGCGTGTAAAATGGGACAGTGATCGGGAGATTACCGTGTGTGAAATGGGACAGCGATCGGGAGATTACGGTGTGTTAAATGGGACAGTGATCGGTAGATTACGGTGTGTTAAATGGGACAGTGATCGGTAGATTACGGTGTGTTAAATGGGACAGTGATCGGGAGATTACGGTGTGTTAAATGGGACAGTGATCGGGAGATTACGGTGTGTTAAATGGGTCAGTGATCGGGAGATTACGACGCGTTACATGGGACAGTGATTGGGAGATTACGGTGTGTTAAATGGGACAGTGATCGGGAGATTACGGTGTGTTAAATGGAACAGTGATCGGGAGATTACGGTGTGTTAAATGGGAGAGTGATTGGGAGATTACGGTGTGTTAAATGGGACAGTGATCGGGAGATTACGGTGTGTTAAATGGGACAGTGATCGGGAGATTAAGGTGTGTTAAATGGGACAGTGATTGGGAGATTACGGTGTGTTAAATGGGACAGTGATCGGGACATTACGGTGTGTTAAATGGGACAGTGATCGGGAGATTACGGTGTGTTAAATGGGACAGTGATCGGGAGATTACGGTGTGTTAAATGGGACAGTGATCTGGAGATTACGACGCGTTAAATGGGACAGTGATCGGGAGATTACGGTGTGTTAAATGGGACAGTGATCGGGAGATTACGGTGTGTTAAATGGGACAGTGATCGGGAGAGTACGGTGTGTTGATCGGGAGATTACGGTGTGTTAAATGGGACAGTGATCGGGAGATTACGGTGTGTTGATCGGGAGATTACGGTGTGATAAATGGGACAGTGATCGGGAGATTACGGTGTGTTAAATGGGACAGTGATCGGGTGATTACGGCGTGTTAAACGGGACAGCGATCGTGAGATTACGGTGTGTTAAATGGGACAGTGATCGGGAGATTACGGTGTGTTAAATGGGACAGTGATCGTGAGATTACGGTGTGATAAATGGGACATTGATCAGGAGATTACAGTGTGTTAAATGGGACAGTGATCGGGAGATTACGGTGTGTTACATGGGACAGTGATCGGGAGATTACGGTGTGTTAAATGGGACAGTGATCGGGAGATTACGGTGTGTTAAATGGGACAGTGATCGGGAGATTACGGTGTGTTAAATGGGACAGTGATCGGGAGAGTACGGTGTGTTGATCGGAAGATTACGGTGTGTTAAATGGGACAGTGATCGGGAGATTACGGTGTGTTAAATGGGACAGTGATCGGGAGATTACGGTGTGTTTCATGGGACAGTGATCGGGAGATTACGGTGTGTTAAATGGGACAGTGATCGGGAGCTTACCGTGTGTTAAATGGGACAGCGATCGGGAGATTACGGTGTGTTAAATGGGACAGTGATTGGTAGATTACGGTGTGTTAAATGGGACAGTGATCGGTAGATTACGGTGTGTTAAATGGGACAGTGAGCGGGAGATTACGGTGTGTTAAATGGGACAGTGATCGGGAGATTACGGTGTGTTAAATGGGTCAGTGATCAGGAGATTACGACGCGTTACATGGGACAGTGATTGGGAGATTACGGTGTGTTAAATGGGACAGTGATCGGGAGATTACGGTGTGTTTCATGGGACAGTGATCGGGAGATTACGGTGTGTTAAATGGGACAGTGATAGGGAGATTACGGTGTGTTAAATGGGACAGTGATCGGGAGATTACGGTGTGTTAAATGGGACAGTGATCGGGAGATTACGGTGTGTTAAATGGGACAGTGATCGGGAGATTACGTTGTGTTAAATGGGACAGTGATCGGGAGATTACGGTGTGTTAAATGGGACAGTGATCGGGTGATTTCGGTGTGTGAAATGGGACAGTGATCGGGAGATTACGGTGTGTTGATCGGGAGATTACGGTGTGTTAAATGGGACAGTGATCGGGAGATTACGGTGTGTTTCATGGGACAGTGATCGGGAGATTACGGTGTGTTAAATGGGACAGTGATAGGGAGATTACGGTGTGTTAAATGGGACAGTGATCGGGAGATTACGGTGTGTTAAATGGGACAGTGATCGGGAGATTACGGTGTGTTAAATGGGACAGTGATCGGGAGATTACGTTGTGTTAAATGGGACAGTGATCGGGAGATTACGGTGTGTTAAATGGGACAGTGATCGGGTGATTTCGGTGTGTTAAATGGGACAGTGATCGGGAGATTACGGTGTGTTGATCGGGAGATTACGGTGTGTTAAATGGGACAGTGATCGGGAGATTACGGTGTGTTAAATGGGACAGTGATCGGGAGATTACGGCGTGTTAAATGGGACAGTGATCGGGAGATTACAGTGTGTGAAATGGGACAGTGATCGGGAGATTATGGTGTGTTAAATGTGACAGTGATCGGGAGATTACGGTGTGTTAAATGGGACAGTGATAAGTAGATTACGGTGTGTTAAATGGGACAGTGATCGGGGGATTACGGTGTGTAAAATGGGACAGTGATCAGGAGATTACGGTGTGTTCAATGGGACAGTGATCAGGAGATTATGGTGTGTTAAATGGGACAGTGATCGGGAGATTACGACGCGTTAAATGGGACAGTGATTGGGAGATTACGGTGTGTTAAATGGGACAGTGATCGGGAGATTACGGTGTGTTAAATGGGACAGTGATCGGGATATTACGGTGTGTTAAATGGGACAGTGATCGGGAGAGTACGGTGTGTTGATCGGGAGATTACGGTGTGTTAAATGGGACAGTGATCGGGAGATTACGGTGTGTTGATCGGGAGATTACGGTGTGTTAAATGGGACAGTGATCGGGAGATTACGGTGTGTTTCATGGGACAGTGATCGGGAGATTACGGTGTGATAAATGGGACAGTGATCGGGAGATTACGGTGTGTTAAATGGGACAGTGATCTGGTGATTACGGCGTGTTAAACGGGACAGCGATCGTGAGATTACGGTGTGTTAAATGGGACAGTGATCGGGAGATTACGGTGTGTTAAATGGGACAGTGATCGTGAGATTACGGTGTGATAAATGGGACAGTGATCAGGAGATTACAGTGTGTTAAATGGGACAGCGATCGGGAGATTACGGTGTGTTAAATGGGACAGTGAACGGGAGATTACGGTGTGTTAAATGGGTCAGTGATCGGGAGATTACGACGCGTTACATGGGACAGTGATTGGGAGATTACGGTGTGTTAAATGGGACAGTGATCGGGAGATTACGGTGTGTTAAATGGAACAGTGATCGGGAGATTACGGTGTGTTAAATGGGAGAGTGATTGGGAGATTACGGTGTGTTAAATGGGACAGTGATCGGGAGATTACGGTGTGTTAAATGGGACAGTGATCGGGAGATTAAGGTGTGTTAAATGGGACAGTGATTGGGAGATTACGGTGTGTTAAATGGGACAGTGATCGGGACATTACGGTGTGTTAAATGGGACAGTGATCGGGAGATTACGGTGTGTTAAATGGGACAGTGATCGGGAGATTACGGTGTGTTAAATGGGACAGTGATCGGGAGATTACGACGCGTTAAATGGGACAGTGATCGGGAGATTACGGTGTGTTAAATGGGACAGTGATCGGGAGATTACGGTGTGTTAAATGGGACAGTGATCGGGAGAGTACGGTGTGTTGATCGGGAGATTACGGTGTGTTAAATGGGACAGTGATCGGGAGATTACGGTGTGTTGATCGGGAGATTACGGTGTGTTAAATGGGACAGTGATCGGGAGATTACGGTGTGTTTCATGGGACAGTGATCGGGAGATTAAGGTGTGATAAATGGGACAGTGATCGGGAGATTACGGTGTGTTAAATGGGACAGTGATCGGGTGATTACGGCGTGTTAAGCGGGACAGCGATCGTGAGATTACGGTGTGTTAAATGGGACAGTGATCGGGAGATTACGGTGTGTTAAATGGGACAGTGATCGTGAGATTACGGTGTGATGAATGGGACATTGATCAGGAGATTACAGTGTGTTAAATGGGACAGTGATCGGGAGATTACGGTGTGTTAAATGGGACAGTGATCGGGAGATTACGGTGTGTTAAATGGGACAGTGATCGGGAGATTACGGTGTGTTAAATGGGACAGTGATCGGGAGATTACGGTGTGTTAAATGGGACAGTGATCGGGAGAATACGGTGTGTTGATCGGAAGATTACGGTGTGTTAAATGGGACAGTGATCGGGAGATTACGGTGTGTTAAATGGGACAGTGATCGGGAGATTACGGTGTGTTTCATGGGACAGTGATCGGGAGATTACGGTGTGTTAAATGGGACAGTGATCGGGAGATTACGGTGTGTTAAATGGGACAGTGATTGGGTGATTACAGTGTGTTGATCGGGAGATTACGGTGTGTTAAATGGGACAGTGATCGGGAGATTACGGTGTGTTTCATGGGACAGTGATCGGGAGATTACGGTGTGTTAAATGGGACAGTGATAGGGAGATTACGGTGTGTTAAACGGGACAGTGATCGGGAGATTACGGTGTGTTAAATGGGACAGTGATCGGGAGAGTACGGTGTGTTGATCGGGAGATTACGGTGTGTTAAATGGGACAGTGATCGGGAGATTACGGTGTGTTGATCGGGAGATTACGGTGTGTTAAATGGGACAGTGATCGGGAGATTACGGTGTGTTTCATGGGACAGTGATCGGGAGATTAAGGTGTGATAAATGGGACAGTGATCGGGAGATTACGGTGTGTTAAATGGGACAGTGATCGGGTGATTACGGCGTGTTAAACGGGACAGCGATCGTGAGATTACGGTGTGTTAAATGGGACAGTGATCGGGAGATTACGGTGTGTTAAATGGGACAGTGATCGTGAGATTACGGTGTGATGAATGGGACATTGATCAGGAGATTACAGTGTGTTAAATGGGACAGTGATCGGGAGATTACGGTGTGTTAAATGGGACAGTGATCGGGAGATTACGGTGTGTTAAATGGGACAGTGATCGGGAGATTACGGTGTGTTAAATGGGACAGTGATCGGGAGATTACGGTGTGTTAAATGGGACAGTGATCGGGAGAGTATGGTGTGTTGATCGGAAGATTACGGTGTGTTAAATGGGACAGTGATCGGGAGATTACGGTGTGTTAAATGGGACAGTGATCGGGAGATTACGGTGTGTTTCATGGGACAGTGATCGGGAGATTACGGTGTGTTAAATGGGACAGTGATCGGGAGATTACGGTGTGTTAAATGGGACAGTGATTGGGTGATTACAGTGTGTTGATCGGGAGATTACGGTGTGTTATATGGGACAGTGATCGGGAGATTACGGTGTGTTTCATGGGACAGTGATCGGGAGATTACGGTGTGTTAAATGGGACAGTGATAGGGAGATTACGGTGTGTTAAATGGGACAGTGATCGGGAGATTACGGTGTGTTGATCGGGAAATTACGGTGTGTGAAATGGGACAGTGATCAGGAGATTACGGTGGGTTAAATGGGACAGTGATCGGGAGATTACGGTGTGTTAAATGGGACAGTGATCGGGAGATTACGTAGTGTTAAATGGGACAGAGATCGGGAGATTACGGTGTGTTAAATGGGACAGTGATCGGGAGATTACGGTGTGTTGATCGGGAGATTACGGAGTGTTAAATGGGACAGTGAACGGGAGATTACGGTGTGTTAAATAGGACAGTGATCGTTAGATTACAGCTTGTTAAATGGGACAGTGATCGGGAGATTACAGAGTGTTAAATGGGACAGTGATCGGGAGATTACGGTGTGTTAAATGGGACAGTGATCAGGAGATTACGGTGTGTTAAATGGGACAGTGATCAGGAGATTACGGTGTGTTAAATGGGACAGTGATCGGGAGATTACGGTGTGTAAAATGGGACAGTGATCAGGAAATTACGGTGTGTTCAATGTGACAGTGATCAGGAGATTACGGTATGTTAAATGGGACAGTGATCGGGAGGTTACGGCATGTTAAATGGGACTGTGATCGGGAAATTACGGTGTGTTAAATGGGACAGTGATCGGGAGATTACGGTGTGATAAATGGGACAGTGATCGGGAGATTACGGTGTGTTAAATGGGACTGTGATCGGGAAATTACAGTGTGTTAAATGGGACAGGGATCGGGAGATTACGGTGTGTTAAATTGGACAGTGATCGGGAGATTACGGTGTGTTAAATGGGACAGTGATCGGGAGATTACGGTGTGTTAGATGGGACAGTAATCGGGAGTTTACGGCGTGTTAAATGGGACAGTGATAGGGAGATTACCGTGTGTTAAATGGGACAGTGATCGGGAGATTACCGTGTGTTAAATGGGACAGTGATCGGGAGATTACGGTGTGTTAAATGGGACAGTGATCGGGAGATTACGGTGTGTTAAATGGGACAGTGATCGGGAGATTACGGTGTGTTAAATGGGACAGTGATCGGGAGATTACGGTGTGTTAAATGGGACAGTGATCGGGAGATTACGGCGTGTTAAATGCGACAGTGATCGGGAGATTACGGTGTGTGAAATGGGACAGTGATCAGGAGATTACGGTGTTTTAAATGGGACAGTGATCGGGAGATTACGGTGTGTTAAATGGGACAGTGATCAGGAGATTACGGTGTATTAAATGGGACAGTGATCAGGAGATTACAGTGTGTTAAATGGGACAGTGATTGGGAGATTCCGGTGTGATAAATGGGACAGTGATCGGGAGATTACGGTGTGTTAAATGGGACTGTGATCGGGAAATTACAGTGTGTTAAATGGGACAGGGATCGGGAGATTACGGTGTGTTAAATGGGACAGTGATCGGGAGATTACGGTGTGTTAAATGGGACAGTGATCGGGAGATTACGGCGTGTTAAATGGGACAGTGATCGGGAAATTACGGTGTGTTAAATGGGACAGTGATCGGGAGATTACGGTGTATTAAATGGGACAGTGATCGGGAGATTACGGTGTGTTAAATGGGACAGGGATCGGGAGATTACGGTGCATTAAATGGGACAGTGATCGGGAGATTCCGGTGTGTTAAATGGGACAGTGATCGGGAGATTACGGTGTGTTAAATGAGACAGTGAACGGGAGATTACGGTGTGTTAAATGGGTCAGTGATCGGGAGATTACGACGCGTTACATGGGACAGTGATTGGGAGATTACGGTGTGTTAAATGGGACAGTGATCGGGAGATTACGGTGTGTTAAATGGAACAGTGATCGGGAGATTACGGTGTGTTAAATGGGAGAGTGATTGGGAGATTACGGTGTGTTAAATGGGACAGTGATCGGGAGATTACGGTGTGTTAAATGGGACAGTGATCGGGAGATTAAGGTGTGTTAAATGGGACAGTGATTGGGAGATTACGGTGTGTTAAATGGGACAGTGATCGGGACATTACGGTGTGTTAAATGGGACAGTGATCGGGAGATTACGGTGTGTTAAATGGGACAGTGATCGGGAGATTACGGTGTGTTAAATGGGACAGTGATCGGGAGATTACGACGCGTTAAATGGGACAGTGATCGGGAGATTACGGTGTGTTAAATGGGACAGTGATCGGGAGATTACGGTGTGTTAAATGGGACAGTGATCGGGAGAGTACGGTGTGTTGATCGGGAGATTACGGTGTGTTAAATGGGACAGTGATCGGGAGATTACGGTGTGTTGATCGGGAGATTACGGTGTGTTAAATGGGACAGTGATCGGGAGATTACGGTGTGTTTCATGGGACAGTGATCGGGAGATTAAGGTGTGATAAATGGGACAGTGATCGGGAGATTACGGTGTGTTAAATGGGACAGTGATCGGGTGATTACGGCGTGTTAAGCGGGACAGCGATCGTGAGATTACGGTGTGTTAAATGGGACAGTGATCGGGAGATTACGGTGTGTTAAATGGGACAGTGATCGTGAGATTACGGTGTGATGAATGGGACATTGATCAGGAGATTACAGTGTGTTAAATGGGACAGTGATCGGGAGATTACGGTGTGTTAAATGGGACAGTGATCGGGAGATTACGGTGTGTTAAATGGGACAGTGATCGGGAGATTACGGTGTGTTAAATGGGACAGTGATCGGGAGATTACGGTGTGTTAAATGGGACAGTGATCGGGAGAATACGGTGTGTTGATCGGAAGATTACGGTGTGTTAAATGGGACAGTGATCGGGAGATTACGGTGTGTTAAATGGGACAGTGATCGGGAGATTACGGTGTGTTTCATGGGACAGTGATCGGGAGATTACGGTGTGTTAAATGGGACAGTGATCGGGAGATTACGGTGTGTTAAATGGGACAGTGATTGGGTGATTACAGTGTGTTGATCGGGAGATTACGGTGTGTTAAATGGGACAGTGATCGGGAGATTACGGTGTGTTTCATGGGACAGTGATCGGGAGATTACGGTGTGTTAAATGGGACAGTGATAGGGAGATTACGGTGTGTTAAACGGGACAGTGATCGGGAGATTACGGTGTGTTAAATGGGACAGTGATCGGGAGAGTACGGTGTGTTGATCGGGAGATTACGGTGTGTTAAATGGGACAGTGATCGGGAGATTACGGTGTGTTGATCGGGAGATTACGGTGTGTTAAATGGGACAGTGATCGGGAGATTACGGTGTGTTTCATGGGACAGTGATCGGGAGATTAAGGTGTGATAAATGGGACAGTGATCGGGAGATTACGGTGTGTTAAATGGGACAGTGATCGGGTGATTACGGCGTGTTAAACGGGACAGCGATCGTGAGATTACGGTGTGTTAAATGGGACAGTGATCGGGAGATTACGGTGTGTTAAATGGGACAGTGATCGTGAGATTACGGTGTGATGAATGGGACATTGATCAGGAGATTACAGTGTGTTAAATGGGACAGTGATCGGGAGATTACGGTGTGTTAAATGGGACAGTGATCGGGAGATTACGGTGTGTTAAATGGGACAGTGATCGGGAGATTACGGTGTGTTAAATGGGACAGTGATCGGGAGATTACGGTGTGTTAAATGGGACAGTGATCGGGAGAGTATGGTGTGTTGATCGGAAGATTACGGTGTGTTAAATGGGACAGTGATCGGGAGATTACGGTGTGTTAAATGGGACAGTGATCGGGAGATTACGGTGTGTTTCATGGGACAGTGATCGGGAGATTACGGTGTGTTAAATGGGACAGTGATCGGGAGATTACGGTGTGTTAAATGGGACAGTGATTGGGTGATTACAGTGTGTTGATCGGGAGATTACGGTGTGTTATATGGGACAGTGATCGGGAGATTACGGTGTGTTTCATGGGACAGTGATCGGGAGATTACGGTGTGTTAAATGGGACAGTGATAGGGAGATTACGGTGTGTTAAATGGGACAGTGATCGGGAGATTACGGTGTGTTGATCGGGAAATTACGGTGTGTGAAATGGGACAGTGATCAGGAGATTACGGTGGGTTAAATGGGACAGTGATCGGGAGATTACGGTGTGTTAAATGGGACAGTGATCGGGAGATTACGTAGTGTTAAATGGGACAGAGATCGGGAGATTACGGTGTGTTAAATGGGACAGTGATCGGGAGATTACGGTGTGTTGATCGGGAGATTACGGAGTGTTAAATGGGACAGTGAACGGGAGATTACGGTGTGTTAAATAGGACAGTGATCGTTAGATTACAGCTTGTTAAATGGGACAGTGATCGGGAGATTACAGAGTGTTAAATGGGACAGTGATCGGGAGATTACGGTGTGTTAAATGGGACAGTGATCAGGAGATTACGGTGTGTTAAATGGGACAGTGATCAGGAGATTACGGTGTGTTAAATGGGACAGTGATCGGGAGATTACGGTGTGTAAAATGGGACAGTGATCAGGAAATTACGGTGTGTTCAATGTGACAGTGATCAGGAGATTACGGTATGTTAAATGGGACAGTGATCGGGAGGTTACGGCATGTTAAATGGGACTGTGATCGGGAAATTACGGTGTGTTAAATGGGACAGTGATCGGGAGATTACGGTGTGATAAATGGGACAGTGATCGGGAGATTACGGTGTGTTAAATGGGACTGTGATCGGGAAATTACAGTGTGTTAAATGGGACAGGGATCGGGAGATTACGGTGTGTTAAATTGGACAGTGATCGGGAGATTACGGTGTGTTAAATGGGACAGTGATCGGGAGATTACGGTGTGTTAGATGGGACAGTAATCGGGAGTTTACGGCGTGTTAAATGGGACAGTGATAGGGAGATTACCGTGTGTTAAATGGGACAGTGATCGGGAGATTACCGTGTGTTAAATGGGACAGTGATCGGGAGATTACGGTGTGTTAAATGGGACAGTGATCGGGAGATTACGGTGTGTTAAATGGGACAGTGATCGGGAGATTACGGTGTGTTAAATGGGACAGTGATCGGGAGATTACGGTGTGTTAAATGGGACAGTGATCGGGAGATTACGGCGTGTTAAATGCGACAGTGATCGGGAGATTACGGTGTGTGAAATGGGACAGTGATCAGGAGATTACGGTGTTTTAAATGGGACAGTGATCGGGAGATTACGGTGTGTTAAATGGGACAGTGATCAGGAGATTACGGTGTATTAAATGGGACAGTGATCAGGAGATTACAGTGTGTTAAATGGGACAGTGATTGGGAGATTCCGGTGTGATAAATGGGACAGTGATCGGGAGATTACGGTGTGTTAAATGGGACTGTGATCGGGAAATTACAGTGTGTTAAATGGGACAGGGATCGGGAGATTACGGTGTGTTAAATGGGACAGTGATCGGGAGATTACGGTGTGTTAAATGGGACAGTGATCGGGAGATTACGGCGTGTTAAATGGGACAGTGATCGGGAAATTACGGTGTGTTAAATGGGACAGTGATCGGGAGATTACGGTGTATTAAATGGGACAGTGATCGGGAGATTACGGTGTGTTAAATGGGACAGGGATCGGGAGATTACGGTGCATTAAATGGGACAGTGATCGGGAGATTCCGGTGTGTTAAATGGGACAGTGATCGGGAGATTACGGTGTGTTAAATGAGACAGTGCTCGGGAGATTACGGTGTGTTAAATGGGACAGTGATTGGGAAATTACAGTGTGTTAAATGGGACAGTGATCGGGAGCTAACGGTGTGATCAATGGGACAGTGATCAGGAGATTACAGTGTGTTAAATGGGACAGTGATCGGGAGATTACGTTGTGTTAAATGGGACAGTGTTTGGGAAATTACGGTGTGTTAAATGGGACAGTGATCGAGAGATTACGGTGTGTTAAATGAGACAGTGATCAGGAGATTACGGTGTGTTAAATGGAACAGTGATCAGGAGATTACGGTGTGTTAAATGGGACAGTGATCAGGAGATTACGGTGTGTTGATCAGGAGATTACGGCGTGTTAAATGGGACAGTGATCGGGAGATTACGGTGTGTTGATCGGGAGATTACGGTGTGTTAAATGGGACAGTGATCGGGAGATTACGGTGTGTTAAATGGGCCAGTACTCGGGAGATTACGGTGTGTTAAATGGGACTGTGATCGGGAAATTACAGTGTGTTAAATGGGACAGGGATCGGGAGATTACGGTGTGTTAAATGGGACAGTGATCGGGAGATTACGGTGTGTTAAATGGGACAGTGATCGGGAGATTACGGCGTGTTAAATGGGACAGTGATCGGGAAATTACGGTGTGTTAAATGGGACAGTGATCGGGAGATTACCGTGTGTTAAATGGGACAGTGATCGGGAGATTACGGTGTGTTAAATGGGACAGTGATCGGGAGATTACGGTGTGTTAAATGGGACAGTGATCGGGAGATTACGGTGTGTTAAATGGGACAGTGAGCGGGAGATTACGGCGTGTTAAATGGGACAGTGATCGGGAGATTACGGTGTGTTAAATGAGACAGTGCTCGGGAGATTACGGTGTGTTAAATGGGACAGTGATTGGGAAATTACAGTGTGTTAAATGGGACAGTGATCGGGAGATTACGGTGTGATCAATGGGACAGTGATCAGGAGATTACAGTGTGTTAAATGGGACAGTGATCGGGAGATTACGGTGTGTTAAATGGGACAGTGTTTGGGAAATTACGGTGTGTTAAATGGGACAGTGATCGAGAGATTACGGTGTGTTAAATGAGACAGTGATCAGGAGATTACGGTGTGTTAAATGGAACAGTGATCAGGAGATTACGGTGTGTTAAATGGGACAGTGATCGGGAGATTACGGTGTGTTGATCAGGAGATTACGGCGTGTTAAATGGGACAGTGATCGGGAGATTACGGTGTGTTGATCGGGAGATTACGGTGTGTTAAATGGGACAGTGATCGGGAGATTACGGTGTGTTAAATGGGACAGTGATCGGGAGATTACGGCGTGTTAAATGGGGCAGTGATCGGGAGATTACAGAGTGTTAAATGGGACAGTGATCGGGAGATTACGGTGTGTTAAATGTGACAGTGATCAGGAGATTACGGTGTGTTAAATGGGACAGTGATCAGGAGATTACGGTGTGTTAAATGGGACAGTGATCGGGAGATTACGGTGTGTAAAATGGGACAGTGATCAGGAGATTACGGTGTGTTCAATGTGACAGTGATCAGGAGATTAATGTGTGTTAAATGGGACAGTGATCGGGAGATTACGGCATGTTAAATGGGACTGTGATCGGGAAATTACGGTGTGTTAAATGGGACAGTGATCGGGAGATTACGGTGTGATAAATGGGACAGTGATCGGGAGATTACGGTGTGTTAAATGGGACTGTGAACGGGAAATTACAGTGTGTTAAATGGGACAGGGATCGGGAGATTACGGTGTGTTAAATGGGACAGGGATCGGGAGATTACGGTGTGTTAAATGGGACAGTGATCGGGAGATTCCGGTGTGTTAAATGGGACAGTGATCGGGAGATTACGGTGTGTTAAATGGGACAGTGATTGGGAGATTACGGTGTGTTAAATGGGACAGTGATCGGGAGATTACGGTGTGTTGATCGGGAGATTACGGTGTGTTAAATGGGACAGTAATCGGGAGATTACGGTGTGTTAAATGGGACAGTGATCGGGAGATTACAGCGTGTTAAATGGGACAGTGATCGGGAGATTACAGAGTGTTAAATGGGACAGTGATCGGGAGATTACGGTGTGTTAAATGTGACAGTGATCAGGAGATTACGGTGTGTTAAATGGGACAGTGATCAGGAGATTACGGTGTGTTAAATGGGACAGTGATCGGGAGATTACGGTGTGTAAAATGGGACAGTGATCAGGAGATTACGGTGTGTTCAATGTGACAGTGATCAGGAGATTACGGTATGTTAAATGGGACAGTGATCGGGAGGTTACGGCATGTTAAATGGGACTGTGATCGGGAAATTACGGTGTGTTAAATGGGACAGTGATCGGGAGATTACGGTGTGATAAATGGGACAGTGATCGGGAGATTACGGTGTGTTAAATGGGACTGTGAACGGGAAATTACAGTGTGTTAAATGGGACAGGGATCGGGAGATTACGGTGTGTTAAATGGGACAGGGATCGGGAGATTACGGTGTGTTAAATGGGACAGTGATCGGGAGATTCCGGTGTGTTAAATGGGACAGTGATCGGGAGATTACGGTGTGTTAAATGGGACAGTGATTGGGAGATTACGGTGTGTTAAATGGGACAGTGATCGGGAGATTACGGTGTGTTGATCGGGAGATTACGGTGTGTTAAATGGGACAGTGATCGGGAGATTACGGTGTGTTAAATGGGACAGTGATCGGGAGATTACAGCGTGTTAAATGGGACAGTGATCGGGAGATTACAGAGTGTTAAATGGGACAGTGATCGGGAGATTACGGTGTGTTAAATGTGACAGTGATCAGGAGATTACGGTATGTTAAATGGGACAGTGATCGGGAGGTTACGGCATGTTAAATGGGACTGTGATCGGGAAATTACGGTGTGTTAAATGGGACAGTGATCGGGAGATTACGGTGTGATAAATGGGACAGTGATCGGGAGATTACGGTGTGTTAAATGGGACTGTGATCGGGAAATTACGGTGTGTTAAATGGGACAGTGATCAGGAGATTACCGTGTGTTAAATGGGACAGTGAGCGGGAGATTACCGTGTGTTAAATGGGACAGTGATCGGGAGATTACGGTGTGTTAAATGGGACAGTGATCGGGAGATTACGGTGTGTTAAATGGGACAGTGATCGGGAGATTACGGTGTGTTAAATGGGACAGTGATCGGGAGATTACGGTGTGTTAAATGGGATAGTGATCGGGAGATTACGGCGTGTTAAATGCGACAGTGATCGGTAGATTACGGTGTGTTAAATGGGACAGTGATCAGGAGATTACGGTGTATTAAATGGGACAGTGATCGGGAGATTACGGTGTGTTAAATGGGACAGTGATCAGGAGATTACGGTGTATTAAATGGGACAGTGATCAGGAGATTACGGTGTGTTAAATGGGACAGTGATCGGGAGATTCCGGTGTGATAAATGGGACAGTGATCGGGAGATTACGGTGTGTTAAATGGGACTGTGATCGGGAAATTACAGTGTGTTAAATAGGACAGGGATCGGGAGATTACGGTGTGTTAAATGGGACAGTGATCGGGAGATTACGGTGTGTTAAATGGGACAGTGATCGGGAGATTACGGTGTGTTAGATGGGACAGTAATCGGGAGATTACGGTGTGTTAAATGGGACAGTGATCAGGAGATTACCGTGTGTTAAATGCAACAGTGATCGGGAGATTACGGCGTGTTAAATGGGACAGTGATCGGGAGATTACCGTGTGTTAAATGGGACAGTGATCGGGAGATTACCGTGTGTTAAATGGGACAGTGATCGGGAGATTACGGTGTGTTAAATGGGACAGTGATCGGGAGATTACGGTGTGTTAAATGGGACAGTGATCGGGAGATTACGGTGTGTTAAATGGGACAGTGATCGGGAGATTACGGTGGGTTAAATGGGACAGTGATCGGAAGATTACGACGCGTTAAATGGGACAGTGATTGGGAGATTACGGTGTGTTAAATGGGACAGTGATCGGGAGATTACGGTGTGTTAAATGGGACAGTGATCGGGAGATTACGGTGTGTTAAATGGGACAGTGATCGGGAGAGTACGGTGTGTTGATCGGGAGATTACGGTGTGTTAAATGGGACAGTGATCGGGAGATTACGGTGTGTTGATCGGGATATTACGGTGTGTTAAATGGGACAGTGATCGGGAGATTACGGTGTGTTTCATGGGACAGTGATCGGGAGATTACGGTGTGATAAATGGGACAGTGATCGGGAGATTACGGTGTGTTAAATGGGACAGTGATCGGGTGATTACGGCGTGTTAAACGGGACAGCGATCGTGAGATCACTGTGTGTTAAATGGGACAGTGATCGGGAGATTACGGTGTGTTAAATGGGACAGTGATCGTGAGATCACGGTGTGATAAATGGGACAGTGATCAGGGGATTACGGTGTGTTAAATGGGACTGTGATCGGGAAATTACAGTGTGTTAAATGGGACAGGGATCGGGAGATTACGGTGTCTTAAATGGGACAGTGATCGGGAGATTACGGTGTGTTAAAAGGGACAGTGATCGGGAGATTACGGTGTGTTAAATGGGACAGTAATCGGGAGATTGCGGTGTGTTAAATGGGACAGTGATTGGGAGATTACGGTGTGTTAAATGGGACAGTGATCGGGAGATTATGGCGTGTAAAATGGGACAGTGATCGGGAGATTACCGTGTGTTAAATGGGACAGCGATCGGGAGATAACGGTGTGTTAAATGGGACAGTGGTCGGTAGATTACGGTGTGTTAAATGGGAGTGATCGGTAGATTACGGTGTGTTAAATGGGTCAGTGATCGGGAGATTACGATGCGTTACATGGGACAGTGATTGGGAGATTACGGTGTGTTAAATGGGACTGTGATCGGGAGATTACGGTGTGTTAAATGGGACTGTGATCGGGAGATTACGGTGTGTTAAATGGGACAGTGATTGGGAGATTACGGTGTGTCAAATGGGACAGTGATCGGGAGATTACGGTGTGTTAAATGGAACAGTGATCGGGAGATTACGGTGTGTTAAATGGGAGAGTGATTGGGAGATTACGGTGTGTTAAATGGGACAGTGATCGGGAGATTACGGTGTGTTAAATGGGACAGTGATCGGGAGATTAAGGTGTGTTAAATGGGACAGTGATTGGGAGATTACGGTGTGTTAAATGGGACAGTGATCGGGAGATTACGGTGTGTAAAATGGGACAGTGATCAGGAGATTACGGTGTGTTCAATGGGACAGTGATCAGGAGATTACGGTGTGTTAAATGGGACAGTGATCGGGAGATTACAGCATGTTAAATGGGTCTGTGATCGGGAAATTACGGTGTGTTAAATGGGACAGTGATCGGGAGATTACGGTGTGTTAAATAGGACAGTGATCGGGAGATTACGGTGTGTTAAATGGGACTGTGATCGGGAAATTACAGTGTGTCAAATGGGACAGGGATCGGGAGATTACGGTGTGTTAAATGGGACAGTGATCGGGAGATTACGATGTGTTAAAAGGGAAAGTGATCGGGAGATTACGGTGTGTTAAATGGGACAGTAATCGGGAGATTGCGGTGTGTTAAATGGGACAGTGATCGGGAGATTACGGTGTGTTAAATGGGACAGTGATCGGGAGATTATGGCGTGTAAAATGGGACAGTGATCGGGAGATTACCTTTTGTGAAATGGGACAGCGATCGGGAGATTACGGTGTGTTAAATGGGACAGTGATCGGTAGATTACGGTGTGTTAAATGGGACAGTGATCGGTAGATTACGGTGTGTTAAATGGGACAGTGATCGGGAGATTACGGTGTGTTAAATGGGACAGTGATCGGGAGATTACGGTGTGTTAAATGGGTCAGTGATCGGGAGATTACGACGCGTTACATGGGACAGTGATTAGGAGATTACGGTGTGTTAAATGGGACAGTGATCGGGAGATTACGGTGTGTTAAATGGAACAGTGATCGGGAGATTACGGTGTGTTAAATGGGAGAGTGATTGGGAGATTACGGTGTGTTAAATGGGACAGTGATCGGGAGATTACGGTGTGTTAAATGGGACAGTGATCGGGAGATTAAGGTGTGTTAAATGGGACAGTGATTGGGAGATTACGGTGTGTTAAATGGGACAGTGATCGGGACATTACGGTGTGTTAAATGGGACAGTGATCGGGAGATTACGGTGTGTTAAATGGGACAGTGATCGGGAGATTACGGTGTGTTAAATGGGACAGTGATCGGGAGATTACGACGCGTTAAATGGGACAGTGATCGGGAGATTACGGTGTGTTAAATGGGACAGTGATCGGGAGATTACGGTGTGTTAAATGGGACAGTGATCGGGAGAGTACGGTGTGTTGATCGGGAGATTACGGTGTGTTAAATGGGACAGTGATCGGGAGATTACGGTGTGTTGATCGGGAGATTACGGTGTGTTAAATGGGACAGTGATCGGGAGATTACGGTGTGATAAATGGGACAGTGATCGGGAGATTACGGTGTGTTAAATGGGACAGTGATCGGGTGATTACGGCGTGTTAAACGGGACAGCGATCGTGAGATTACGGTGTGTTAAATGGGACAGTGATCGGGAGATTACGGTGTGTTAAATGGGACAGTGATCGTGAGATTACGGTGTGATAAATGGGACATTGATCAGGAGATTACAGTGTGTTAAATGGGACAGTGATCGGGAGATTACGGTGTGTTACATGGGACAGTGATCGGGAGATTACGGTGTGTTAAATGGGACAGTGATCGGGAGATTACGGTGTGTTAAATGGGACAGTGATCGGGAGATTACGGTGTGTTAAATGGGACAGTGATCGGGAGAGTACGGTGTGTTGATCGGAAGATTACGGTGTGTTAAATGGGACAGTGATCGGGAGATTACGGTGTGTTAAATGGGACAGTGATCGGGAGATTACGGTGTGTTTCATGGGACAGTGATCGGGAGATTACGTTGTGTTAAATGGGACAGTGATCGGCAGATTACCGTGTGTTAAATGGGACAGCGATCGGGAGATTACGGTGTGTTAAATGGGACAGTGATCGGTAGATTACGGTGTGTTAAATGGGACAGTGATCGGTAGATTACGGTGTGTTAAATGGGACAGTGATCGGGAGATTACGGTGTGTTAAATGGGACAGTGATCGGGAGATTACGGTGTGTTAAATGGGACAGTGATCGGGAGATTATGGTGTGTTAAATGGGTCAGTGATCGGGAGATTACGGTGTGTTGATCGGGAGATTACGGTGTGTTAAATGGGACAGTGATCTGGAGATTACGGTGTGTTTCATGGGACAGTGATCGGGAGATTACGGTGTGTTAAATGGGACAGTGATAGGGAGATTACGGTGTGTTACATGGGACAGTGATTGGGAGATTACGGTGTGTTAAATGGGACAGTGATCGGGAGATTACGGTGTGTTGATCGGGAGATTACGGTGTGTTAAATGGGACAGTGATCGGGAGATTACGGTGTGTTTCATGGGACAGTGATCGGGAGATTACGGTGTGTTAAATGGGACAGTGATAGGGAGATTACGGTGTGTTAAATGGGACAGTGATCGGGAGATTACGGTGTGTTAAATGGGACAGTGATCGGGAGATTACGGTGTGTTAAATGGGACAGTGATCGGGAGATTACGGTGTGTTAAATGGGACAGTGATCGGGAGATTACGGTGTGTTAAATGGGACAGTGATCGGGAGATTACGATGTGTTAAATGGGACAGTGATCGGGAGATTACGTTGTGTTAAATGGGACAGTGATCGGGAGATTACGGTGTGTTAAATGGGACAGTGATCGGGTGATTTCGGTGTGTTAAATGGGACAGTGATCGGGAGATTACGGTGTGTTGATCGGGAGATTACGGTGTGTTAAATGGGACAGTGATCGGGAGATTACGGTGTGTTAAATGGGACAGTGATCGGGAGATTACGGCGTGTTAAATGGGACAGTGATCGGGAGATTACAGTGTGTGAAATGGGACAGTGATCGGGAGATTATGGTGTGTTAAATGTGACAGTGATCGGGAGATTACGGTGTGTTAAATGGGACAGTGATAAGTAGATTACGGTGTGTTAAATGGGACAGTGATCGGGGGATTACGGTGTGTAAAATGGGACAGTGATCAGGAGATTACGGTGTGTTCAATGGGACAGTGATCAGGAGATTACGGTGTGTTAAATGGGACAGTGATCGGGAGATTACGGCATGTTAAATGGAACAGTGATCTGGAGATTACGGTGTGTTAAATGGGACTGTGATCGGGAAATTACGGTGTGTTAAATGGGACAGTGATCGGGAGATTACGGTGTGTTAAATGGGACAGTGATCGGGAGATTACGGTGTGTTAAATGGGACTGTGATCGGGAAATTACAGTGTGTTAAATGGGTCAGGGATCGGGAGATTACGGTATCTTACATGGGACAGTGATCGGGAGATTACGGTGTGTTAAAAGGGACAGTGATCGGGAGATTACGGTGTGTTAAATGGGACAGATATCGGGAGATTGCGGTGTGTTAAATGGGACAGTGATCGGGAGATTACGGCGTGTTAAATGGGAGAGTGATCGGGAGATTATGGCGTGTAAAATAGGACAGTGATCGGGAGATTACCGTGTGTTAAATGGGACAGTGATCGGGAGATTACGGTGTGTTAAATGGGACTGTGATCGGAAAATTACAGTCTGTTAAATGGGACAGGGATCGGGAGATTACGGTGTGTTAAATGGGACAGTGATCGGGAGATTACGGTGTGTTAAAAGGGACAGAGATCGGGAGATTACGGTGTGTTAAATGGGATAGTAATCGGGAGATTGCGGTGTGTTAAATGGGACAGTGATCGGGAGATTATGGCGTGTAAAATGGGACAGTGATCGGGAGATTACGGTGTGTTAAATGGGACAGCGATCGGGAGATTACGGTGTGTTAAATGGGACAGTGATCGGTAGATTACGGTGTGTTAAATGGGACAGTGATCGGGAGATTACGGTGTGTTAAATGGGACAGTGATTGGGAGATTACGGTGTGTCAAATGGGACAGTGATCGGGAGATTGCGGTGTGTTAAATGGGACAGTGATCGGGAGATTACGGTGTGTTAAATGGGACAGTGATCGGGAGATTATGGCGTGTAAAATGGGACAGTGATCGGGAGATTACCGTGTGTGAAATGGGACAGCGATCGGGAGATTACGGTGTGTTAAATGGGACAGTGATCGGTAGATTACGGTGTGTTAAATGGGACAGTGATCGGTAGATTACGGTGTGTTAAATGGGACAGTGATCGGGAGATTACGGTGTGTTAAATGGGACAGTGATCGGGAGATTACGGTGTGTTAAATGGGTCAGTGATCGGGAGATTACGACGCGTTACATGGGACAGTGATTGGGAGATTACGGTGTGTTAAATGGGACAGTGATCGGGAGATTACGGTGTGTTAAATGGAACAGTGATCGGGAGATTACGGTGTGTTAAATGGGAGAGTGATTGGGAGATTACGGTGTGTTAAATGGGACAGTGATCGGGAGATTACGGTGTGTTAAATGGGACAGTGATCGGGAGATTAAGGTGTGTTAAATGGGACAGTGATTGGGAGATTACGGTGTGTTAAATGGGACAGTGATCGGGACATTACGGTGTGTTAAATGGGACAGTGATCGGGAGATTACGGTGTGTTAAATGGGACAGTGATCGGGAGATTACGGTGTGTTAAATGGGACAGTGATCTGGAGATTACGACGCGTTAAATGGGACAGTGATCGGGAGATTACGGTGTGTTAAATGGGACAGTGATCGGGAGATTACGGTGTGTTAAATGGGACAGTGATCGGGAGAGTACGGTGTGTTGATCGGGAGATTACGGTGTGTTAAATGGGACAGTGATCGGGAGATTACGGTGTGTTGATCGGGAGATTACGGTGTGATAAATGGGACAGTGATCGGGAGATTACGGTGTGTTAAATGGGACAGTGATCGGGTGATTACGGCGTGTTAAACGGGACAGCGATCGTGAGATTACGGTGTGTTAAATGGGACAGTGATCGGGAGATTACGGTGTGTTAAATGGGACAGTGATCGTGAGATTACGGTGTGATAAATGGGACATTGATCAGGAGATTACAGTGTGTTAAATGGGACAGTGATCGGGAGATTACGGTGTGTTACATGGGACAGTGATCGGGAGATTACGGTGTGTTAAATGGGACAGTGATCGGGAGATTACGGTGTGTTAAATGGGACAGTGATCGGGAGATTACGGTGTGTTAAATGGGACAGTGATCGGGAGAGTACGGTGTGTTGATCGGAAGATTACGGTGTGTTAAATGGGACAGTGATCGGGAGATTACGGTGTGTTAAATGGGACAGTGATCGGGAGATTACGGTGTGTTTCATGGGACAGTGATCGGGAGATTACGGTGTGTTAAATGGGACAGTGATCGGGAGCTTACCGTGTGTTAAATGGGACAGCGATCGGGAGATTACGGTGTGTTAAATGGGACAGTGATTGGTAGATTACGGTGTGTTAAATGGGACAGTGATCGGTAGATTACGGTGTGTTAAATGGGACAGTGAGCGGGAGATTACGGTGTGTTAAATGGGACAGTGATCGGGAGATTACGGTGTGTTAAATGGGTCAGTGATCAGGAGATTACGACGCGTTACATGGGACAGTGATTGGGAGATTACGGTGTGTTAAATGGGACAGTGATCGGGAGATTACGGTGTGTTTCATGGGACAGTGATCGGGAGATTACGGTGTGTTAAATGGGACAGTGATAGGGAGATTACGGTGTGTTAAATGGGACAGTGATCGGGAGATTACGGTGTGTTAAATGGGACAGTGATCGGGAGATTACGGTGTGTTAAATGGGACAGTGATCGGGAGATTACGTTGTGTTAAATGGGACAGTGATCGGGAGATTACGGTGTGTTAAATGGGACAGTGATCGGGTGATTTCGGTGTGTGAAATGGGACAGTGATCGGGAGATTACGGTGTGTTGATCGGGAGATTACGGTGTGTTAAATGGGACAGTGATCGGGAGATTACGGTGTGTTTCATGGGACAGTGATCGGGAGATTACGGTGTGTTAAATGGGACAGTGATAGGGAGATTACGGTGTGTTAAATGGGACAGTGATCGGGAGATTACGGTGTGTTAAATGGGACAGTGATCGGGAGATTACGGTGTGTTAAATGGGACAGTGATCGGGAGATTACGTTGTGTTAAATGGGACAGTGATCGGGAGATTACGGTGTGTTAAATGGGACAGTGATCGGGTGATTTCGGTGTGTTAAATGGGACAGTGATCGGGAGATTACGGTGTGTTGATCGGGAGATTACGGTGTGTTAAATGGGACAGTGATCGGGAGATTACGGTGTGTTAAATGGGACAGTGATCGGGAGATTACGGCGTGTTAAATGGGACAGTGATCGGGAGATTACAGTGTGTGAAATGGGACAGTGATCGGGAGATTATGGTGTGTTAAATGTGACAGTGATCGGGAGATTACGGTGTGTTAAATGGGACAGTGATAAGTAGATTACGGTGTGTTAAATGGGACAGTGATCGGGGGATTACGGTGTGTAAAATGGGACAGTGATCAGGAGATTACGGTGTGTTCAATGGGACAGTGATCAGGAGATTATGGTGTGTTAAATGGGACAGTGATCGGGAGATTACGACGCGTTAAATGGGACAGTGATTGGGAGATTACGGTGTGTTAAATGGGACAGTGATCGGGAGATTACGGTGTGTTAAATGGGACAGTGATCGGGATATTACGGTGTGTTAAATGGGACAGTGATCGGGAGAGTACGGTGTGTTGATCGGGAGATTACGGTGTGTTAAATGGGACAGTGATCGGGAGATTACGGTGTGTTGATCGGGAGATTACGGTGTGTTAAATGGGACAGTGATCGGGAGATTACGGTGTGTTTCATGGGACAGTGATCGGGAGATTACGGTGTGATAAATGGGACAGTGATCGGGAGATTACGGTGTGTTAAATGGGACAGTGATCTGGTGATTACGGCGTGTTAAACGGGACAGCGATCGTGAGATTACGGTGTGTTAAATGGGACAGTGATCGGGAGATTACGGTGTGTTAAATGGGACAGTGATCGTGAGATTACGGTGTGATAAATGGGACAGTGATCAGGAGATTACAGTGTGTTAAATGGGACAGCGATGGGGAGATTACGGTGTGTTAAATGGGACAGTGAACGGGAGATTACGGTGTGTTAAATGGGTCAGTGATCGGGAGATTACGACGCGTTACATGGGACAGTGATTGGGAGATTACGGTGTGTTAAATGGGACAGTGATCGGGAGATTACGGTGTGTTAAATGGAACAGTGATCGGGAGATTACGGTGTGTTAAATGGGAGAGTGATTGGGAGATTACGGTGTGTTAAATGGGACAGTGATCGGGAGATTACGGTGTGTTAAATGGGACAGTGATCGGGAGATTAAGGTGTGTTAAATGGGACAGTGATTGGGAGATTACGGTGTGTTAAATGGGACAGTGATCGGGACATTACGGTGTGTTAAATGGGACAGTGATCGGGAGATTACGGTGTGTTAAATGGGACAGTGATCGGGAGATTACGGTGTGTTAAATGGGACAGTGATCGGGAGATTACGACGCGTTAAATGGGACAGTGATCGGGAGATTACGGTGTGTTAAATGGGACAGTGATCGGGAGATTACGGTGTGTTAAATGGGACAGTGATCGGGAGAGTACGGTGTGTTGATCGGGAGATTACGGTGTGTTAAATGGGACAGTGATCGGGAGATTACGGTGTGTTGATCGGGAGATTACGGTGTGTTAAATGGGACAGTGATCGGGAGATTACGGTGTGTTTCATGGGACAGTGATCGGGAGATTAAGGTGTGATAAATGGGACAGTGATCGGGAGATTACGGTGTGTTAAATGGGACAGTGATCGGGTGATTACGGCGTGTTAAGCGGGACAGCGATCGTGAGATTACGGTGTGTTAAATGGGACAGTGATCGGGAGATTACGGTGTGTTAAATGGGACAGTGATCGTGAGATTACGGTGTGATGAATGGGACATTGATCAGGAGATTACAGTGTGTTAAATGGGACAGTGATCGGGAGATTACGGTGTGTTAAATGGGACAGTGATCGGGAGATTACGGTGTGTTAAATGGGACAGTGATCGGGAGATTACGGTGTGTTAAATGGGACAGTGATCGGGAGATTACGGTGTGTTAAATGGGACAGTGATCGGGAGAATACGGTGTGTTGATCGGAAGATTACGGTGTGTTAAATGGGACAGTGATCGGGAGATTACGGTGTGTTAAATGGGACAGTGATCGGGAGATTACGGTGTGTTTCATGGGACAGTGATCGGGAGATTACGGTGTGTTAAATGGGACAGTGATCGGGAGATTACGGTGTGTTAAATGGGACAGTGATTGGGTGATTACAGTGTGTTGATCGGGAGATTACGGTGTGTTAAATGGAACAGTGATCGGGAGATTACGGTGTGTTTCATGGGACAGTGATCGGGAGATTACGGTGTGTTAAATGGGACAGTGATAGGGAGATTACGGTGTGTTAAACGGGACAGTGATCGGGAGATTACGGTGTGTTAAATGGGACAGTGATCGGGAGAGTACGGTGTGTTGATCGGGAGATTACGGTGTGTTAAATGGGACAGTGATCGGGAGATTACGGTGTGTTGATCGGGAGATTACGGTGTGTTAAATGGGACAGTGATCGGGAGATTACGGTGTGTTTCATGGGACAGTGATCGGGAGATTAAGGTGTGATAAATGGGAGAGTGATCGGGAGATTACGGTGTGTTAAATGGGACAGTGATCGGGTGATTACGGCGTGTTAAACGGGACAGCGATCGTGAGATTACGGTGTGTTAAATGGGACAGTGATCGGGAGATTACGGTGTGTTAAATGGGACAGTGATCGTGAGATTACGGTGTGATGAATGGGACATTGATCAGGAGATTACAGTGTGTTAAATGGGACAGTGATCGGGAGATTACGGTGTGTTAAATGGGACAGTGATCGGGAGATTACGGTGTGTTAAATGGGACAGTGATCGGGAGATTACGGTGTGTTAAATGGGACAGTGATCGGGAGATTACGGTGTGTTAAATGGGACAGTGATCGGGAGAGTATGGTGTGTTGATCGGAAGATTACGGTGTGTTAAATGGGACAGTGATCGGGAGATTACGGTGTGTTAAATGGGACAGTGATCGGGAGATTACGGTGTGTTTCATGGGACAGTGATCGGGAGATTACGGTGTGTTAAATGGGACAGTGATCGGGAGATTACGGTGTGTTAAATGGGACAGTGATTGGGTGATTACAGTGTGTTGATCGGGAGATTACGGTGTGTTAAATGGGAAAGTGATCGGGAGATTACGGTGTGTTTCATGGGACAGTGATCGGGAGATTACGGTGTGTTAAATGGGACAGTGATAGGGAGATTACGGTGTGTTAAATGGGACAGTGATCGGGAGATTACGGTGTGTTAAATGGGACAGTGATCGGGAGATTACGGTGTGTTAAATGGGACAGTGATCGGGAGTTTACGTTGTGTTAAATGGGACAGTGATCGGGAGATTACGGTGTGTTAAATGGGATAGTGATCGGGTGATTTCGGTGTGTTAAATGGGACAGTGATCGGGAGATTACGGTGTGTTGATCGGGAGATTACGGTGTGTTAAATGGGACAGTGATCGGGAGATTACGGTGTGTTAAATGGGACAGTGATCGGGAGATTACGGCGTGTTAAATGGGACAGTGATTGGGAGATTACAGTGTGTGAAATGGGACAGTGATCGGGAGATTATGGTGTGTTAAATGTGACAGTGATCGGGAGATTACGGTGTGTTAAATGGGACAGTGATCAGTAGATTACGGTGTGTTAAATGGGACAGTGATCGGGGGATTACGGTGTGTAAAATGGGACAGTGATCAGGAGATTACGGTGTGTTCAATGGGACAGTGATCAGGAGATTACGGTGTTTTAAATGGGACAGTGATCGGGAGATTACGGCATGTTAAATGGGTCTGTGATCGGGAAATTACGGTGTGTTAAATGGGACAGTGATCGGGAGATTACGGTGTGTTAAATGGGACAGTGATCGGGAGATTACGGTGTGTTAAATGGGACTGTGATCGGGAAATTACAGTGTGTTAAATGGGACAGGGATCGGGAGATTACGGTGTCTTACATGGGACAGTGATCGGGAGATTACTGTGTGTTAAATGGGACAGTGATCGGGAGATTACGGTGTGTTAAATGGGACAGTTATCGGGAGATTGCGGTGTGTTAAATGGGACAGTGATCGGGAGATTACGGTGTGTTAAATGGGACAGTGATCGGGAGATTATGGCGTGTAAAATGGGACAGTGATCGGGAGATTACCGTGTGTTAAATGGGACAGCGATCGGGAGATTACGGTGTGTTAAAAGGGACAGTGATCGGGAGATTACGGTGTGTTAAATGGGTCAGTGATCGGGAGATTACGACGCGTTACATGGGACAGTGATTGGGAGATTACGGTGTGTTAAATGGGACAGTGATCGGGAGATTACGACGCGTTAAATGGGACAGTGATCGGGAGATTACGGTGTGTTAAATGGGACAGTGATCGGGAGATTACGGTGTGTTGATCGGGAGATTACGGTGTGTTAAATGGGACAGTGATCGGGAGATTACGACGCGTTACATGGGACAGTGATTGGGAGATTACGGTGTGTTAAATGGGACAGTGATCGGGAGATTACGACGCGTTAAATGGGACAGTGATCGGGAGATTAAGGCGTGTTAAATGGGACAGTGATTGGGAGATTACAGTGTGTGAAATGTGACAGTGATCGGGAGATTACGGTGTGTTAAATGGGACAGTGATCAGTAGATTACGGTGTGTTAAATGGGACAGTGATCGGGGGATTACGGTGTGTAAAATGGGACAGTGATCAGGAGATTACGGTGTGTTCAATGGGACAGTGATCAGGAGATTACGGTGTTTTAAATGGGACAGTGATCGGGAGATTACGGCATGTTAAATGGGTCTGTGATCGGGAAATTACGGTGTGTTAAATGGGACAGTGATCGGGAGATTACGGTGTGTTAAATGGGACAGTGATCGGGAGATTACGGTGTGTTAAATGGGACTGTGATCGGGAAATTACAGTGTGTTAAATGGGACAGGGATCGGGAGATTACGGTGTCTTACATGGGACAGTGATCGGGAGATTACGGTGTGTTAAATGGGACAGTGATCGGGAGATTACGGTGTGTTAAATGGGACAGTTATCGGGAGATTGCGGTGTGTTAAATGGGACAGTGATCGGGAGATTACGGTGTGTTAAATGGGACAGTGATCGTGAGATTACGATGTGATGAATGGGACATTGATCAGGAGATTACAGTGTGTTAAATGGGACAGTGATCGGGAGATTACGGTGTGTTAAATGGGACAGTGATCGGGAGATTGCGGTGTGTTAAATGGGTCAGTGATCGGGAGATTACGGTGTGTTAAATGGGACAGTGAACGGGAGATTACGGTGTGTTAAATGGGACAGTGATCGGGAGATTACGGTGTGTTAAATGGGACAGTGATCGGGAGAGTACGGTGTGTTGATCGGAAGATTACGGTGTGTTAAATGGGACAGTGATCGGGAGATTACGGTGTGTTAAATGGGACAGTGATCGGGAGATTACGGTGTGTTTCATGGGACAGTGATCGGGAGATTACGGTGTGTTAAATGGGACAGTGATCGGGAGATTACGGTGTGTTAAATGGGACAGTGATCGCGACATTACGGTGTGTTGATCGGGAGATTACGGTGTGTTAAATGGGACAGTGATCGGGAGATTACGGTGTGTTTCATGGGACAGTGATCGGGAGATTACGGTGTGTTAAATGGGACAGTGATCGGGACATTACGGTGTGTTAAATGGGACAGTGATCGGGACATTACGGTGTGTTAAATGGGACCGTGATCGGGAGATTACGTTGTGTTAAATGGGAGTGATCGGGAGATTACGGTGTGTTAAATGGGACAGTGATCGGGAGATTTCGGTGTGTTAAATGGGACAGTGATCGGGAGATTACGGTGTGTTGATCGGGAGATTACGGTGTGTTAAATGGGACAGTGATCGGGAGATTACGGTGTGTTAAATGGGACAGTGATCGGGAGATTACGGCGTGTTAAATGGGACAGTGATTGGGAGATTACAGTGTGTTAAATGGGACAGTGATCGGGAGATTACGGTGTGTTAAATGTGACAGTGATCGGGAGATTACGGTGTGTTAAATGGGACAGTGATAAGTAGATTACGGTGTGTTAAATGGGACAGTGATCGGGGGATTACGGTGTGTAAAATGGGACAGTGATCAGGAGATTACGGTGTGTTCAATGGGACAGTGATCAGGAGATTACGGTGTGTTAAATGGGACAGTGATCGGGAGATTACAGCATGTTAAATGGGTCTGTGATCGGGAAATTACGGTGTGTTAAATGGGACAGTGATCGAGAGATTACGGTGTGTTAAATGGGACAGTGATCGGGAGATTACGGTGTGTTAAATGGGACTGTGATCGGGAAATTACAGTGTGTTAAATGGGACAGGGATCGGGTGATTACGGTGTCTTACATGGGACAGTGATCGGGAAATTACGGTGTGTTAAAAGGGACAGTGATCGGGAGATTACGGTGTGTTAAATGGGACAGTAATCGGGAGATTGCGGTGTGTTAAATGGGACAGTGATCGGGAGATTACGGTGTGTTAAATGGGACAGTGATCGGGAGATTATGGCGTGTAAAATGGGACAGTGATCGGGAGATTACCGTGTGTTAAATGGGACAGCGATCGGGAGATTACGGTGTGTTAAATGGGACAGTGATCGGTAGATTTCGGTGTGTTAAATGGGACAGTGATCGGGAGATTACGGTGTGTTAAATGGGACAGTGATCGGGAGATTACGGTGTGTTAAATGGGTCAGTGATCGGGAGATTCGGGTGTGTTAAATGGGACAGTGATCGGGAGATTACGGTGTGTTAAATGGGACAGTGATCGGGAGATTACGGTGTGTTGATCGGGAGATTACGGTGTGTTAAATGGGACAGTGATCGGGAGATTACGGTGTGTTAAATGGGACAGTGATCGGGAGATTACGGTGTGTTAAATGGGTCAGTGATCGGGAGATTACGACGCGTTACATGGGACAGTGATTGGGAGATTACGGTGTGTTAAATGGGACTGTGATCGGGAGATTACGGTGTGTTAAATGGGACAGTGATCGGGAGATTACGGTGTGTTAAATGGGACAGTGATTGGGAGATTACGGCGTGTCAAATGGGACAGTGATCGGGAGATTACGGTGTGTTAAATGGAACAGTGATCGGGAGATAACGGTGTGTTAAATGGGACAGTGATCGGGAGATTACGGTGTGTTAAATGGGACAGTGATCGGGAGATTACGGTGTGTTAAATGGGACAGTGATCGGGAGAGTACGGTGTGTTGATCGGGAGATTACGGTGTGTTAAATGGGACAGCGATCGGGAGATTACGGTGTGCTGATCAGGAGATTACGGTGTGTTAAATGGGACAGTGATCGGGAGATTACGGTGTGTTTCATGGGACAGTGATCGGGAGATTACGGTGTGATAAATGGGACAGTGATCGGGAGATTACGGTGTGTAAAATGGGACTGTGATCGGGAGATTACGGTGTGTTAAATGGGACAGTGATCGGGAGATTACGGTGTGTTAAATGGGACAGTGATTGGGAGATTACGGCGTGTCAAATGGGACAGTGATCGGGAGATTACGGTGTGTTAAATGGAACAGTGATCGGGAGATAACGGTGTGTTAAATGGGACAGTGATCGGGAGATTACGGTGTGTTAAATGGGACAGTGATCGGGAGATTACGACGCGTTAAATGGGACAGTGATTGGGAGATTACGGTGTGTTAAATGGGACAGTGATCGGGAGATTACGGTGTGTTAAATGGGACA
The DNA here is from genome assembly GCF_047496885.1 of Scyliorhinus torazame. NCBI lineage: Eukaryota > Metazoa > Chordata > Chondrichthyes > Carcharhiniformes > Scyliorhinidae > Scyliorhinus > Scyliorhinus torazame. Next base: position 136,885,843 of record NC_092718.1, read on the forward strand.
GTGATCGGGAGAGTACGGTGTGTTGATCGGGAGATTACGGTGTGTTAAATGGGACAGTGATCGGGAGATTACGGTGTGCTGATCGGGAGATTACGGTGTGTTAAATGGGACAGTGATCGGGAGATTACGGTGTGTTTCATGGGACAGTGATCGGGAGATTACGGTGTGATAAATGGGACAGTGATCGGGAGATTACGGTGTGTTAAATGAGACAGTGATCGGGTGATTACGGCGTGTTAAATGGGACAGCGATCGTGAGATGACGGTGTGTTAAATGGGACAGTGATCGGGAGATTACGGTGTGTTAAATGGGACAGTGATCGTGAGATTACGGTGTGATAAATGGGACAGTGATCAGGAGATTACAGTGTGTTAAATGGGACAGTGATCGGGAGATTACGGTGTGTTAAATGGGACAGCGTATACGGAAATTACGGTGTGTTAAATGGGACAGTGATCGAGGGATTACGGTGTGTTAAATGAGACAGTGATCAGGAGATTACGGTGTGTTAAATGGAACAGTGATCAGGAGATTACGGTGTGTTAAATGGGACAGTGATCGGGAGATTACGGTGTGTTAAATGGGACAGTGATTGGGAGATTACGGTGTGTTGATCAGGAGATTACGGCGTGTTCAATGGGACAGTGATCGGGAGATTACGGTGTGTTGATCGGGAGATTACGGTGTGTTAAATGGGACAGTGATCGGGAGATTACGGTTTGTTAAATGAGACAGTGATCGGGAGATTAAGGCGTGTTAAATGGGACAGTGATCAGGAGATGACAGAGTGTTAAATGGGACCGTGATCGGGAGATTACGGTGTGTTAAATGTGACAGTGATCAGGAGATTACGGTGTGTTAAATGGGACAGTGATCAGGAGATTACGGTGTGTTAAATGGGACAGTGATCGGGAGATTACGGTGTGTTAAATGGGACAGTGATCGGGAGATTACGGTGTGATAAATGGGACTGTGATCGGGAAATTACGGTGTGTTAAATGGGACAGTGATCGGGGGATTACGGTGTGTTAAATGGGACAGGGATCGGGAGATTACGGTGTGTTAAATGGGACTGTGAACGGGAAATTACAGTGTGTTAAATGGGACAGGGATCGGGAGATTACGGTGTGTTAAATGGGACAGTGATCGGGAGATTACGGTGTGTTAAATGGGACAGTGATCGGGAGATTACGGTGTGTTAAATGGGACAGTAATCGGGAGATTACGGTGTGTTAAATGGGACAGTGATCAGGAGATTACCGTGTGTTAAATGGGACAGTGATCGGGAGATTACGGCGTGTTAAATGGGACAGTGATCGGGAGATTACCGTGTGTTAAATGGGACAGTGATCGGGAGTTTACGGTGTGTTAAATGGGACAGTGCTCGGGAGATTACGGTGTGTTAAATGGGACAGTGATCGAGAGATTACGGTGTGTTAAATGGGACAGTGATCAGGAGATTACGGTGTGTTAAATGGAACAGTGATCAGGAGATTACGGTGTGTTAAATGGGACAATGATCGGGACATTACGTTGTGTTTAATGGGACAGTGATTGGGAGATTACTGTGTGTTGATCAGGAGATTACGGCGTGTTAAATGGGACAGTGATCGGGAGATTACGGTGTGTTAAATGGGACAGTGATCGGGAGATTACGGTGTGTTAAATGGGACAGTGATCGGGAGATTACGGTGTGTTAAATGGGACAGTGATCGGGAGATTACGGTGTGTTAAATGGGACAGTGATCGGGAGATTACGGTGTGTTAAATGGGACAGTGATCGGGAGAGTACGGTGTGTTGATCGGGAGATTACGGTGTGTTAAATGGGACAGTGATCGGGAGATTACGGTGTGCTGATCGGGAGATTACGGTGTGTTAAATGGGACAGTGATCGGGAGATTACGGTGTGTTTCATGGGACAGTGATCGGGAGATTACGGTGTGATAAATGGGACAGTGATCGGGAGATTACGGTGTGTTAAATGAGACAGTGATCGGGTGATTACGGCGTGTTAAATGGGACAGCGATCGTGAGATGACGGTGTGTTAAATGGGACAGTGATCGGGAGATTACGGTGTGTTAAATGGGACAGTGATCGTGAGATTACGGTGTGATAAATGGGACAGTGATCAGGAGATTACAGTGTGTTAAATGGGACAGTGATCGGGAGATTACGGTGTGTTAAATGGGACAGCGTATACGGAAATTACGGTGTGTTAAATGGGACAGTGATGGAGAGATTACGGTGTGTTAAATGAGACAGTGATCAGGAGATTACGGTGTGTTAAATGGAACAGTGATCAGGAGATTACGGTGTGTTAAATGGGACAGTGATCGGGAGAGTACGGTGTGTTAAATGGGACAGTGATTGGGAGATTACGGTGTGTTGATCAGGAGATTACGGCGTGTTAAATGGGACAGTGATCGGGAGATTACGGTGTGTTGATCGGGAGATTACGGTGTGTTAAATGGGACAGTGATCGGGAGATTACGGTTTGTTAAATGAGACAGTGATCGGGAGATTAAGGCGTGTTAAATGGGACACTGATCAGGAGATGACAGAGTGTTAAATGGGACCGTGATCGGGAGATTACGGTGTGTTAAATGTGACAGTGATCAGGAGATTACGGTGTGTTAAATGGGACAGTGATCAGGAGATTACGGTGTGTTAAATGGGACAGTGATCGGGAGATTACGGTGTGTAAAATGGGACAGTGATCAGGAGATTACGGTGTGTTCAATGTGACAGTGATCGGGAGATTACGGTGTGTTAAATGGGACAGTGATCGGGAGATTACGGCATGTTAAATGGGACTGTGATCGGGAAATTACGGTGTGTTAAATGGGACAGTGATCGGGAGATTACGGTGTGATAAATGGGACAGTGATCGGGAGATTACGGTGTGTTAAATGGGACTGTGAACGGGAAATTACAGTGTGTTAAATGGGACAGGGATCGGGAGATTACGGTGTGTTAAATGGGACAGTGATCGGGAGATTGCGGTGTGTTAAATGGGACAGTGATCGGGAGATTACGGTGTGTTAAATGGGACAGTGATCGGGAGATTATGGCGTGTAAAATGGGACAGTGATCGGGAGATTACCGTGTGTTAAATGGGACAGCGATCGGGAGATTACGGTGTGTTAAATGGGACAGTGATCGGTAGATTTCGGTGTGTTAAATGGGACAGTGATCGGGAGATTACGGTGTGTTAAATGGGACAGTGATCGGGAGATTACGGTGTGTTAAATGGGTCAGTGATCGGGAGATTCGGGTGTGTTAAATGGGACAGTGATCGGGAGATTACGGTGTGTTAAATGGGACAGTGATCGGGAGATTACGGTGTGTTGATCGGGAGATTACGGTGTGTTAAATGGGACAGTGATCGGGAGATTACGGTGTGTTAAATGGGACAGTGATCGGGAGATTACGGTGTGTTAAATGGGTCAGTGATCGGGAGATTACGACGCGTTACATGGGACAGTGATTGGGAGGTTACGGTGTGTTAAATGGGACTGTGATCGGGAGATTACGGTGTGTTAAATGGGACAGTGATCGGGAGATTACGGTGTGTTAAATGGGACAGTGATTGGGAGATTACGGCGTGTCAAATGTGACAGTGATCGGGAGATTACGGTGTGTTAAATGGAACAGTGATCGGGAGATAACGGTGTGTTAAATGGGACAGTGATCGGGAGATTACGGTGTGTTAAATGGGACAGTGATCGGGAGATTACGGTGTGTTAAATGGGACAGTGATCGGGAGAGTACGGTGTGTTGATCGGGAGATTACGGTGTGTTAAATGGGACAGTGATCGGGAGATTACGGTGTGCTGATCAGGAGATTACGGTGTGTTAAATGGGACAGTGATCGGGAGATTACGGTGTGTTTCATGGGACAGTGATCGGGAGATTACGGTGTGATAAATGGGACAGTGATCGGGAGATTACGGTGTGTTAAATGGGACTGTGATCGGGAGATTACGGTGTGTTAAATGGGACAGTGATCGGGAGATTACGGTGTGTTAAATGGGACAGTGATTGGGAGATTACGGCGTGTCAAATGGGACAGTGATCGGGAGATTACGGTGTGTTAAATGGAACAGTGATCGGGAGATAACGGTGTGTTAAATGGGACAGTGATCGGGAGATTACGGTGTGTTAAATGGGACAGTGATCGGGAGATTACGACGCGTTAAATGGGACAGTGATTGGGAGATTACGGTGTGTTAAATGGGACAGTGATCGGGAGATAACGGTGTGTTAAATGGGACAGTGATCGGGAGATTACGGTGTGTTAAATGGGACAGTGATCGGGAGAGTACGGTGTGTTGATCGGGAGATTACGGTGTGTTAAATGGGACAGTGATCGGGAGATTACGGTGTGCTGATCGGGAGATTACGGTGTGTTAAATGGGACAGTGATCGGGAGATTACGGTGTGTTTCATGGGACAGTGATCGGGAGATTACGGTGTGATAAATGGGACAGTGATCGGGAGATTACGGTGTGTTAAATGAGACAGTGATCGGGTGATTACGGCGTGTTAAATGGGACAGCGATCGTGAGATGACGGTGTATTAAATGGGACAGTGATCAGGAGATTACAGTGTGTTAAATGGGACAGTGATCGGGAGATTACGGTGTGTTAAATGGGACAGCGTATACGGAAATTACGGTGTGTTAAATGGGACAGTGATCGAGGGATTACGGTGTGTTAAATGAGACAGTGATCAGGAGATTACGGTGTGTTAAATGGAACAGTGATCAGGAGATTACGGTGTGTTAAATGGGACAGTGATCGGGAGATTACGGTGTGTTAAATGGGACAGTGATTGGGAGATTACGGTGTGTTGATCAGGAGATTACGGCGTGTTAAATGGGACAGTCGGGAGATTACGGTGTGTTAAATGGGACAGTGATTGGGAGATTACGGCGTGTCAAATGGGACAGTGATCGGGAGATTACGGTGTGTTAAATGGAACAGTGATCGGGAGATAACGGTGTGTTAAATGGGACAGTGATCGGGAGATTACGGTGTGTTAAATGGGACAGTGATCGGGAGATTACGACGCGTTAAATGGGACAGTGATTGGGAGATTACGGTGTGTTAAATGGGACAGTGATCGGGAGATTACGGTGTGTTAAATGGGACAGTGATCGGGAGATTACGGTGTGTTAAATGGGACAGTGATCGGGAGATTACGGTGTGTTAAATGGGACAGTGATCGGGAGAGTACGGTGTGTTGATCGGGAGATTACGGTGTGTTAAATGGGACAGTGATCGGGAGATTACGGTGTGCTGATCAGGAGATTACGGTGTGTTAAATGGGACAGTGATCGGGAGATTACGGTGTGCTGATCAGGAGATTACGGTGTGTTAAATGGGACAGTGATCGGGAGATTACGGTGTGTTTCATGGGACAGTGATCGGGAGATTACGGTGTGATAAATGGGACAGTGATCGGGAGATTACAGTGTGTTAAATGGGACTGTGATCGGGAGATTACGGTGTGTTAAATGGGACAGTGATCGGGAGATTACGGTGTGTTAAATGGGACAGTGATTGGGAGATTACGGCGTGTCAAATGGGACAGTGATCGGGAGATTACGGTGTGTTAAATGGAACAGTGATCGGGAGATAACGGTGTGTTAAATGGGACAGTGATCGGGAGATTACGGTGTGTTAAATGGGACAGTGATCGGGAGATTACGACGCGTTAAATGGGACAGTGATTGGGAGATTACGGTGTGTTAAATGGGACAGTGATCGGGAGATTACGGTGTGTTAAATGGGACAGTGATCGGGAGATTACGGTGTGTTAAATGGGACAGTGATCTGGAGATTACGGTGTGTTAAATGGGACAGTGATCGGGAGAGTACGGTGTGTTGATCGGGAGATTACGGTGTGTTAAATGGGACAGTGATCGGGAGATTACGGTGTGCTGATCGGGAGATTACGGTGTGTTAAATGGGACAGTGATCGGGAGATTACGGTGTGTTTCATGGGACAGTGATCGGGAGATTACGGTGTGATAAATGGGACAGTGATCGGGAGATTACGGTGTGTTAAATGAGACAGTGATCGGGTGATTACGGCGTGTTAAATGGGACAGCGATCGTGAGATGACGGTGTGTTAAATGGGACAGTGATCGGGAGATTACGGTGTGTTAAATGGGACAGTGATCGTGAGATTACGGTGTGATAAATGGGACAGTGATCAGGAGATTACAGTGTGTTAAATGGGACAGTGATCGGGAGATTACGGTGTGTTAAATGGGACAGCGTATACGGAAATTACGGTGTGTTAAATGGGACAGTGATCGAGGGATTACGGTGTGTTAAATGAGACAGTGATCAGGAGATTACGGTGTGTTAAATGGAACAGTGATCAGGAGATTACGGTGTGTTAAATGGGACAGTGATCGGGAGATTACGGTGTGTTAAATGGGACAGTGATTGGGAGATTACGGTGTGTTGATCAGGAGATTACGGCGTGTTAAATGGGACAGTGATCGGGAGATTACGGTGTGTTAAATGGGACAGTGATCGGGAGATTACGGTTTGTTAAATGAGACAGTGATCGGGAGATTAAGGCGTGTTAAATGGGACAGTGATCAGGAGATGACAGAGTGTTAAATGGGACCGTGATCGGGAGATTACGGTGTGTTAAATGTGACAGTGATCAGGAGATTACGGTGTGTTAAATGGGACAGTGATCAGGAGATTACGGTGTGTTAAATGGGACAGTGATCGGGAGATTACGGTGTGTTAAATGGGACAGTGATCGGGAGATTACGGTGTGATAAATGGGACTGTGATCGGGAAATTACGGTGTGTTAAATGGGACAGTGATTGGGGGATTACGGTGTGTTAAATGGGACAGGGATCGGGAGATTACGGTGTGTTAAATGGGACTGTGAACGGGAAATTACAGTGTGTTAAATGGGACAGGGATCGGGAGATTACGGTGTGTTAAATGGGACAGTGATCGGGAGATTACGGTGTGTTAAATGGGACAGTGATCGGGAGATTACGGTGTGTTAAAAGGGAGAGTAATCGGGAGATTACGGTGTGTTAAATGGGACAGTGATCAGGAGATTACCGTGTGTTAAATGGGACAGTGATCGGGAGATTACGGCGTGTTAAATGGGACAGTGATCGGGAGATTACCGTGTGTTAAATGGGACAGTGATCGGGAGTTTACGGTGTGTTAAATGGGACAGTGCTCGGGAGATTACGGTGTGTTAAATGGGACAGTGATCGAGAGATTACGGTGTGTTAAATGGGACAGTGATCAGGAGATTACGGTGTGTTAAATGGAACAGTGATCAGGAGATTACGGTGTGTTAAATGGGACAATGATCGGGAGATTACGGTGTGTTTAATGGGACAGTGATTGGGAGATTACTGTGTGTTGATCAGGAGATTACGGCGTGTTAAATGGGACAGTGATCGGGAGATTACGGTGTGTTAAATGGGACAGTGATCGGGAGATTACGGTGTGTTAAATGGGACAGTGATCGGGAGATTACGGTGTGTTAAATGGGACAGTGATCGGGAGATTACGGTGTGTTAAATGGGACAGTGATCGGGAGATTACGGTGTGTTAAATGGGACAGTGATCGGGAGAGTACGGTGTGTTGATCGGGAGATTACGGTGTGTTAAATGGGACAGTGATCGGGAGATTACGGTGTGCTGATCGGGAGATTACGGTGTGTTAAATGGGACAGTGATCGGGAGATTACGGTGTGTTTCATGGGACAGTGATCGGGAGATTACGGTGTGATAAATGGGACAGTGATCGGGAGATTACGGTGTGTTAAATGAGACAGTGATCGGGTGATTACGGCGTGTTAAATGGGACAGCGATCGTGAGATGACGGTGTGTTAAATGGGACAGTGATCGGGATATTACGGTGTGTTAAATGGGACAGTGATCGTGAGATTACGGTGTGATAAATGGGACAGTGATCAGGAGATTACAGTGTGTTAAATGGGACAGTGATCGGGAGATTACGGTGTGTTAAATGGGACAGCGTATACGGAAATTACGGTGTGTTAAATGGGACAGTGATGGAGAGATTACGGTGTGTTAAATGAGACAGTGATCAGGAGATTACGGTGTGTTAAATGGAACAGTGATCAGGAGATTACGGTGTGTTAAATGGGACAGTGATCGGGAGAGTACGGTGTGTTAAATGGGACAGTGATTGGGAGATTACGGTGTGTTGATCAGGAGATTACGGCGTGTTAAATGGGACAGTGATCGGGAGATTACGGTGTGTTGATCGGGAGATTACGGTGTGTTAAATGGGACAGTGATCGGGAGATTACGGTTTGTTAAATGAGACAGTGATCGGGAGATTAAGGCGTGTTAAATGGGACAGTGATCAGGAGATGACAGAGTGTTAAATGGGACCGTGATCGGGAGATTACGGTGTGTTAAATGTGACAGTGATCAGGAGATTACGGTGTGTTAAATGGGACAGTGATCAGGAGATTACGGTGTGTTAAATGGGACAGTGATCGGGAGATTACGGTGTGTAAAATGGGACAGTGATCAGGAGATTACGGTGTGTTCAATGTGACAGTGATCGGGAGATTACGGTGTGTTAAATGGGACAGTGATCGGGAGATTACGGCATGTTAAATGGGACTGTGATCGGGAAATTACGGTGTGTTAAATGGGACAGTGATCGGGAGATTACGGTGTGATAAATGGGACAGTGATCGGGAGATTACGGTGTGTTAAATGGGACTGTGAACGGGAAATTACAGTGTGTTAAATGGGACAGGGATCGGGAGATTACGGTGTGTTAAATGGGACAGTGATCGGGAGATTACGGTGTGTTAAATGGGACAGTGATCGGGAGATTACGGTGTGTTAAATGGGACAGTAATCTGGAGATTACGGTGTGTTAAATGGGACAGTGATCAGGAGATTACCGTGTGTTAAATGGGACAGTGAGCGGGAGATTACGGCGTGTTAAATGGGACAGTGATCGGGAGATTACCGTGTGTTAAATGGGACAGTGATCGGGAGATGACGGTGTGTTAAATGGGACAGTGCTCGGGAGATTACGGTGTGTAAAATGGGACAGTGATCGAGAGATTACGGTGTGTTAAATGGGACAGTGATCAGGAGATTACCATGTGTTAAATGGAACAGTGATCAGGAGATTACGGTGTGTTAAATGGGACAATGATCGGGAGATTACGGTGTGTTTAATGGGACAGTGATTGGGAGATTACTGTGTGTTAAATGGGACAGTGATCGGGAGATTACGGTGTGTTAAATGGGACAGTGCTCAGGAGATTATGGTGTGTTAAATGGGACAGCGATCAGGAGATTACGGTGTGTTAAATGGGACAGTGATTGGGAGATTACGGTGTGTTAAATGGGACAGTGATCGGGAGATTACGGTGTGTTAAATGGGACAGTGCTCAGGAGATTATGGTGTGTTAAATGGGACAGCGATCAGGAGATTACGGTGTGTTAAATGGGACAGTGATTGGGAGATTACGGTGTGTTAAATGGGACAGTGATCGGGAGATTACGGTGTGTTAAATGGGACAGTGATCGGGAGAGTACGGTGTGTTGATCGGGAGATTACGGTGTGTTAAATGGGACAGTGATCGGGAGATTACGGTGTGCAGATCGGGAGATTACGGTGTGTTAAATGGGACAGTGATCGGGAGATTACGGTGTGTTTCATGGGACAGTGATCGGGAGATTACGGTGTGATAAATGGGACAGTGATCGGGAGATTACGGTGTGTTAAATGGGACTGTGATCGGGAGATTACGGTGTGTTAAATGGGACAGTGATCGGGAGATTACGGTGTGTTAAATGGGACAGTGATTGGGAGATTACGGCGTGTCAAATGGGACACTGATCGGGAGATTACGGTGTGTTAAATGTAACAGTGATCGGGAGATAACGGTGTGTTAAATGGGACAGTGATCGGGAGATTACGGTGTGTTAAATGGGACAGTGATCGGGAGATTACGACGCGTTAAATGGGACAGTGATTGGGAGATTACGGTGTGTTAAATGGGACAGTGATCGGGAGATTACGGTGTGTTAAATGGGACAGTGATCGGGAGATTACGGTGTGTTAAATGGGACAGTGATCTGGAGATTACGGTGTGTTAAATGGGACAGTGATCGGGAGAGTACGGTGTGTTGATCGGGAGATTACGGTGTGTTAAATGGGACAGTGATCGGGAGATTACGGTGTGCTGATCGGGAGATTACGGTGTGTTAAATGGGACAGTGATCGGGAGATTACGGTGTGTTTCATGGGACAGTGATCGGGAGATTACGGTGTGATAAATGGGACAGTGATCGGGAGATTACGGTGTGTTAAATGAGACAGTGATCGGGTGATTACGGCGTTTTAAATGGGACAGCGATCGTGAGATGACGGTGTGTTAAATGGGACAGTGATCGGGAGATTACGGTGTGTTAAATGGGACAGTGATCGTGAGATTACGGTGTGATAAATGGGACAGTGATCAGGAGATTACAGTGTGTTAAATGGGACAGTGATCGGGAGATTACGGTGTGTTAAATGGGACAGCGTATACGGAAATTACGGTGTGTTAAATGGGACAGTGATCGAGGGATTACGGTGTGTTAAATGAGACAGTGATCAGGAGATTACGGTGTGTTAAATGGGACAGTGATCGGGAGATTACGGTGTGTTAAATGGGACAGTGATTGGGAGATTACGGTGTGTTGATCAGGAGATTACGGCGTGTTAAATGGGACAGTGATCGGGAGATTACGGTGTGTTGATCGGGAGATTACGGTGTGTTAAATGGGACAGTGATCGGGAGATTACGGTTTGTTAAATGAGACAGTGATCGGGAGATTAAGGCGTGTTAAATGGGACAGTGATCAGGAGATGACAGAGTGTTAAATGGGACCGTGATCGGGAGATTACGGTGTGTTAAATGTGACAGTGATCAGGAGATTACGGTGTGTTAAATGGGACAGTGATCAGGAGATTACGGTGTGTTAAATGGGACAGTGATCGGGAGATTACGGTGTGTAAAATGGGACAGTGATCAGGAGATTACGGTGTGTTCAATGTGACAGTGATCGGGCGATTACGGTGTGTTAAATGGGACAGTGATCGGGAGATTACGGCATGTTAAATGGGACTGTGATCGGGAAATTACGGTGTGTTAAATGGGACAGTGATCGGGAGATTACGGTGTGATAAATGGGACTGTGATCGGGAAATTACGGTGTGTTAAATGGGACAGTGATCGGGGGATTACGGTGTGTTAAATGGGACAGGGATCGGGAGATTACGGTGTGTTAAATGGGACTGTGAACGGGAAATTACGGTGTGTTAAATGGGACAGGGATCGGGAGATTACGGTGTGTTAAATGGGACAGTCATCGGGAGATTACGGTGTGTTAAATGGGACAGTGATCGGGAGATTACGGTGTGTTAAATGGGTCAGTGATCGGGAGATTACGACGCGTTACATGGGACAGTGATTGGGAGATTACGGTGTGTTAAATGGGACAGTGATCGGGAGATTACGGTGTGTTAAATGGGACTGTGATCGGGAGATTACGGTGTGTTAAATGGGACAGTGATTGGGAGATTACGGCGTGTCAAATGGGACAGTGATCGGGAGATTACGGTGTGTTAAATGGAACAGTGATCGGGAGATAACGGTGTGTTAAATGGGACAGTGATCGGGAGATTACGGTGTGTTAAATGGGACATTGATCGGGAGATTACGACGCGTTAAATGGGACAGTGATTGGGAGATTACGGTGTGTTAAATGGGACAGTGATCGGTAGATTTCGGTGTGTTAAATGGGACAGTGATCGGGAGATTACGGTGTGTTAAATGGGACAGTGATCGGGAGATTACGGTGTGTTAAATGGGTCAGTGATCGGGAGATTCGGGTGTGTTAAATGGGACAGTGATCGGGAGATTACGGTGTGTTAAATGGGACAGTGATCGGGAGATTACGGTGTGTTGATCGGGAGATTACGGTGTGTTAAATGGGACAGTGATCGGGAGATTACGGTGTGTTAAATGGGACAGTGATCGGGAGATTACGGTGTGTTAAATGGGTCAGTGATCGGGAGATTACGACGCGTTACATGGGACAGTGATTGGGAGGTTACGGTGTGTTAAATGGGACTGTGATCGGGAGATTACGGTGTGTTAAATGGGACAGTGATCGGGAGATTACGGTGTGTTAAATGGGACAGTGATTGGGAGATTACGGCGTGTCAAATGTGACAGTGATCGGGAGATTACGGTGTGTTAAATGGAACAGTGATCGGGAGATAACGGTGTGTTAAATGGGACAGTGATCGGGAGATTACGGTGTGTTAAATGGGACAGTGATCGGGAGATTACGGTGTGTTAAATGGGACAGTGATCGGGAGAGTACGGTGTGTTGATCGGGAGATTACGGTGTGTTAAATGGGACAGTGATCGGGAGATTACGGTGTGCTGATCAGGAGATTACGGTGTGTTAAATGGGACAGTGATCGGGAGATTACGGTGTGTTTCATGGGACAGTGATCGGGAGATTACGGTGTGATAAATGGGACAGTGATCGGGAGATTACGGTGTGTTAAATGGGACTGTGATCGGGAGATTACGGTGTGTTAAATGGGACAGTGATCGGGAGATTACGGTGTGTTAAATGGGACAGTGATTGGGAGATTACGGCGTGTCAAATGGGACAGTGATCGGGAGATTACGGTGTGTTAAATGGAACAGTGATCGGGAGATAACGGTGTGTTAAATGGGACAGTGATCGGGAGATTACGGTGTGTTAAATGGGACAGTGATCGGGAGATTACGACGCGTTAAATGGGACAGTGATTGGGAGATTACGGTGTGTTAAATGGGACAGTGATCGGGAGATAACGGTGTGTTAAATGGGACAGTGATCGGGAGATTACGGTGTGTTAAATGGGACAGTGATCGGGAGAGTACGGTGTGTTGATCGGGAGATTACGGTGTGTTAAATGGGACAGTGATCGGGAGATTACGGTGTGCTGATCGGGAGATTACGGTGTGTTAAATGGGACAGTGATCGGGAGATTACGGTGTGTTTCATGGGACAGTGATCGGGAGATTACGGTGTGATAAATGGGACAGTGATCGGGAGATTACGGTGTGTTAAATGAGACAGTGATCGGGTGATTACGGCGTGTTAAATGGGACAGCGATCGTGAGATGACGGTGTATTAAATGGGACAGTGATCAGGAGATTACAGTGTGTTAAATGGGACAGTGATCGGGAGATTACGGTGTGTTAAATGGGACAGCGTATACGGAAATTACGGTGTGTTAAATGGGACAGTGATCGAGGGATTACGGTGTGTTAAATGAGACAGTGATCAGGAGATTACGGTGTGTTAAATGGAACAGTGATCAGGAGATTACGGTGTGTTAAATGGGACAGTGATCGGGAGATTACGGTGTGTTAAATGGGACAGTGATTGGGAGATTACGGTGTGTTGATCAGGAGATTACGGCGTGTTAAATGGGACAGTCGGGAGATTACGGTGTGTTAAATGGGACAGTGATTGGGAGATTACGGCGTGTCAAATGGGACAGTGATCGGGAGATTACGGTGTGTTAAATGGAACAGTGATCGGGAGATAACGGTGTGTTAAATGGGACAGTGATCGGGAGATTACGGTGTGTTAAATGGGACAGTGATCGGGAGATTACGACGCGTTAAATGGGACAGTGATTGGGAGATTACGGTGTGTTAAATGGGACAGTGATCGGGAGATTACGGTGTGTTAAATGGGACAGTGATCGGGAGATTACGGTGTGTTAAATGGGACAGTGATCGGGAGATTACGGTGTGTTAAATGGGACAGTGATCGGGAGAGTACGGTGTGTTGATCGGGAGATTACGGTGTGTTAAATGGGACAGTGATCGGGAGATTACGGTGTGCTGATCAGGAGATTACGGTGTGTTAAATGGGACAGTGATCGGGAGATTACGGTGTGCTGATCAGGAGATTACGGTGTGTTAAATGGGACAGTGATCGGGAGATTACGGTGTGTTTCATGGGACAGTGATCGGGAGATTACGGTGTGATAAATGGGACAGTGATCGGGAGATTACAGTGTGTTAAATGGGACTGTGATCGGGAGATTACGGTGTGTTAAATGGGACAGTGATCGGGAGATTACGGTGTGTTAAATGGGACAGTGATTGGGAGATTACGGCGTGTCAAATGGGACAGTGATCGGGAGATTACGGTGTGTTAAATGGAACAGTGATCGGGAGATAACGGTGTGTTAAATGGGACAGTGATCGGGAGATTACGGTGTGTTAAATGGGACAGTGATCGGGAGATTACGACGCGTTAAATGGGACAGTGATTGGGAGATTACGGTGTGTTAAATGGGACAGTGATCGGGAGATTACGGTGTGTTAAATGGGACAGTGATCGGGAGATTACGGTGTGTTAAATGGGACAGTGATCTGGAGATTACGGTGTGTTAAATGGGACAGTGATCGGGAGAGTACGGTGTGTTGATCGGGAGATTACGGTGTGTTAAATGGGACAGTGATCGGGAGATTACGGTGTGCTGATCGGGAGATTACGGTGTGTTAAATGGGACAGTGATCGGGAGATTACGGTGTGTTTCATGGGACAGTGATCGGGAGATTACGGTGTGATAAATGGGACAGTGATCGGGAGATTACGGTGTGTTAAATGAGACAGTGATCGGGTGATTACGGCGTGTTAAATGGGACAGCGATCGTGAGATGACGGTGTGTTAAATGGGACAGTGATCGGGAGATTACGGTGTGTTAAATGGGACAGTGATCGTGAGATTACGGTGTGATAAATGGGACAGTGATCAGGAGATTACAGTGTGTTAAATGGGACAGTGATCGGGAGATTACGGTGTGTTAAATGGGACAGCGTATACGGAAATTACGGTGTGTTAAATGGGACAGTGATCGAGGGATTACGGTGTGTTAAATGAGACAGTGATCAGGAGATTACGGTGTGTTAAATGGAACAGTGATCAGGAGATTACGGTGTGTTAAATGGGACAGTGATCGGGAGATTACGGTGTGTTAAATGGGACAGTGATTGGGAGATTACGGTGTGTTGATCAGGAGATTACGGCGTGTTAAATGGGACAGTGATCGGGAGATTACGGTGTGTTAAATGGGACAGTGATCGGGAGATTACGGTTTGTTAAATGAGACAGTGATCGGGAGATTAAGGCGTGTTAAATGGGACAGTGATCAGGAGATGACAGAGTGTTAAATGGGACCGTGATCGGGAGATTACGGTGTGTTAAATGTGACAGTGATCAGGAGATTACGGTGTGTTAAATGGGACAGTGATCAGGAGATTACGGTGTGTTAAATGGGACAGTGATCGGGAGATTACGGTGTGTTAAATGGGACAGTGATCGGGAGATTACGGTGTGATAAATGGGACTGTGATCGGGAAATTACGGTGTGTTAAATGGGACAGTGATTGGGGGATTACGGTGTGTTAAATGGGACAGGGATCGGGAGATTACGGTGTGTTAAATGGGACTGTGAACGGGAAATTACAGTGTGTTAAATGGGACAGGGATCGGGAGATTACGGTGTGTTAAATGGGACAGTGATCGGGAGATTACGGTGTGTTAAATGGGACAGTGATCGGGAGATTACGGTGTGTTAAAAGGGAGAGTAATCGGGAGATTACGGTGTGTTAAATGGGACAGTGATCAGGAGATTACCGTGTGTTAAATGGGACAGTGATCGGGAGATTACGGCGTGTTAAATGGGACAGTGATCGGGAGATTACCGTGTGTTAAATGGGACAGTGATCGGGAGTTTACGGTGTGTTAAATGGGACAGTGCTCGGGAGATTACGGTGTGTTAAATGGGACAGTGATCGAGAGATTACGGTGTGTTAAATGGGACAGTGATCAGGAGATTACGGTGTGTTAAATGGAACAGTGATCAGGAGATTACGGTGTGTTAAATGGGACAATGATCGGGAGATTACGGTGTGTTTAATGGGACAGTGATTGGGAGATTACTGTGTGTTGATCAGGAGATTACGGCGTGTTAAATGGGACAGTGATCGGGAGATTACGGTGTGTTAAATGGGACAGTGATCGGGAGATTACGGTGTGTTAAATGGGACAGTGATCGGGAGATTACGGTGTGTTAAATGGGACAGTGATCGGGAGATTACGGTGTGTTAAATGGGACAGTGATCGGGAGATTACGGTGTGTTAAATGGGACAGTGATCGGGAGAGTACGGTGTGTTGATCGGGAGATTACGGTGTGTTAAATGGGACAGTGATCGGGAGATTACGGTGTGCTGATCGGGAGATTACGGTGTGTTAAATGGGACAGTGATCGGGAGATTACGGTGTGTTTCATGGGACAGTGATCGGGAGATTACGGTGTGATAAATGGGACAGTGATCGGGAGATTACGGTGTGTTAAATGAGACAGTGATCGGGTGATTACGGCGTGTTAAATGGGACAGCGATCGTGAGATGACGGTGTGTTAAATGGGACAGTGATCGGGATATTACGGTGTGTTAAATGGGACAGTGATCGTGAGATTACGGTGTGATAAATGGGACAGTGATCAGGAGATTACAGTGTGTTAAATGGGACAGTGATCGGGAGATTACGGTGTGTTAAATGGGACAGCGTATACGGAAATTACGGTGTGTTAAATGGGACAGTGATGGAGAGATTACGGTGTGTTAAATGAGACAGTGATCAGGAGATTACGGTGTGTTAAATGGAACAGTGATCAGGAGATTACGGTGTGTTAAATGGGACAGTGATCGGGAGAGTACGGTGTGTTAAATGGGACAGTGATTGGGAGATTACGGTGTGTTGATCAGGAGATTACGGCGTGTTAAATGGGACAGTGATCGGGAGATTACGGTGTGTTGATCGGGAGATTACGGTGTGTTAAATGGGACAGTGATCGGGAGATTACGGTTTGTTAAATGAGACAGTGATCGGGAGATTAAGGCGTGTTAAATGGGACAGTGATCAGGAGATGACAGAGTGTTAAATGGGACCGTGATCGGGAGATTACGGTGTGTTAAATGTGACAGTGATCAGGAGATTACGGTGTGTTAAATGGGACAGTGATCAGGAGATTACGGTGTGTTAAATGGGACAGTGATCGGGAGATTACGGTGTGTAAAATGGGACAGTGATCAGGAGATTACGGTGTGTTCAATGTGACAGTGATCGGGAGATTACGGTGTGTTAAATGGGACAGTGATCGGGAGATTACGGCATGTTAAATGGGACTGTGATCGGGAAATTACGGTGTGTTAAATGGGACAGTGATCGGGAGATTACGGTGTGATAAATGGGACAGTGATCGGGAGATTACGGTGTGTTAAATGGGACTGTGAACGGGAAATTACAGTGTGTTAAATGGGACAGGGATCGGGAGATTACGGTGTGTTAAATGGGACAGTGATCGGGAGATTACGGTGTGTTAAATGGGACAGTGATCGGGAGATTACGGTGTGTTAAATGGGACAGTAATCTGGAGATTACGGTGTGTTAAATGGGACAGTGATCAGGAGATTACCGTGTGTTAAATGGGACAGTGAGCGGGAGATTACGGCGTGTTAAATGGGACAGTGATCGGGAGATTACCGTGTGTTAAATGGGACAGTGATCGGGAGATGACGGTGTGTTAAATGGGACAGTGCTCGGGAGATTACGGTGTGTAAAATGGGACAGTGATCGAGAGATTACGGTGTGTTAAATGGGACAGTGATCAGGAGATTACCATGTGTTAAATGGAACAGTGATCAGGAGATTACGGTGTGTTAAATGGGACAATGATCGGGAGATTACGGTGTGTTTAATGGGACAGTGATTGGGAGATTACTGTGTGTTAAATGGGACAGTGATCGGGAGATTACGGTGTGTTAAATGGGACAGTGCTCAGGAGATTATGGTGTGTTAAATGGGACAGCGATCAGGAGATTACGGTGTGTTAAATGGGACAGTGATTGGGAGATTACGGTGTGTTAAATGGGACAGTGATCGGGAGATTACGGTGTGTTAAATGGGACAGTGCTCAGGAGATTATGGTGTGTTAAATGGGACAGCGATCAGGAGATTACGGTGTGTTAAATGGGACAGTGATTGGGAGATTACGGTGTGTTAAATGGGACAGTGATCGGGAGATTACGGTGTGTTAAATGGGACAGTGATCGGGAGAGTACGGTGTGTTGATCGGGAGATTACGGTGTGTTAAATGGGACAGTGATCGGGAGATTACGGTGTGCAGATCGGGAGATTACGGTGTGTTAAATGGGACAGTGATCGGGAGATTACGGTGTGTTTCATGGGACAGTGATCGGGAGATTACGGTGTGATAAATGGGACAGTGATCGGGAGATTACGGTGTGTTAAATGGGACTGTGATCGGGAGATTACGGTGTGTTAAATGGGACAGTGATCGGGAGATTACGGTGTGTTAAATGGGACAGTGATTGGGAGATTACGGCGTGTCAAATGGGACACTGATCGGGAGATTACGGTGTGTTAAATGTAACAGTGATCGGGAGATAACGGTGTGTTAAATGGGACAGTGATCGGGAGATTACGGTGTGTTAAATGGGACAGTGATCGGGAGATTACGACGCGTTAAATGGGACAGTGATTGGGAGATTACGGTGTGTTAAATGGGACAGTGATCGGGAGATTACGGTGTGTTAAATGGGACAGTGATCGGGAGATTACGGTGTGTTAAATGGGACAGTGATCTGGAGATTACGGTGTGTTAAATGGGACAGTGATCGGGAGAGTACGGTGTGTTGATCGGGAGATTACGGTGTGTTAAATGGGACAGTGATCGGGAGATTACGGTGTGCTGATCGGGAGATTACGGTGTGTTAAATGGGACAGTGATCGGGAGATTACGGTGTGTTTCATGGGACAGTGATCGGGAGATTACGGTGTGATAAATGGGACAGTGATCGGGAGATTACGGTGTGTTAAATGAGACAGTGATCGGGTGATTACGGCGTTTTAAATGGGACAGCGATCGTGAGATGACGGTGTGTTAAATGGGACAGTGATCGGGAGATTACGGTGTGTTAAATGGGACAGTGATCGTGAGATTACGGTGTGATAAATGGGACAGTGATCAGGAGATTACAGTGTGTTAAATGGGACAGTGATCGGGAGATTACGGTGTGTTAAATGGGACAGCGTATACGGAAATTACGGTGTGTTAAATGGGACAGTGATCGAGGGATTACGGTGTGTTAAATGAGACAGTGATCAGGAGATTACGGTGTGTTAAATGGGACAGTGATCGGGAGATTACGGTGTGTTAAATGGGACAGTGATTGGGAGATTACGGTGTGTTGATCAGGAGATTACGGCGTGTTAAATGGGACAGTGATCGGGAGATTACGGTGTGTTGATCGGGAGATTACGGTGTGTTAAATGGGACAGTGATCGGGAGATTACGGTTTGTTAAATGAGACAGTGATCGGGAGATTAAGGCGTGTTAAATGGGACAGTGATCAGGAGATGACAGAGTGTTAAATGGGACCGTGATCGGGAGATTACGGTGTGTTAAATGTGACAGTGATCAGGAGATTACGGTGTGTTAAATGGGACAGTGATCAGGAGATTACGGTGTGTTAAATGGGACAGTGATCGGGAGATTACGGTGTGTAAAATGGGACAGTGATCAGGAGATTACGGTGTGTTCAATGTGACAGTGATCGGGCGATTACGGTGTGTTAAATGGGACAGTGATCGGGAGATTACGGCATGTTAAATGGGACTGTGATCGGGAAATTACGGTGTGTTAAATGGGACAGTGATCGGGAGATTACGGTGTGATAAATGGGACTGTGATCGGGAAATTACGGTGTGTTAAATGGGACAGTGATCGGGGGATTACGGTGTGTTAAATGGGACAGGGATCGGGAGATTACGGTGTGTTAAATGGGACTGTGAACGGGAAATTACGGTGTGTTAAATGGGACAGGGATCGGGAGATTACGGTGTGTTAAATGGGACAGTCATCGGGAGATTACGGTGTGTTAAATGGGACAGTGATCGGGAGATTACGGTGTGTTAAATGGGTCAGTGATCGGGAGATTACGACGCGTTACATGGGACAGTGATTGGGAGATTACGGTGTGTTAAATGGGACAGTGATCGGGAGATTACGGTGTGTTAAATGGGACTGTGATCGGGAGATTACGGTGTGTTAAATGGGACAGTGATTGGGAGATTACGGCGTGTCAAATGGGACAGTGATCGGGAGATTACGGTGTGTTAAATGGAACAGTGATCGGGAGATAACGGTGTGTTAAATGGGACAGTGATCGGGAGATTACGGTGTGTTAAATGGGACATTGATCGGGAGATTACGACGCGTTAAATGGGACAGTGATTGGGAGATTACGGTGTGTTAAATGGGACAGTGATCGGGAGATTACGGTGTGTTAAATGGGACAGTGATCTGGAGATTACGGTGTGTTAAATGGGACAGTGATCGGGAGAGTACGGTGTGTTGATCGGGAGATTACGGTGTGTTAAATGGGACAGTGATCGGGAGATTACGGTGTGCTGATCGGGAGATTACGGTGTGTTAAATGGGACAGTGATCGGGAGATTACGGTGTGTTTCATGGGACAGTGATCGGTAGATTACGGTGTGATAAATGGGACAGTGATCGGGAGATTACGGTGTGTTAAATGGGACTGTGATCGGGAGATTACGGTGTGTTAAATGGGACAGTGATCGGGAGATTACGGTGTGTTAAATGGGACAGTGATTGGGAGATAACGGCGTGTCAAATGGGACAGTGATCGGGAGATTACGGTGTGTTAAATGGAACAGTGATCGGGAGATAACGGTGTGTTAAATGGGACAGTGATCGGGAGATTACGGTGTGTTAAATGGGACAGTGATCGGGAGATTACGACGCGTTAAATGGGACAGTGATTGGGAGATTACGGTGTGTTAAATGGGACAGTGATCGGGAGATTACGGTGTGTTAAATGGGACAGTGATCGGGAGATTACGGTGTGTTAAATGGGACAGTGATCTGGAGATTACGGTGTGTTAAATGGGACAGTGATCGGGAGAGTACGGTGTGTTGATCGGGAGATTACGGTGTGTTAAATGGGACAGTGATCGGGAGATTACGGTGTGCTGATCGGGAGATTACGGTGTGTTAAATGGGACAGTGATCGGGAGATTACGGTGTGTTTCATGGGACAGTGATCGGGAGATTACGGTGTGATAAATGGGACAGTGATCGGGAGATTACGGTGTGTTAAATGAGACAGTGATCGAGTGATTACGGCGTGTTAAATGGGACAGCGATCGTGAGATGACGGTGTGTTAAATGGGACAGTGATCGGGAGATTACGGTGTGTTAAATGGGACAGTGATCGTGAGATTACGGTGTGATAAATGGGACAGTGATCAGGAGATTACAGTGTGTTAAATGGGACAGTGATCGGGAGATTACGGTGTGTTAAATGGGACAGCGTATACGGAAATTACGGTGTGTTAAATGGGACAGTGATCGAGGGATTACGGTGTGTTAAATGAGACAGTGATCAGGAGATTACGGTGTGTTAAATGGAACAGTGATCAGGAGATTACGGTGTGTTAAATGGGACAGTGATCGGGAGATTACGGTGTGTTAAATGGGACAGTGATTGGGAGATTACGGTGTGTTGATCAGGAGATTACGGCGTGTTAAATGGGACAGTGATCGGGAGATTACGG